>NC_080581.1:63518916-63830411 GCF_029962835.1 Magnolia sinica
GCACTGCATATTACATTACATCTGTGGCATATGGCATTTTTGGTTGCTATGTTTCTATATTTATATGGCCTAAATGAGGATGACGGAATTCGTGGACTCGTCAGGATTTGTATATTGCATTGCATCCTTGATATCTAATATTTGGCTTAATATGTCTCCACCTTGCATAGCTGATCTACATTGCTTCCTCGGTATATGATATTGGCTTATTATGTTTTTGCATTGCATAGTTTGGATAAGGCTGATGGTATTTATGGACTTACCAGCATGTTTCCGCGTTGTTTTGATATTGCATACTTGGCACTTATCTTGAGCAGACACTTATACCACCCTCTAAGCTTTCTATAAGCTTATGCACGATAGATGCATGCAGGTGGCATTAGGCCGCAACAATGTTGAGCTTAGAGCATGCGGCGGTGTTCTGAAGCTTTGATTTTCGATATATGTATATTTCCCTTTCAGCATTGTATTAAATTGTTTATATTAGTGGATATGTGATGATGATGTTGCCTTTGTGATTTGGGTAAACTTGTTGTCACGCCCCGAACTCGGAAACCGGGCTCACAAAATTCCCGATCGCCGAATCCGGCGCCGACAGCCTCCGTAGAACCCCATTTTCGGATCCCGGCACCCATTCACCAGGTTCCGATCCTGGGATACTACAAGGAGGATTTCAAATCATCAGTCTGATTCATAATGAGCATAACAAAAGCATAACCCACAACTAATAACCACAAGAACACCACCACAAAATCCACTATGATCAAAAACTTTTTAGTACAATGCGACAAAAAGGGAAAATACAATGTAACAAAAGAAGCAAACTCCAGAAGCTCCGCTGCACGCTCCAACTACAGCGAGACTATGGCTGCGACTACGTCCTGGCGTCACCTGCACGCATCAATCGTGCATAAGCTTATGGAAAGCTTAGAGGGTGGTGTAAGTGTGTGCGCAATATAAACGTACTCAAAATGCAAGGTCAGAGTGATGTGGAAACATGGTAATGAGCACATGAATGCAATCAGCCGTACCAAGGCTATGCGGTGCAAGATATGAATGCCATCGGCCAAAACACGGCCATGCGATGTGAAATGCAACTCAAGCATGCCAATCCTCAACATGTATCAGTACAGTTCTCATTCAGGATAATCACTGGGGTTCAATACACTCCAAATGGCACTGTCGTTCTCCTAGCCGCACAGTCCAAATGAGCGTAAGAAACCTCACTATCCGCCTGACCAATAGTCTGCCAATACCTATCCGGCACGTCGATAGCGGACCCATTCGCGAGCTGGTCAAACTCAGCCTAGTATTGCCCCCTACCCTCGGGCGAGTAAGGCCACACTCCTTTCCAACCGACCACGACACAGTGGGAGACACGGCCTCCTGGTATTCGGCCTTCGTGCGCTCGTATATCCACTCGGTCTCGACGTTGGAGTCATCCTCTGGTACCATCGGGTTTAGGGACTTTCACCCAGGGACATCTATAGTGCCCGTATGCTAGAACCAAACATTTTCCGGTATCCAACCCAGCCATCCACGATGTGTCTGTGGAGGCTATGGCCCTGATGTCGCTAGGGCATATAGTAACTACAATCACACAAATGCAAGTGCATGAGTCACACTATCAGTCATGCAACAGTCCTGTATATACCATGCACTTATATGAGGCAACTCCGCCTATCAGGGAGCCCATAAACAGTCTATCCAAAGGTGTATGCTATGATCAGTCATCCTCACATCAGGCATACATATGATGCGAATGATCATGAATCATGGATCTATACTAAACATGTATAAAGAGATGAGCTCTAGGTATAATGGAGATGACCCTATACGGCCTACTTACCATAATTATGGGCCTATCAGTGGGCCTTAGGGAGAGTTATAATGCGGACATTTAACCAACATTATCGATTCAATGTGGACATCAAACCAACATTGCTCCCAAGGAATGGCCTTCCATAAATCACACATTGTAATGGGCCTTTTATACATCTAATTGGGCCTTGACCCAAGGACCCAAGTACATCAAATGGGCTACATAACATGAGCCCCATATCTATATCAAGGTGGGCCTCAACAAGGACCACTAATGCATGAAAATGGGCCTCCATAATGGGCCTTAAATTATCTCCACAATAGTTGGGCCGTTGGATGAAACACATACATTATGATGGAGCCCACACTAATAGAGAGTGCGGTTGACAATACTTACCTAAGTGGGGCCCACCAAAATGCTCATTTTCCACCCAGTTTAAGACCCAACATAATGTTTCTTTTCCACCCAACTAAGGTCCAACACAATGTTTATTTTCTACCCCAACTGTTCATAAAATTACGTGGACCAAGGTAGGGCCCATTGTAATATTTATTTGTCACCCAACCGTTCAAAGGGTCTTATGGTACTGGGGTAGGGCCCACTGGACTGGGGAGCTGTGTACACAGCCAGGGAAGCCCACGGTAATGCATGTTTATAAATGTATATATATATATATATATATTTATTATTATAATAACTATTATTATATTCACATGGACAGGGGGTCCACTGGGAGGTGGTCCCCAAATCCAGTCCACTCATTATGTGGGTCCCATCTAGCTAACGGTCCAGCCCAGGTTTCAACAACATCCAAAACTCAGGTAGGCCCCACCAACTAATTCTATATATTTAGGCATGTCTTCCCAGGATTTTAAATGATGTGACTCACCGGAGTTCCATATACAGCTAAAATTTGGGGTGTACGGTGGAACTGTGGGGACCCATCAAATTGACGGTTTGGATGGGAAAAATGCATCAAGGTGGGGCCCACAGCTGGGGCCGTGAGCCCCAGCCAGTCCGTCCGCTCGTCACTCAGCAGCAGCAGCGCTGCTGCCTTTTTAAAAAATTTTATTATTATATTTTTTTTGTTTTGGGGCCCACCAAGATGTGATTCACAATCCAGCCCATTCATTTCGTGTGTCCCAAAATTTTAAGGGTCCAAGTCAAGTTTCATTTGCATCCAAAACTCAGGTAGGCCCCACCAACGATTTTATATATTTTAGGCATGTCTTCACATGATTTTAAATGGTATGGCCCGCCTGAGGTCCGTTTATGGCTGATTTTTGGAGTGGACGTATGGGCTGAGGGGACCTATCAAATGGACGGTGTTGATGGTTGAAAACACCAAGGTGGGGCCCACAGCTGGGGCCGTGAGCCCCAGCACTTCCGTCCGTCAGCGGCCGTACGGCTTGGCAGCAGCAGCGTCAGCGCTGCTGCCTCCCTCTTTTGGTTTTTTTTTTTTTTTTTGAAAATTTGATTTTTTTACGGATTTTCATAGACGGGGCCCACATCCGCAAAATCCACTCCAGCCATGGGTCCCTATGGCTTGATACAAGCCCATAGAGTCCAATATCGGGCTATTTTTGATATGCAGGAGCCTTAGGGAGTAAACCGAAGGTAGGAACACTGTTTCCTATAGTACGGCCCGCCAGAAAATGGGATCAACTTCATTTTTCGGCTCAACGCCTAAAATGAGTTGATGAACAATATGGACGGTTTGGATCTTACATATACATCAAAGTGGGGCCTGCATGAGTGGCCCACCTCTCCCTACTCTCTTTTTTTTTTTTTTGTAACACAAAGGGGGTTGCTCGTCCAGCGTCCAGTGACGCTGGACGGCGTGGATAAACACATGTCTTGTGGTGGGTCCCACATGGACGTGGCCCACCAAAATATATATGTATATATATATATATACATATAATATATATATCATATTATATATATAATACATATTAAGTTATATATATTATATATATTATATAAAATATAACATATAAGTATATATATACAAAAAAAGTGCATTGGGCCCATCCAAACAGTGGATGGTGTGGATCATCACCTGTGATAGAGTGGGCCACGCCGTCTGGTGTAGATGGACGGGGTAGACGTAGCACATATTGGTGGGATCCACACCATTACAAAGAGAGAGAAAGAGAGAGATAAAGGGAGATATACGGTGAGATAGAGGAACCCCGCCACTATGGGCCCTCTTGATTAGATCACATACATCCAAATGGGTCCCACCAACAAGTGGGCCCTGAAATTCAAAATAATGACAAAGCACCCACCTTATCTTTCTTCTTCTTGGTCTCTTAGACTCCAATGCCCCTCAGCTTCAACTTTGATGGAGGATGATGGACTCTTGATGGTGAGGATGAGAGATAGGAGGGTGTAGATGGATGATGAAAGGTGGACCACACTTGAGAGGGAGAGGAGGCTTAGACGTTTGGGGCTTGGGGTTGCTTGGAGAGATATGAGAAAATGAGAGAGAAAATGAGAGGATGGGAGTGATATGAGGTGATGGAGTGATGGGTGTAATTAATGGGGCATGGGTTTGTTTGAAAAGTGAGTAAAGGAGGGATGGGTGAAGAGAGAGAGAGTTGACTTTGTGAAGAGAGAGGTATGGGTTGTTGTACTTGAGATAAGGTTGCATTTAATGATGATTGATGGGACTTATTGCGTAGAGATTCCCTCGAAATCCGCAACGCGCGGTGTTTCTTCGGAATAAACGCTGATCGGCATCTTCTTACCAGGTATCGGTTCGGTGCGCAAGTCACGGCGTTGGAACCGCGGCGGCACGCGATCGTCAAGACATAAGTTTCGGATCGAGCCGACGTCGGTGCGTGGGACTTGGCTTAGGATCGTGCGCAAACACCGAGGTCGGTGCGAAGGTTGCCGAAATTTGGCCTGAAAGACCGCGGAAGTTAACAGAATGGTACGGATTAGGACACGGGTCTTACAGCTCTCCCCACCAAATAAAAATTTCGTCCTCGAAATTTAAACAATCATCACAAGAAAACATAAATCATAATAGAAGAGGAAGCAAGGCATCGCCATATAAATACCAGAGACAACCTATGACATACAACATACAATCAATCATCAAAGAGATGAGGATAGCGCTCTCGAATCTCAGCCTCGCGCTCCCAAGATGCCTCATCCACAGAATGGTGACCCCACTGAACCTTCACCAAGGGGATGACCTTGGTTCGGAGGACCTGCTCCTTCCGATCAAGGATACGAACTGGCTGCTCGATGTAAGAAGCGTCCTCACGAACCTCCAACGGCTGCCAATCGATAACAGGAACTATGTCTGACCCACACTTCCTCAACATAGAGACGTGAAAAACGTTATGGACGCCAGACAACTGAGATGGTAAGGCAAGCCGATAGGCCACAGCGCCAATGCGCTCAGTGATCTCGAAAGGTCCTATGAATCTCGGGGCAAGCTTGCCCTTCGCTCCAAATCTAACTACGCCCTTCATGGGCGAGACCTTGAGATACACATGGTCCCCTACATCAAATTCCAAGGGACGACGCCGGCGATCAGCAACACTCTTCGGCTCTGAGCCGTGCGCATCCTCTGCTGATAATATCAATAACCTCTCGATGTCTCCTGCACAAGCTCGGGACCTAGGAGACGCCGTTCTCCAACCTCGTCCAACAACTCGGAGATCCGCACGGTCCCGCCATATAATGCCTCAAAAGGAGCCATGCCAATGGTCGCGTTAACTGTTATTGTATGCGAACTCAGCCAATCGCAGATGCTCATCCCAGCTACCACCGAAGTCAATCACGCAGGCCCGAAGCATATCCTCAAGGATCTGGTTGACCCTTTCGGTCTGGCCATCGGTCTGCGGATGATACGCGGTACTGAGCTGCAAATCAGTGCCCATAGCTCTCTGAAAACTCCTCCAAAACTGAGACGTAAACCTCGGGTCTCGGTCAGAAACGATCGAGACTGGTACGCCGTGCAGTCTCACAATCTCCTCAAGGAATAACCTCGCAAGCCGGTCTAAGGGCCAAGTCGCACGAATCGCAAGAAAATGTGCCGACTTCGTCAGACGGTCCACGACAACCCAGATAGCGTCATGACCGCGCTGAGTCCTCGGCAAACCCATAATAAAATCTGTAGATACGTGCTCCCACTTCCACATCGGGACGCTCAACGGCTGCAATAGACCAGGGGGTCTCTGATGATCGGCCTTGACACGCTGGCATGTGTCACACTCGGCCACAAAACTAGCAATCTGGCGCTTCATCCCTGCCCAGTAATACTGTCGCCTCATATCACGGTACATCTTCGTCGAGCCAGGGTGGATAGAAAATCGCGATCGATGTGCCTCGGTCATAAGATCTCTGCGCAACTCAGGAATATCCGGGACACACAATCGGCCTCTAAAGCGAAGTCCACCATCAGCACCCATCTGCCAATCTGTCTGACTCTCAGATGCCGCATCTGCTCGGTAATCCTGTAACGACTCATCTGTCTGCTGAGCCTCGATCACCCTTGCGACAAGAGAGGGTTGAATCGACAGGCTCGATAACTGAACGATAGAAGACTGCAGACCAAAATCAAAGTCGTACTCTGCTATATCCTCGAGCATCTTCCACTCTTGAATCATCATATGTGCCACCAGGCCTCGTGGCTGACGGCTAAGGGCATCCGCCACCACATTCGCCTTGCCTGGGTGGTACTGGAGGTCAAAATCATAATCCTTCAGAAGCTCCATCCAGCGTCTCTGTCTCATGTTCAGCTCAGACTGAGAGAATAAATACTTCAAGCTCTTGTGGTCAGAGAAGAGCTCGAACCTAACCCCATAGAGATAGTGTCTCCACACCTTCAGTGCGAAGACGACTGCTGCCAGCTCCAAATCATACGTGGGGTAGTTCAGCTCATGGACCTTGAGCTGACGAGACGCAAAGGATACAGGCCTGCCATGCTGCATCAGGACAACACCTAAACTAATACGTGAGGCATCGGTAAATACGACAAATCCATCACTTCCAGAGGGAAGAGTGAGGACAGGAGCGGACGTAAGACAGTCCTTCAGCTCCATGAATGCTTGCTCACATGCATCAGTCCAAATAAAATCTATGCCATTCCGAGTCAACCTAGTCAACGGGGTTGCAATACAGGAGAAGACCTCAATGAAATGCCGATAGTATCTCGGTAAATCGAGGAAACTGCCGATCTCAGACGTAGTAGTGGGTTGGCCGCACTAATGTACTGCCTCAACCTTCGAGGGGTCCACAGCGACACCCTCCCTTATCACCACGTAATCGAGGAACCTCACCTCCTCTTGCCAAAACTCGCACTTCTCCAGCTTCGCACATAGCTGGTGGGCATGGAGGGTCTGCATCGCGATCTCCAGATGCTGCATATGGTCCTCATGGGTCCTCGAATATATCAAAATGTCGTCGATGAAGACCACAACAAACTGATCGAGATATGGACGAAAGACCTTGTTCATCAACTGCATGAAGACCACAGGTGCATTGGTTAGTCCAAAGGACATGACCTGAAGCTCAAAATGACCATAAAGCGTCTTAAAAGCTGTCTTCGGATGTCCTCCTCTCGGACACGAATCTGATGATAATCGAAATGCAGGTCAATCTTCGAAGAGAATTGTGCACCCTACAGCTGATCAAATATGTCATCTATCCTTGGGAGCCGGTACTCGTTCTTGATCGTGACCCGGTTGAGCTCGCGGTAATCCACGCAGAGCCTTAACGATCCATCCTTCTTCCTGACGAAGAGTACCGATGCTCCCCATAGAGAACTGCTTGGACAGATGAATCCCAACTCACGCAACTCGTCCAACTGTCGCTGTAGCTCACGCAACTCCATCGGTGCCATACGATGCAGGGCCTTCGAGATAGGCGCGATACCGGGCACAGATCGATCTGAAACTCGATATGACGGCGAGGAGGCAATCCGAATCTCATGAAATACATTGGGGAAGTCACAGACCACCGGCAATTGATCGATACACAAGGCAATGGGCTCCTCGACTGCACAGGACATTAAACATGACAACGGCTCTCCTCTAAGCTCGGCGATAAACTGAAACTGCGGCAAGCCTGATATGCAGAATGTGACTGTCCTTACAGAATAGTCCAAGATAGCATGGTACTCGACAAGCCAATCCATGCTCAAGATAATGTCGAAATTTGACAACGACAGCACAAATAAGTCAGCGGGCAAAAAAATATCACCGACCAGAACAGGGCACGACGAAAAGAAATGGCTTAATACTATAGTCTTCCCCAAGGGCGTCGATACGATTAATCCCTTACTAGTAGACTCTGTCGGTAATCCAGTCGATCGGTAAAAACCCTCCGACATGAATGAGTGCGAAGCGCCGAGAATCAAATAATACTCGGGCGATGCATGAAGAGACGGGAAGTATACCCTCGGCGACTCCTCCGGATGACTGAGGATTCTGCTGAGCCGCGTAGAACCTAGCCTTTGAGTGGTTGGGGAGGTACTGTCCTCTCGAGGTCCACAGTCTGCTGCGCCTCTCTCTGCTGGGCCTCGGTGGCCGAGGTGGCGTAGTCGCTTCTTGATGGGGTTTCTTTGTCTTTGGAGGCCTTGAGGTCATTTCTTTGTGCTAGAGGCCTGTGATCCTCTCGATGCTGCTGAGATGAGGGCGAGGGCACTCGACAGGATGCCCTGACCCACCACATCCAAAACAAGTCCCGCAAACGGCTGCTGGGTGGCACGGACGTCTTTCTGGGGCTGGTGCTCTAGCGGGCGGGTGGCTCTATACCTCTGTGGTCGTCGCTGCTGCTGGGAGCTACGGAGAAGTGCCTCTTGTCCCCTCCTCGATCTCTGTCGGCTGCGCGCGCCCACTCGATCTCGTAGATCCGAGCCCTCCGCACTTGACACGAAAGGTCGGAAGCTCGTGCCCAATCACACGGCCTCGAAGACCGTAACGTAGGCCGCTCTCGAAACGGCGGGCCTTCCGCCCCTCATCATCAACCATATAAGGCGCAAACCTCGATAGTGCCACGAAACGAGCCGCGTACTGAGCCACGGTCATGTCTCCCTGCACCAGAGTCTCGAACTCTAGTGCCCTCTGACGTCGAATATGGTCAGGGAAGTACTGCTCCTCGAATCGATCTACAAAATCATCCCACGTCCAGACATAATCAGGTCCTGCGACACGGGTAACCGAGGTCCACCAATGCTCGGCCTCGCCCTGAAAAAGAAACACCGCCAACCGAACTCGCTGCTCGGTCGTACATGACATGGTATCAAAAATCTTCTCCACATCGGAGCGCCACCTCTCAGCTGCTGTCGGATCTGGCTCGCCCTGGAATCGTGGAGGATCAAACTGTCGAAACTCTCGAAGTAGGGCACTCGCGCGCTCCTGTTCTGCCTGGGCCGGTGAAACAACCGGGTGTCTGCTCTGCCCCTGGAGTGCGGCCGTCACAGCCTGCAGCATCTGCTGCAACTGAGATGCACTCACGGATACGGTCGGGTCCGCACCGGTCTCTGGTGGAGGTGTAGTATCCTCAGGATGGACAGTATGAATCTCTGGTAAAGGGGCGACATCCTCAGGCTGAGCGGTAGGAATCTCTGGTGGCGGAGCAGGTGTCGTAGGTGGTAGTGCGGGAGCCGCAGGTGGTGGAGCTGAAGTCTCAGGTGGTGCGGGAGTCGATCGGGTCACTCTCCTACGCGCCATGTCCTACAGGAAAGAGCGAAGGTGCCTATCAACTTAAAGGCTCTCGAAGGCACGCACGTTAAGGGTCTGTAATAAGAGATCGCTAGGCTATCCGAACTTAGGACTTAAATCATTCATAGCAGACATGTGATGTTGTTCGTGGTTATTCCCGAGTTATGCTCTGATACCAACTTCTGTCACGCCCCGAACTCGGAAACCGGGCTCACAAAATTCCCGATCGCCGAATCCGGCGCCGACAGCCTCCGTAGAACCCCATTTTCGGATCCCGGCACCCATTCACCAGGTTCCGATCCTGGGATACTACAAGGAGGATTTCAAATCATCAGTCTGATTCATAATGAGCATAACAAAAGCATAACCCACAACTAATAACCACAAGAACACCACCACAAAATCCACTATGATCAAAAACTTTTTAGTACAATGCGACAAAAAGGGAAAATACAATGTAACAAAAGAAGCAAACTCCAGAAGCTCCGCTGCACGCTCCAACTACAGCGAGACTATGGCTGCGACTGCGTCCTGGCGTCACCTGCACGCATCAATCGTGCATAAGCTTATGGAAAGCTTAGAGGGTGGTGTAAGTGTGTGCGCAATATAAACGTACTCAAAATGCAAGGTCAGAGTGATGTGGAAACATGGTAATGAGCACATGAATGCAATCAGCCGTACCAAGGCTATGCGGTGCAAGATATGAATGCCATCGGCCAAAAACACGGCCATGCGATGTGAAATGCAACTCAAGCATGCCAATCCTCAACATGTATCAGTACAGTTCTCATTCAGGATAATCACCGGGGTTCAATACACTCCAAATGGCACTGCTGCTCTCCTAGCCGCACCAAATGAGCGTAAGAAACCTCACTATCCGCCTGACCAATAGTCTGCCAATACCTATCCGGCACGTCGATAGCGGACCCATTCGCGAGCTGGTCAAACTCAGCCTAGTATTGCCCCCTACCCTCGGGCGAGTAAGGCCACACTCCTTCCCAACCGACCACGACACAGTGGGAGACACGGCCTCCTGGTATTCGGCCTTCGTGCGCTCGTATATCCACTCGGTCTCGACGTTGGAGTCATCCTCTGGTACCATCGGGTTTAGGGACTTTCACCCAGGGACATCTATAGTGCCCGTATGCTAGAACCAAACATTTTCCGGTATCCAACCCAGCCATCAACGATGATGTCTATGGAGGCTATGGCCCCGATGTCGCAGGGCATATAGTAACTACAATCACACAAATGCAAGTGCATGAGTCACACTATCGGTCATGCAACAGCCAGTATATACCATGCACTTATATGAGGCAACTCCGCCTATCGGGAGCCCATAAACAGCCTATCCAAAGGTGTATGCTATGATCGGTCATCCTCACATCATGCATACATATTATGCGATTGATCATGAATCATGGATTTATACTAAACTTGTTTAACTAGATGAGCTCTTGGGATTATGGTGATTTCCATATACGGCCTACTTACCATAATTATGGCCATATCTGTGGGCCTTAGGGAGAGTTATAATGCGGACATTTAACCAACATTATCGATTCAATGTGGACATCAAACCAACATTGCTCCCAAGGAATGGCCTTCCATAAATCACACATTGTAATGGGCCTTTTATACATCTAATTGGGCCTTGACCCAAGGACCCAAGTACATCAAATGGGCTACATAACATGAGCCCCATATCTATATCAAGGTGGGCCTCAACAAGGACCACTAATGCATGAAAATGGGCCTCCATAATGGGCCTTAAATTATCTCCACAATAGTTGGGCCGTTGGATGAAACACATACATTATGATGGAGCCCACACTAATAGAGAGTGCGGTTGACAATACTTACCTAAGTGGGGCCCACCAAAATGCTCATTTTCCACCCAGCTTAAGACCCAACATAATGTTTCTTTTCCACCCAACTAAGGTCCAACACAATGTTTATTTTCTACCCCAACTGTTCATAAAATTACGTGGACCAAGGTAGGGCCCATTGTAATATTTATTTGTCACCCAACCGTTCAAAGGGTCTTATGGTACTGGGGTAGGGCCCACTGGACTGGGGAGCTGTGTACACAGCCAGGGAAGCCCACGGTAATGCATGTTTATAAATGTATATATATATATATATATATATATATATATATTTATTATTATAATAACTATTATTATATTCACATGGACAGGGGGTCCACTGGGAGGTGGTCCCCAAATCCAGTCCACTCATTATGTGGGTCCCATCTAGCTAACGGTCCAGCCCAGGTTTCAACAACATCCAAAACTCAGGAAGGCCCTACCAACTAATTCTATATATTTAGGCATGTCTTCCCAGGATTTTAAATGATGTGACTCACCGGAGTTCCATATACAGCTAAAATTTGGGGTGTACGGTGGAACTGTGGGGACCCATCAAATTGACGGTTTGGATGGGAAAAATGCATCAAGGTGGGGCCCACAGCTGGGGCCGTGAGCCCCAGCCAGTCCGTCCGCTCGTCACTCAGCAGCAGCAGCGCTGCTGCCTTTTTAAAAAATTTTATTATTATATTTTTTTTGTTTTGGGGCCCACCAAGATGTGATTCACAATCCAGCCCATTCATTTCGTGTGTCCCAAAATTTTAAGGGTCCAAGTCAAGTTTCATTTGCATCCAAAACTCAGGTAGGCCCCACCAACGATTTTATATATTTTAGGCATGTCTTCACATGATCTTAAATGGTATGGCCCGCCTGAGGTCCGTTTATGGCTGATTTTTGGAGTGGACGTATGGGCTGAGGGGACCTATCAAATGGACGGTGTTGATGGTTGAAAACACCAAGGTGGGGCCCACAGATGGGGCCGTGAGCCCCCGTACGGCTTGGCAGCAGCAGCGTCAGCGCTGCTGCCTCCCTCTTTTAGTTTTTTTTTTTTTTTTTGAAAATTTGATTTTTTTTACGGATTTTCATAGACGGGGCCCACATCCGCAAAATCCACTCCCGCCATGGGTCCCTATGGCTTGATACAAGCCCATAGAGTCCAATATCGGGCTATTTTTGATATGCAGGAGCCTTAGGGAGTAAACCGAAGGTAGGAACACTGTTTCCTATAGTACGGCCCGCCAGAAAATGGGATCAACTTCATTTTTCGGCTCAACGCCTAAAATGAGTTGATGAACAATATGGACGGTTTGGATCTTACATATACATCAAAGTGGGGCCTGCATGAGTGGCCCACCTCTCCCTACTCTCTTATTTTTTTTTTTGTAACACAAAGGGGGTTGCTCGTCCAGCGTCCAGTGACGCTGGACGGCGTGGATAAACACATGTCTTGTGGTGGGTCCCACATGGACGTGGCCCACCAAAATATATATGTATATATATATATATATACATATAATATATATATCATATTATATATATAATACATATTAAGTTATATATATTATATATATTATATAAAATATAACATATAAGTATATATATACAAAAAAAGTGCATTGGGCCCATCCAAACAGTGGATGGTGTGGATCATCACCTGTGATAGAGTGGGCCACGCCGTCTGGTGTAGATGGACGGGGTAGACGTAGCACATATTGGTGGGATCCACACCATTACAAAGAGAGAGAAAGAGAGAGATAAAGGGAGATATACGGTGAGATAGAGGAACCCCGCCACTATGGGCCCTCTTGATTAGATCACATACATCCAAATGGGTCCCACCAACAAGTGGGCCCTGAAATTCAAAATAATGACAAAGCACCCACCTTATCTTCCTTCTTCTTGGTCTCTTAGACTCCAATGCCCCTCAGCTTCAACTTTGATGGAGGATGATGGACTCTTGATGGTGAGGATGAGAGATAGGAGGGTGTAGATGGATGATGAAAGGTGGACCACACTTGAGAGGGAGAGGAGGCTTAGACGTTTGGGGCTTGGGGTTGCTTGGAGAGATATGAGAAAAATGAGAGAGAAAATGAGAGGATGGGAGTGATATGAGGTGATGGAGTGATGGGTGTAATTAATGGGGCATGGGTTTGTTTGAAAAGTGAGTAAAGGAGGGATGGGTGAAGAGAGAGAGAGTTGACTTTGTGAAGAGAGAGGTATGGGTTGTTGTACTTGAGATAAGGTTGCATTTAATGATGATTGATGGGACTTATTGCGTAGAGATTCCCTCGAAATCCGCAACGCGCGGTGTTTCTTCGGAATAAACGCTGATCGGCATCTTCTTACCTGGGTATCGGTTCGGTGCGCAAGTCACGGCGTTGGAACCACGGCGACGACGCGATCGTCAAGACATAAGTTTCAGATCGAGCCGACGTCGGTGCGCGGGACCTGGCTTAGGATCGTGCGCAAACACCGAATTCGGTGCGAAGGTTGCCGAAATTTGACCGGAAGGACCGCAGAAGCTAACAGAATGGTACGGATTAGGACACGGGTCTTACACTTGTGGTTATGCTTCTTACGAGATAAATGTATGTTGGAAAATCCTCCTTGTAGGATCCTAGGAACGAAATATGACATATGGGCAATGGGAGCTGAAAATGGGGTACTATGGAGGCTGTTGGCACCAAATTCGGCGATCAGGAATTCTGTAAGCCCGGTTTCCTATTTTGGGATGTGACTCTCTCTCTCTCTCTCTCTCTCTCTCTCTCAATTGGGTTGAATTATAAAAAACCCAGAACCATGGAACCGATTTGAAACTGAACTGGATTTAACGGTCTGGTTCCGGTTCAATTCTATGGTGCTAACGGTTCGGTTCCGGTTCCGATTCTCCTAGAACTGTTACGAACAATTCGGTTCCCGTTTCACCCCAGATCCAGACCGAACCAACCCATGTGCACCCCTACTAACATCACGTGGTGTGGTGGTGTTGTGTCATATATGGCAGAATTTGATTGGACTAGATTATGTAGGGCAGCACACACACCCATATCACCAACACTGGCATTGTTGGCATTGGAAAGGCTGTGTGCCCCCACCATGATGTATATGTTTCATTCACATTGTCCATCCATTTTACTAGCCCACTATCAGGCATGATCTAAAAAAATTAAGCAGATCCAAATCGCAAGTAGACCACACCATAGGTAACCATGGTGATTGAACACCCATAATTAAAAACTCGCAGGTTAGAAAGTTTTGCCTCAAGTTGATATTTGTGGTTCTTCTTCATTAGTCCTTGTTACCTAATCAACAGGTTAGATGAAAAATAAGCATTGCAGTGGGCCCTAAAAAGTTTTTAATATTGGGCGTCCAATCACTAGGGTTTTATATGGTGTTGACCATCTGAAAGTTAGATCTGCCTCATTTTATGGCTCATGCTTGGAAATAAACTGAGAAAATGAATGGATGGCATGGATAAAATACATACATCATAGCAGGGCCACAAAGCATTCTCAATACCACCCGTGTTAAGCTATCCATAGAAATTGGCAATTCTAGTCGGATTTGATTGGCCATGTGTTAAGCTATCCAAGCATTTTAAAAGTTGTTAGGTCAAGTAATTCTAAAAGGAGTACAGCCCAATCAAATCCTTCAATGTCCACCAGCAATACCGGTTTGGGATCACATAATCCAATCCGTCGGATGATCTTTTACTTGGTTCTCAAGGAAGATGGAGGAAACCGAGTATGGTCCGTTCATCTATTTACTCACATAGTAGGTTTAAATAGTCCAAAATAAACATCCATATAAGGATCCTATCAATCAGATTTACAACCTTAAAAGAATCTGTAAGAAATGAAAATAATTAATGGTTAAATATTCAGTGCAGGAAATTGAAGGAAAATGATTGATAAAATTGGGTAATACCTTGGACTTGTAAAACATAGACCATAACATGATAGATCTTGTAAATGAACGGACCGATTGATACATCAACTGCCACATGGACTGCATAGAGATGATATTCCTATGTATTCGCTGGCTCCACGGTTCAACTTGTGGTCCTTGCTGAAGATTCTTTATCTCCAGTCGCCACCCAACTACCTAAGAAATAACCAGCTCGAAATCGGATTGTGAACGGAGTAATTCAGTAGGCTTTTATCATAATAAGTAAACTATGTAAGACCTACTGTGAATGTTTGTGGTTTATCCATGTTGTATTTTAAATTATTTTAAAATAATTTAGTGTTTCAAAATATCCGTTGGGACGGACCATGGTTGTGGCCATAGGTGCGCATGTGCCCTACGGATGTGTCTTTTCACTGAAAGGTTATATCCTTTCAACTTTTCTTTTAAAAAGTAGTGTCTTTTGAAGCCTAAGGGTCGCACCACTTGGGTTTAAACCCAATAGTCACAACCCTTTGTGAAAGGATGTCTTCACAAAGTCTATAAATAGACTTTCTCTCATCTATTTTTAAAAAGTAAGAAAAAGTTTGTTTTATATTAAAAGTACGGTTTAAGTGTTTTCTAATTCGGGTTAAGCTATAAAGCGGTTCAAGCCCGTGTACAGTGAGTGCACCGTTGGGACAGGGTCATAGTCGTTGTATCCTAGAGATCGATTGCTCTGGAAACCTGTTGCACTTGGGACGCTATCCAGGGGGAGCAAATTCGATTTCAAGCCGAGTAACTCATGTCACGCCTCAACTTTTATAAACTGATAAGTTTTCTCTTTTTCTCAATTTAAATTTATTTTATTTAAATAGTTTTTCAAACTCCATATCCCAACAATCTTGAAATCGAATTTGTTTAAAAAACTATTTAAGAATTATGGTTGCATCTATTTGGTTGGAATAGCCCAAAATGAAACCACACCAACCCAATTTGTGGGCCATGATTCATATAATCTAAAGTTGTCATATCTCACCTAATGGTCAAGATCTTGTAGATACTTGTTATGTAAGTTCTTTGGACCACATGTACAAAAGTGAACATATGCACCGACTAAGAATGGTTAGAGTACTTTAGATCTTGATATCTATAAATGAGAATGGTTAAACTATGAACAAACATATAAGAGGCCTGGATTCCTGAACAATTGGCCGGGTTCGTTGTAACCCTCGTTAACACAAAGTATGATCCTCAAGTTGTCAGATAGGTCCAGCTAAGGCTATCATGGGTACTAGAGCTATAACCTACATATGGTTTTTATGTCCCAAAGACATGTCATTCTATCACACACATGTAAAATCCAAGAAATCTATATTGCCTACCTCTTGGATAATGTCAGCCTTGTTCACTCATAAGAAAGCCTGTATTTAGTAAATTTTCTCAAAATCATGATATGACATTAAGGAGCATTTCTTTTTATATCTCAAAATTTTCGATTTATTTTTTCATAGCTTAAGCCAACGTAACCTTCACATGAAAATAAATCAAACTGTTGAACCATACTGAGTAGGATATACACTAATCTCAACATCCATGTACAATAAAGATTAACCCAAAATGCATTTCAAATTGAGATTTTGTGTTGGGATTCTCATCATATTAGCAATTCTTCTTTGTAGACCACTATACATTATAAAAAAGAAAACTTTGGAAAGAAAAATGTGAAAAAAACTTTAAAATGCAATCTTCCAAAGTATCTTCTAAAATGGGCCTGATAGGTCAATGGTGTGGTCACTATCTCATAAGTCCGTTAGTTACTCATAAGCGGATGGTTAATATTTATTGTACAGTCAACCGGATGAAGGACCTAAATCCATCATGTACGTGCCAAAAATAGAATTCTTGATATTGAGAAATATAGTTGTTAATTATGTGTCTTCCCATCATTTTCAAGTTGGTGCAACCCTTAAGGGTTCTAATAAGGAGCATCTGGTGGTTATAATAATTCTATATGATATATGTCTTTGGATAATCTAATTAATCTGGGCTCAATTTTAATGATCAAGACTATTCAACTAATATGCCGGACCATGTATAATGTGTATCACCAAATTATTCTCCCATTGGACAATCTTACATGTCCAACTTATAGACTGCAAGTGGATGGTTTACTATCTACTTTATGATAGGAGATTTTAGGAAGATATTTTATGGCGACTGATGGTGGGTAGCACGAGAGTGCATGGTCTGAATTGTAAAAAAATGGGGCCTACTATATCACTGGTGCTAGAACAAATATAACATATCATTTTGATCAAGTATATGTTAAGGAGTTGATTTTTGTGTGATTGATGCACATAGAATAAATATCTATATTGATGTTGATCTTTAGAAATGCAGTAGAATGCACGGTTTCATACTAAGGCGTCACTACACACATGTTTGTAACATGAATAGTTCATTAGTGGGTAATTCTTTGTATTTATAGTGACCTAAAAATTAAGTTATAATGTGAATCAATCATTGATATGAATGACCTTTATGATAATAAGTGCACACAAGGAATAAATGAGTGTGGTATATTGAACTTGATCAAATCAATGACCAAGTCTATCAAACCATGGGCCCACTTATTACTGTATATATATAGATAACGCATATTATTCTTTTTGTATCATTGCATATATCTTGTGATCTTTGATTCATCCTATGTGGATTTATGATTGATATGTTTGAATCTTGTATCCATATGCTATATGTACAAAATATAGTCTTCCTATTATAATATGATACATTAGACAATGTATGACACTTGATACATAGACACTTAGAAATTGTACATATGTGGAAAAGATCTCATTTATAAAGATTTTAAATTGTGGGGGTTATGTACTTAGATGCACTACAATGTTCTAAAGTTATAGATCCATACAGATTTTACATTGGCTTGTGTGGGATGATTGGGCTAGTGTATTTTTAAAATATTACCTTTTGCGGGCCCAATAGATGAAAGGTCTAGATCTTGTATGTATGTTACTTTTATGAATATTAAGTACTTAATAACTCACATTATATGAATGCTTGTATATCTGAAGTTTCACTTACCATGAAGCAAAAGCTAACTTGAGTTTCTCAAGTGGACTAATAGTGAATGTGTCTTAATTAAATGTTAATTCTGACTTACATTTTATTATGTAGAAAGTGATATTATAGAATATTGAGTTCAATAACAGAAGGACCGTCAGCACATATCACTTAACTGTTTGACACACTGACGAGTGCACATACCTAACTTATGAGACAAGCTACATTCACTATTGGCATCGTTCATAATACTTTATAGATAATATTACCTGCTTAGAAAGGCGGAGGAAATGTTATTTTCATCTGATCATGTGCCAACTTAGAACACATGTTAGATCCAGTCAATTCATATGATAGTTCCTACGAAAGATTTTTCTTAATAGATTTATCAGGTGGGTCATAGATATATCTATCAAAGTTAAATCTGAAATTGTAAGGGTGTATTTGGATGCATAAACCACTTAATGCATGGAATCCATGTTTAGTCAATATGTATTTGATAAATGGGTTGACATAAAATTAAAGATTTGCACTAAGGAAACTATATGTTGAATGTTATGAAACAATATGCATATGTTTTACGTAGATGTATAGGTCTCTGAGACAAGGTGTCTGGAATTAAACATATTGCATGTTTTAATAATCAAATTGGTAGCCATCAAATGAATGGTAGAAAGAATATTGATAGCGGTCTGAATTCATAAGATGATTGTTGGATCAATGAGATTTTTAGGCTATATTCTATTCTCATTGGAGGCTAGATTTGGACATTTGAGATTGGTATTCCTATGAGACTATAAGTTTATGCAATGAACTGTGTTGTTTTACCATTAACTAATGTATCTAATGGCTAAACTTAACTTGTACACATATGAAGCTCATTGTTCAATCCATCGATCAAGATACTTGATAATGAACTTAGATATTTTTCCTCCATATTCAGTTGCCAAATATCCATTAATTTTATTGAATTCTAATCACTAATTAATAAATTGGCCAACCTTTCATGTGTTAGGGAACATATGATAACATGATAATGTTGCGATATGATTACATGAAATTTATACTCTATTTTAGTTGTCATATGTCTATGCATGACAAATTCTTCCGCCTCCTTGTATGACAGATACAATAAGGTCAATTGACTTTACCACCAGTTAGTTGAATGGTGGGCTAATGATGTTGCTTGAATTGTAAGAGTACATTCAAGGTTAAGAAAGTTAGTTGTATTCAGAGCCGGTGATACAACAACTATCATAATAAAAGTGATGCTCAGTATCTGTTACTTGATGGAGTCATAATTGTTGACTCTGTGATGTTAGAAATGAGTTCAGTATGCTTTGGCTTGAGATATGAATAATCAAAGAGGCTACAACTGACTGCCAAAGACTTGATTGAGGAGCAAAATGAGGAATCAACTTAGGCAGAGGCTCATTTATGAGTAACTAGTTGGTGAGGCAACAGCTTGTCAATACGATTATCCCTATCTGATCTGAAAAAATGATTAGCCACAATGAGACTAAGATATGGCCAAACTCGTATGAGAAGAAAGCCTGATGGAGCAATGACGGGTGGAAGTAAAAGGCCTATGGGTCATAAATCCTCTAACCAAGTGACTGTTTAAAAGATTAGTCAATGATACATTGAAGGAAATGAGGCTGAACCTAATATATGAGCTACCGGTGTTGGCAACCCAACCTATATGAGTAGAGATCCTATTAGATAGGTTCAATGAGTAAATAAAAAGACACGAGGTAGACGACTGCACTGATATAAATGAGCCCCTTCTATGGTGTACAGTACGAGCAACAATGAAGAATGATGAATTTTTGAACTCTTAATGAATCTATAGCCATATATTTGGTGGTATACCTAATTGCTACGTACACTTGATGAAATTCACCTATATGGGTGTGGAGGTGGAGGCTGCTTCCTATGAGAATCTAAGCGAATTCTCTAGAGCACTCATGAAATCCAGGTAATGGTGCATGGCCGAAACACACCGAACCGCAGAATCACTTTTAGCGGAAAAGTTATGTGAGTG
This sequence comes from Magnolia sinica, assembly GCF_029962835.1. Classification (NCBI taxonomy): domain Eukaryota; kingdom Viridiplantae; phylum Streptophyta; class Magnoliopsida; order Magnoliales; family Magnoliaceae; genus Magnolia; species Magnolia sinica. The sequence goes on from NC_080581.1 coordinate 63,539,308, forward strand.
GCATGTACTTGCAATCTACATAAAAAAGAATAAGGTTTAAGACTATGGTATCACCTGATTCCTGTAGACCTGCCATGTTTACTCTAATGTCGGTTCAAGTCTATGGTGACACAGGCACCATTGCACAACTCTTCCATCTTAACCTAAAATGTCAAAAATTTTGAAACATGTGGGGGATTGATGTATTTTAAATTATTTTGAAATAATTTAGTGTTTTAAAATATCCGTTGGGACGGACTATGGCTGTGGCCATAGGTGCGCATGTGCCCTACGGATGTGTCTTTTTATTAAAAGGTTATATCCTTTCAACTTTTGTATTGAAAAGTTGTCTTTTGAAGCCTAAGGGTTGCACCACTTGAGTTTAAACCCAATAGTCACAACCCTTTGTTAAAGAGTGCCTTCACAAAGTCTACAAATAGACTTTCTCTCATCTGTTTTTAAAAAGTAAGAAAAAGTTTGTTTTATATTAAAAGTACGGTTTAACTGTTTTCTAATTCGGGTTAATACTACAAAGTGGTTCGAGCCCGTGTACAGTGAGTACACCGCTGGGATCGGGTCATAGTCGTTGTATCCTGGAGGTCGATTGCTCTAGAAACCTGCTGCACTTGGGACGCTGTCCAAGGAGAGCAAATTCGATTTCAAGCCGAGTGACTCATGTCACGCCTCGACTTCTATAAACCGATAAGTTTTTTCTTTTTCTCAATTTAAATTTATTTTATTTAAATAAATAAATAAAATAAATTTAATGAGTTGAGCTCAAAATTTAAGCATATCCAAAGTTCAAGTGGACCATACTATAAGAAATAGTAGGAATAATGATTTCCACCGTTGAAACTCTCTTTGGGCCCACAGTGATGTCAATTTGTCATCCAACTTATTCATAAGATCACACGGAAAAGAAGGGAAAACGCAAATATCAGCTGAATTCAAAACTTATGTGGCTCTAAGAATTTTTCAGCAGTAAACATTCAATTCACATACATAGATCACAGTGGGCCCCACAGATTACTCAGCACGCTTAGCGTAGGGAATCCGCTTCCCAGCAGCTCAGCTTTCCATGCACTCCTGTTTTGTCTTTTTGAGCTGTATATTCAACGACCATATATCAACGTATCTTTTTTTTTCTACCCTTACCCTGGTTTTCCTTGGCTCTTCTGCCTCGGAAGTGCAGTTTGACAAATCATTACCCCGGTTTTCCTTGATTCTTTCGTTGCCATACATACCAATGTATTATTATATTATATTACCTAACATTAATGACTTTGCTATTGATTGGGCTATGAAAAATTTTTGTTTAACTAGAACATGTACAGTCCGATCTCTTCTGAAATAAAATATAATAAAGTGATCGAAAGTTTCATGTATTCTAGTAGATGTATAATCCAACAAACCTCCAGTCATTCTAGCAAAATATCAAGGCGTGCCAGAGTCAGATTTGACTCAATGTTTGATTGAACGCTGCCTCTCATATTGAGATGGACTAATTAAGACTGGATTTGGAATTAAACCAACGGTTATAACAATGATCAGGAGAATTGTAAAATAGTAGGATTAGTCCTTCCTAATAGATTTTTTTTTATCTTACATAAAATGATGGACCAAAAGGAAAAACTAAAACTAAAACTAAAACAAGCTACCAAATAAACGAACGGTGTGGATAAAATTCATACATCATGGTGAGGCCACAATGGACACCACCTACGTGCTACACTATCACATTTGAGTCTGACTTAATCCGGCATGTGCTTATGAAGTCAGAAATAGGTCCCTGCCAAGTTGAGCACCTTCCTGGGTGTTACCCTTGCCATGTGGGTCCCACCAAGCGGGAGCTGATTACGTGGCACCTTAGTGGGTGTTATCCTTACCGTGTGGGTCCCACCCTGATGAATTTTATTTTTTAATATATACACTGTCCATCTGTTTTATCATATCATTATAGGATGTGATTCCAAAACTTAAAGCAGATTCAAATCTCAGGTGGACTACACAAATGGAAACAGTGGCGAAAGACCATTAAAAGTTTTTTGTAGGCCACAAGAGTTTTGAATCAAGTTAATCTTTATATTTTCCCTTCATCCAGGTCTGTTTTATCTTATAAATGAATTCGACGTAAATGAAACATTACAGTTGACATTACTGTGTAGCCCTTGGAAGTTTTTAATGGTGAGCATTTAATCACCGCTGTTTCCTGTGGTGTGTTCCACAATAGACTTAGAACAGCTTAATTTTTGAAAACACATCCTAAACTGGGTTGGAGAAATGGATGGAAAACACATCCTAAACTGAGTTGGAGAAATGGATGGACTACGTGAAAATACGACACACTATCAAGGTGGGACCGATGGTAACGTTATACTCACTAAAGTGTTACCTGGGTAACACCTAATCCGCTCCCCTACAAAGCACGTATGAACATTGTTAGGCCAAGTAATTCGGACCTATCTCTGAAAGGGGCATGGGCCAATCAAATCCTGCCATGTACCTGCAACACCAGTATGGGGTCACCCAATCCACGGAATGATCTTTTACTCGGATTGTAATAGAAGATAGGAGGAAGCAAAATATCCAGTTATCTAGTTCCTCGCATGGTAGGTCCAAAATAAATATACATCTAAGGATCCTATCAATAGGATATCCGGCCCTCAAAGAATATGTAAAAAATGAAAATAATTAACTGTCAAAGTGCAGGTAATTGAAGGAAATTATTGATTGATAGAATTAAGTAATAGCTTTGATTTTTGAAACATAGGCCATGGAATGGACCACATAGATATATGACCTAATTGATACATGCATTGCCACATGGACTGTAAGATATGGCTGTATCATGTATTCCTGGGCCCACGAATCAACTTGTTGTCCTCCCTGAAGATTCATGATCAGGACCCAACTACGCAAGAAATCAGCTTCTCAGCTTTCTACACACTACTGTTTTTTCTCCTTTTGAGCCATCTAACATATATTCAATGAACGTAGATTTTTTCTGCCCTTACCCCAGTTTTCCTTGGCTCTTCTGCCTCGAAGGTGCAGTTTGACAAATCATTTTTCTGGGTCTTTTTCAATCATCTAATTCTTTTGAATTAATGACTTTACTATTGATTAGGCTATTTTAAAAAAAAATTGTTTAACTAGAACATCGAAAGTCCCAACTAAAACAAAATAGTCAAACGATCAAAAGTTTCATGTATTCTATACTCCAACAAACCTCTTGTCACTCTAGCGAAATATCAGGTCAGTCAACTTGTCAGATGGGTCACAGTGCACGAAACAAATGGACAGGAAAAGATCATCATGTTCATAAATTTCTTACAGCGAGTGCACTTTCTTTTGGTCCTCAACGTACACATAGAAAAAAGCCTCACATGTGAGATCCGAGCCACTCATTAGCTAGGGCACCCACTATGTGAAAAGAAAAGGGCATTCTCCGAAGTATCTTTGGTGGATCCCCGACTGTGGAGCCCACTGTGATGTATGTGCCTTGCATCATTGTTATCCATCTGTTTTGACAGATAATTTAAAGAACTAAGCCTACATATGCATACAGAATGTGGAGAGACAGGCACAAATAAAGCCGTGACTGCATGCCTATAATAAGTGGCTCTTATCTTTGTTAGGCTGATCAGAGCTGCTCATAAGACATTCATGAATGCAGAGATTGGTTGCATAGCAAAATCAGGCCCATCTGAATCTGGTATTCAGAGGGCCACACATGCATATAGAATATTGGTGATCTTTAGTCAATTCTAACTGGTGTCAAAGCTCTCTAAGCCCCCACCATGATGTATGTGTTTTATACAGGTTATTTATCTATTTTTCTATATCTTTTTATAGCATGAGCCATAAAATGATGCAGATCCAAATCTCAGGTGGACCACACAATAGGAAAATAGTGTTGATTGAACGTCCACCATTAAAAACTTTCTAAGGCCCATTGAAACCTTTAGTTGCCAACAGATCCAACCTGTTGATAAGGTCACATGGATCTGGATGAAGGGGAAAAAGTCAGGTTGATCTAAAACTTACGTGGGCTCTGAAAAGTTTTCAATGGTAAGTATTCAATCTCCATTGTTTCCTATGATGTGGTGCACTTCAGATTTTTATCTACTTCATTTTTGGGCTAATGCCCTCAAATGTACTTGCAAAATGAATGAACGGTGTGGATAAAATACATACATAATTGTGGGGCCACAGAAGTTTGACACCAGCGAGTTGGTGGTCGGTTCACTTACTAAACCACGTCCATCGATTATCCATTTTCTTGTACACAACTGACCCCGGGATCATCTCACCCAGCCAAATTGTCAGCTACCTTTCAATGATCCCTGCCTAAACAGCTTTTGCATATTGGCCTTTTCCTTTACAATAGGGCAAGGTAATTATTTAAAGAGTTAATAGCATTGTATAATCAAGCTCTTTTAACCTCTCATTCGTATGGTTGTACAACAGTTCAATAGACTCCACTAGCTACTTTGCCAAACCATTCTTCTGTTCTTCTTTTTTCTGGGTACGTTGTTTCTGGGCACATTGTGGAAAAAGAAAAAGAAAAATAAAAATAAACTAGCCTCAGTTTTTTTGCTGGTTCCTGGAGACAACATGACATGTACACCTATCTTACAAAATATTGCCGTACAGGGTGACATAATCATGAAACTTTCCCAATATACTTTATAGCTGGAACTGTTTGTTAACCATAACTCATGAACCCAGTCTGAAAACGAGAAACAAATGCAGTGGGCCAAAAATAATAATAATAATAATAATGAAAAAGAAGAGTGCATGGAACCCTTTGGCATGATTAAGTGGTATCAAGTGCTTGACCCGTTGATGGTAGTTGCTTGCTTGACCCTGTGAGATAGTGAATCTAAACAATGGAAACAATTGATATTGAGGGTAAACGGTGTAAGAATTCTACTCGGTGGGCCTAATTGATTAATGGCCTGGATTGTCCTAAGGGTTGGAAAATGTGATGGGGTGTACTAGTGGACCCCACTCAAGTTGTGATACATGCAAAATTTAGTAAGGGGCTATATGCTATAACTGTGCTACGTATTTAAGTTTCGATGGGTTCCAAACTCCTCAACCCTTTATCTTATAAAACTAGGGCTGGTTGCCCAATGCTACATATCAACATAAGCAAGAATTCCCATCTCAGGGCTTCTCTAAGGGTGTAAGGAGTTGAAGGCTGTGGCATCTAGTCTACAGCGATGACGTCTCAACAACGTACGCTATCTAGTTTATCTAATCTCCATATCCTATGGAGGATAAAGAAATTAGGGATTTTGAATTCCCACATCTATATTGGAAATCTCAAAATCAATTAGGGATCTCCATTCTCAAATTCAGCAATTGGGATTTCGAATCTCAAATCCAATAATTAAAGATTTTGAATTCCCAAAATCAAATCAATTAGAAATTTTCGAATCTAATAGGAAATTAGGGATTCCAATTCCCAAATAAAAAGTAAGGGATTATGATTCGCAAATCGAAAAATTAGGGATTTCGATTCCTAATTCCAGCAATTAAAGTTTCATTCCCAGAATCGATAATTAGGGATTTTTTAAAATCAATTCTACAGTTAGGGATTTCAATTTCCAAATCCACCCTTACATGTGTTATCAATGAAGGCAGCCATGTCTAACAGTAGCACCTTTTTTTTTCCTTCAAAAGCTATTTCATTGATTGGAAAAGGATGTACATATAGTAGAATTCGAGTGGGCCCATAAACAAAAAGGGAATAGGAAAGATAACAATTAGCCTTCCGTTAAATTCCCCAGACCAACTCTATCGTGGAAGAGGAGACCAGAGATGGGAGAGGGAATGTCGGCTATAGAGTTGAAGTCTCTATTCTCTTGGCCAACACTGCCCCTACTGGTAAGTGCATCAGCAACACTATTTGCCTCCCTAGGCGTAAAGGAAAGAACAACCTCCATGGTTTGCATGAGCGATTTGATTTTTGCCCACCAGTACCATAAGGCCCTTGGAGGAGATGAAGCATGGAGTAGGGATGTAACCGAAGAGTTGGAGTCGCTTGCCACCTCGACCTTGGAAAGACCCTGGTTGGTGCAATGGGAAAGCCCCTCCCAGATTGCCCTGATTTCAGCCCGCGAATTAGATCTGAAGCCATAACCGGATAAGAACGCAAATAGGACATTTCCCGAGTTGTCTCTCCCCACTCCACCACCCGAGGGGCCAGGATTACCCAAAGATGAGCCATCAACATTAATTTTGATCCAGCCCTTCGGTGGTCTGGCCCATTAAACAACATGGACTCTTCTCGTATCCGCGGTGGTCCCACTAATCCCTAACACAACAAGGGTGGTGCCGTTAGCTCTGTTTAGCACTTTTTTTTTTTGAAAGGGGGGACTAACCATGTTTACCCAAAATTTGACCCTGCCTATCACCTTAGCTGGACACATTGGGGAATCGTCAAAGCGTGCCACATTTCTGGCCAACCAGATCTCCCAGAAAATGAAGCATGGAGTGAGCCCCTTGAGGATTTGGAAGCGGTCCGAAGATGCAACAGATGACCACCATCTGCTCGCTCTAGCAGCAGCAGTGACAGGCATCGTGGAATGAATGTTGAAAATCATCTCAAAGAGATCCCAAACCTTCTTAGCGAGGAGCCCGGAGGAGAAAAGGTGCTGAATAGATTCGACGTCAGGAGAAGAAGGCCAGGGACAGTAGTTGCATTTTTGAGGCTGGCGCCATTCCTTTATCTTGAGTTTGAAGTCCACCGGGACATCTCCATGGAGGATTTTCCACATGAAGAGAGCGATTTTCTGCGGGAGTTTTAGGTGCCACGCCCACTTAGCCCAAGTTCTCTTCACCCCCAACAAGACTAGAGATGCGCCAAGCTGAGCTAACCATGAACTCCCCAGACGGTGAATTCAACTAGATCTATTTGTCATTGGAGGAGGAAGTACAAATCCCCTCGTCAGTGACGTGGTCCAGCACAACTTGGGGGAGAAAACATTGAATTTGTGAGGGAGCGCGCCAACCTAAGGGCCCAAGCAAATCAGACATAATCAGGGGCTGAGGATTTGGAGTTTGGAGGTTCCAATCCTTCAAGGGCCTAAGAACGAACCAGTCCTCATCCCAAAAGTTACAGGTGCCACGACCAATGATCCAACAACTACGGGCAGACACTAGCAGAAGAACTTTGCAAATGTTTTTCCAGAGGGGAGAGGCAGAAGACAGGAAAGTTGGGGCATCAGCGGAGAGGGCAGTTGCAGGCATGAGACGGCCGAGTATTTTCCCTTCATGAATTCAGCCCAACGGCAATTGCTTCCTCTAAATCTGACAGTCCAGGCCATTTTCATCCTGAAAGCGCGCATGACATTGGACAGGTTCTTAATACCCTGGCCTCCTTCAAACTTGGGGAGGGAAATGTTCTTCCAACTCACTTAGTGGCATCGTTTACAATTTCCATCCCAGCCCCAGAAGAAGTAAATGAACGCTCTTTTTAGATTTCGAAGAACAGAAGCAGGGACCTCCGTAGCGGCCATCACGTGAACTGGGACGCTACCCAGCACATGGTTAATCAGTGTTAGGCGAACGACTTGGGACAGAATTCTGTTATGTTAGCCAGCAATTCTGTGTTGAATTTTTTTTAAATCATCGACTGGAAATAAATGATGCATGGTCTCCCCTTAAAAATCGGAACACCCAAGTAGGAAAATGCCCCTTCCTAAAACCCATAACCCTCTAGATCGATCTGGAACGTGATTCGGATTGAGAGGCAGACCTAACAAGATGTTGGAGATGAGAAAGAAGATGGACTAATCTAAGTCCACCATCCATTTCGGAGGCAGATTCGATGGGCTTCTTTTATGGTCATATGTAGAGTCTTCGATCACAACTGCAATGGATGTTCCGATCATGTTTTGCCACTAAAATCGGAAAACCCATTCGCCCAGGGTTTGATGAAGCCCTAACTTATCTACGGCAGTTAACAACCAAATCCAACGGCCATGAAGAACCCATCACCCACTTCTTTGTAGAAGTCTCCTGGTCTTCGGCATTGGATAATTGGGGTGGCATCTAGGTTTTGAGAGAAGGAGATAACAACCATCTGGTCTGGAGATCGAGTTTCATGAACATGATTTTTTTTAAGGTTTTTATTTCAATTGGGCTCATGGACCTGATTATCATTTGCAACAGATTGACTTCTGGACCTGCAATAAGGGCCCACTTCTTTGTTTTACTCCGGCTTAGGTGGGCATGACCGTCGGTTTGGGCCCATTGCGTGTGAAAAGGCCGAGCTAAGAGTCTTGGGGGGTTGAATAGGACTATGCCAAATAAAAAATAAAATGCAGAATTTAAATAAATATAAATAAAGATACCACTTAAACAATCCACAATGCATAAATGTAAAACAACCTTAAGTGTACAAGTATTGAGAGGTTGATACAGATGTTGTTCTAAGGACAACCTTGCACCAAAAACCAATGGCTTATGGTAGGACAACCTGATTCCTAGAACGGTCCATGTATCAAAATCTCAAACCGATACAGATGAATAAAGAAATAAATAGCAAAGGTAAGTTATTACAACATTCCCACACTTGCATAAAAGAAATTACAACAATCTTCACAAATGCATAAAGAGAAATTACAACGTCCACAAAATGAAATATTCAATCAATCACCACAAGACTAGAAATTATAGTGGTTCGCTTGTGTGTACACCAACTATTTAGAAAAACAGTCACACAACTACTCTATTCCTAATATCCTCACACAGTGGATATTAGCATTCACTATGAAAATAGGTTTTTCAAGGTTCACCTAAAACTCTCACACTTGTATTTTTCAAATGGGATTACACAATTCAAAAACCCCACACTCTGAGTTTTCTGGATCACCTCAGACAAACCAAAAGAAAAAGATTTTTCTGGCACACTAAAAGAATGAATTTACAAAACTGTAAAATACTTATCTGGATATTCTCCTTTTGATGCAACCCAGAAGAGCCAATTCGGAGTGGAAGTTCAACGTAGAAGTTCAATGTTCACACTCACTTGTGAAAAGGTTCTAAGGTCTAAATTGATTTTAAATTAAATCACCTTGGGCTAGCTTGATTTGATTTTGATTCCAAGAAATGGGAATACTTTTAATCCCTCTTTCAAATAAAATTGGAATGCAGAATACAAATGCAAAAAGTTAATTAAAGAGAATATGAAATAAGAACTAGATAGCTTAAGAATATCATTAACTTATCTCTTAGAGTAGTGTATTGATTTTGCTTAAATTGGATATCAAACTCTGAATTTTGTGCTCTATTTATAAGTGCAGAAATCGCATCTACGACTGGTCCTGAGGTCGGTTCAACTAGGCAAAGGACCAACTAACTTTTAAAAATTTGGGCATGATAAGATCAAACCTTCCACGACTGGTCGAAGGACCTGCTCGACCGGTCGAGTGGCCTCGACGACCGGTCGAGTCCTGTCAACGACTAGTCGTGTGAAACTCAAATTAGTTGCTGGACTTTGAGTCGAGCCTGCAGGATTAGTCGAGCACTGTTCACACGACCGGTCGAGCAGTCTCTAGGACTAGTTGAGGCTTTAACAAAAAATTCTGAAAATAAGTAACAACCTTAGGACTGGTCGAGGATTTCTTGGACTGGTCGAGCTAGTGTTAAGACTAGTCGAACTTAGTCTAAGACTAGTTGAAAAACAAACTATGCACTTATAAAATGACTTATCCTATGGTCAATTTAGGGTCATTCATACCTTATAAGCAATGTATGAACATTAAATCTTATTTTGCTTCAGTTGATAGTCGTTCTTTGAAGTTCACGAAGCTTGAGATCTTGACATATGATGAAGTTTGAACTTGAGACCTTTTGAAGTTTGAAATTGAAGTACTTGACTTGTATTTCATCTTGAGCTTTGAGTAGCAAAGTAAAGAACTTTGTCTTGACATGGTTGAAGCTTTGAAACCTTTAACTATTGAAGCTTGAACTAACACTTGGTGTTGTACTTGAACATGAACATGTAATCTTGCTTTTGAAGTTCTTGAAGTAAAGACCTTTGATCTTGTACATGAGATGCAATGTCTTGAATTTGTAGATGAGCTACACAAGACACAGATTCCAAGAGGTTTTGGCACTACAAAATTTGACAATAATAGGAGCTTGACAGCATAGCACTTACAGCATATGGCTTGCCCTTTAGCTACTTAGTGAAATCTAGCTGGTCACATTATGGACCCACCACATTCCATATCTCTTAGGTGGGCAATGTTGTCCAGTGGGCCATGTATGAAAGACTTGTTTCATTCTTTTGGTATGGGTTGACCTGTAATTTGGGTTTGGGTTCAAATTAGATCTGTCTAATCACTTATTTTAATAACCACCTCTTGGACCCGTTTCGGTTATATATGGGCCCAATTAAGCCCTGATGGCCAAAAAAATGTTGGCCCCTAATTTGTGCCCATAACTGATTTGATTTAGACTATTTTTAAAACATGTTTGATGAAATTTAGTTTTTATATATGAGTTCTCTCTTTTAAGCATGTTTATGGGCTTATGTTTTGGATCCGAGCCGTTTATTTAGTTTAAAATGAGCGTATAATCTGGTTCATTCATTAGATGGACAATAAAGAATATGGGTCTTTCATTATATGGATCTTAAGTATTAGATCTGAATTGTCCAACTCATGGATATTAATGTAAGGATCTAACCATTCATTTGAATCTTTCCATGCCAACCATCTATCGTGTGAATGTTAAGGGCTGGACTTGTAATGCTCATTAATGATGATTAGATCATACAAAGTCTTGATTCGGCTTAATTATAGATCCATTACCCATCTTTTAGGGGTTGATATAGACTATTGGAATGAGCAAGGTAAAACATACCCATCTATTTCTGTTTAAGGTTCCTCGTTTTTCCCAACGATCAATACCAACTGCCTTGTGGGCCAAATCAAACTAATTAATAGTTAATCCATTGAGAATAAGATTAAAATCACAATCCTAAGTCTAAATTCATGAGATTGGATTTGGTTGTGTTAGCAACCATAGTGACCTAAATCAGTGAAAATTTTCATGAATTCATATGTGTGATATTGGGATTGAGTTAGAGGATTGCATGCACTTACGTTCATGTTTTATGCGGACGGTAATGAAAACAAAGACTATTACCATTTGGCAAGGGCATGAACAAGGTGGAGTAAATGGAGCTAGTGATGTAAAGCTAAAAGACTCAACTTACCCACAGGTGTTGAGTATCTCAGATTTACATAATTGACATTGCTTAACTTCATGTTCAGGAAGATCACTTGCATGTCATAACTTCCTCACATAGGAGAAGTCAAGATGATGTAACCGATTCTCACCGTGATTGAACAGTTGGGCCCATCCTCATCCTGGGAATTCGATTAACAGCCCCATTCAATTGAACTTGCAATAAACTTTGCCTAATATTCAGTTATAAATTATTTTATGTGAAAAATCTGCTAATGTGAGTATAATTTGTAATCAATTACAATTCCAACTCAAACACATCAAGTTCTTATCCTAATTGGTTCCGCTTATGTTTAACAAAAACAATTCATAGAGACAGTCTTAGGATGCTCACATTTAGACTTTACTCCAGAAACATCTGAACCTCCAAAATCTTTTGAAAATAGTCAGATTATCAATCTTGTGACCTTAGGACATTGACTTGGACATAATGAAAAGAGAAAAGGGAAAAATGGTTCTGATAAAGGGATCCTCAGGTCCTCCAGGTTCTCCAGTTGGCAATCAGCTTGGGAACGGATCAAAACATAGGCAGACTAAAAAGAAAATTTGCTTCTTTTGCATGAAACTAGAAAGCTTCCCTGACACCATCTAATTACTACAGTATCACAATTTGAATCTAATTTAATTGGGCATGTGCTTATGTCAGAAATAGGTCCCTGCCATGTTGAGCACCTTCTTGGGTGTTACCCTTGCCATGTGGGTCCCAACAAGCATGAGCCGCTTAAGTGTTACCTGGGTGGCACCTTAGTTGGTGTTACCCTTACTTTGTGGGTCCCACCTTAATGAATTTTTTTTATATCCGCACTGTCCATCTATTTTATCATATCATTTTAGGATGTGATTCCAAAACTTAAAGCATATCCAAATCTCCATTGGACTACACAAATGGAAACAATGGTGAATGACCATTAAAAGATTTTTGTATGCCACAAAAGTTTTGAATCAAGTTGACCTTTAAATTCTCCCTTCATCCAGGTCTGTTTTACCTTATCAATGGGTTGGATGTAAATGAAACATTACAGTGCACATTACACTTTGGCCCTTGGAAGTTTTTAATGGTGAGCATTTAATCACTGTTTCCTGTGGTGTGTTCCTCTTGAGACTTAGTTCAGCTTAATTTTTCAAAACACATCCTAAACTAGGTTGGAGAAACGGACGGACTATGTGGAATACAATACACCATTAAGGTGGGACCCACAGTAAGGGTAATACTCACTGAAGTGTTACCTGGGTAACACCTAATCCGCTTCCCTGCCAACTACGTATGAACGTTGTTAGGTCATGTAATTCGGACCTATCTCTGAAAGGGGCATGGGCCAACTAAATCCGGCAATGTACCCGTGACACCAGTTTAGGGTCACGCAGTCCACGGAATGATCTTTTAATAGATTGTTATAGAAGATAGGAGGAAACAAAATAAGGTCCAGTTTTCTAGTTCCTCACATAGTAGGTCCAAAATAAACATACATATTCGAAGGATCCTATAAATAGGATATGCGGCCCTCAGAGTATGTAAGAAATAATGAAAATAATTAATGGTCAAAGTGTAGGTAATTGAAGAAAATTAATGATTGATAGAATTAGGTAATAGATTTGATTTTTCAAACATAGGCCATGGAATGGACCCCATAGATGGATTACCCAATTGATACATGAACTGCCACATTGTCCGTAAGATATGGCTGTGTCATGTATTCCTGGGCTCCATGAATCGAATTGTTCTCCTCTGTGAAGATTCATGATCACGACCCAACTGCCCAAATAATCAGCTTCTCAGCTTTCTACGCACTTCTGTTTTGTCCTTTTGAGCCATCTATTACATATTCAACGACCAAATATCAACATGTCTTTTTTCTGCCCTTACCCCAATTTTCCTTGGCTCTTTTGAATCGGAAGTGCATTTTTTTTTTTTAATAACGCACGCACACAGCCCACGCACTCACGCATAGTGGAATTTCACCACCTATGGGTACTAGAACCCTTGACCCGATGTTGAAACTCTTGAGTCTACCACTAGAGCAAGAGTAAGGACCCAAAAATTGGAAGTGCAGATTGACAAATCATTTCCCTTGTTTTCTCTGATTCTTTCATTTCCGTGTACATATCAATGTATTATCATATTACCCAAAAATTAGCTATTGCATATGGGTCTTTTTCAATCATCCAATTCTCTTGAATTAATGACTTTACTATTTATTAGGCTATTAAAAAAATTTGTTTAAGTAGAACATGCCCAGTCCCATCTTCTAAAACAAAATAGTCAAATGATCAAAAGTTTCATGTATTCTAGTGGATGTATAATCCAACAAACCTTGCGTCATTCTGGCGAAATATCAGGTCAGTGAACCTATCTGATGGGTAGTGAACCTGTCTGATGGGTTGCAGTGCACGAAACAAATGGACAGCAAAAGATCATCATGTGCATAAATCTGTTACAGGGAGTGCACTTTCTTTTGGTACTCAACTCACACGTTGAAAGAAGTCTCACATGTGAGATCAGAGCCACTAATTAGGGCATCCACTGTGAAAAGGAAAGGGCTGCATCCACTGTGAAAAGGAAAGGGCTTTCTCCGAAGCGTCTTTGGTGCATCCCTGACTGTGGGCCCACTATGATGTATGTGCCTTACATCCATGCTTCTTTTAAATATATATATATATATATATATATATATATATATATATATATATATATATATATATATATATATATATATATATATAACAGAAGAGTCTGAATTAAAACAAAAGAAGATGTACAAGCACTTCGGATGGGCATCACAAAAAGATCGAAGCCTCGCCAATCATACGAACGAAGGAGGAGACACTAGTCTTTCCTCAAATAACCTAGACCTACCTTGTCCAAGAATAGAAGGCCCCTCGTGTCGGCTGGGAGGGCAGCCTGAGAATGATAGAAAGCGGAGACCTGGGAGGCACTACCCCTTTTGGCTAGATCATCCGCTATAGCATTGGCTTTCCTAGGGGTGTGGGAGAAGGAGATGTCCATAAATTCTGACAGACATGTTACTCTTGCATACTAGTAACGCATGGACCACGCCAGCTTGGAATTGTTAGTGAGAATATGAACAATGGACTTGGAATCGCTTGTCACTTCAACCTTAGAAAATCCCAACTCAGCGGCCTTCGCAAGGCCCTCACAGATGGAGCGAAATTCAGCCTGAGAGTTGGAGCCTGCCCCATAACCTGAGGAGAACCCAAAAAGAAACTTTCCTTCCCAACATCTCCCAATGCCGCCCCCTCCCGAAGCCCCCGGATTACCTAGAGTCGAGCAGTCCACATTGATCTTGATCCAACCCCTTTTGGGGCGGATCCATTTGACCACCTTGATGTTCTTTGGGCTGAGAGTCAAGTTGATGATTTGAAGACACGAGAGCAGGTGGAAGGAACGCTGGTTGAGAGTGGAGGGGAGACAAAGCAAGCAGCCAATATAAATAATCCAATGGTGAACTTGGGAAATGACTTGGTACTATGCCAAAAATGGCAAATTTGCGATGGACTTCATCCGTCGCAAAAATCTCTGGGTTTAACGACGGATTTAATCCGTCGCTAATGGAAAAAGTCCGTCGTTAAGCTCGTCTTTCTCGAATATCCGTAGTCTGAACGTCGCGGAATTTCATGACGAACCAAAATCCATCGAAATTTGATTTATGACATATTTACGATGGATTTTTGTCCGTCGTAATTTTAATTTTGCAACGAAACATGATGAGTTGCAAATTCCCGCCCAAAGTACCAAATGACGTGCTTTTCAGTTGCTTTTGCGACGGATCAGGGTCCTTCATAAAAGAACTTTTGCCTAAACATTTTTTTCATTTTTTTAAGAATATGGTGGAAATTTTAGTTTTTTTGTCTAATAATTGTTTTTTAATAGAATTTTTGTAGTTTAATTGTACATATTTGTGTCTAAGATTATTTTTTAACAATTGATTAAATGCAAAAAGAAAATTTATTTTGCTTTTATATCAAATGAGTGGAATTTTTATTTTTATTTTTTAGTTTAAAACTAATATTTAAATGATATGTAATATCACATGAAAAAGAATATTGAGAAGTTTAAAAATTTTAACAATGTTTGATAAAAAATTAGATTTTCAAAAAATAAAAATTGTGATTTAATAAAAATCTATTTTGTCAGAAAAAAAATATTGAATAAAGTTGATAATTTTGAAAAAAAAAAAAAAAAAGAATTTGATTTTGAGAAAAAAATAATAATATCCTGAAAAAGAAAATTATAAAAATTATAAAAAATGTGAAAATTTTCACAATGTTGAAAAATGAAAATATTTTGAAAAAGAAAATGAGAGTTTGTATTTTGAAAAATAAAATAAAATTGAGAAGTTCAATAAAAATTGACAAGTGTCAAAAAAAATGCTTTAAAAAAATGGGTAAGTTAGAAAGAATTGAAAATTTTAAAATAAAATGATATTAAAAGATCGATACTTTAACAAAAAACAAACATTTTGAAACGAAAAATAAAGAAGTTGAAAAAATTTGTGATTGCGAAAAATAATTGAAAATATTCAAAATTTGAAATTAAAAGAAAAAGTTATTTATAAAAATAATGAGATTTTGAAAAAATATATATCATTTTAAAAAAGAAAGTTGAAAAGTTGAAAACAAAATGTTGCCTTTGAAGGAAAAAAAATTGGCATTTTGGAATTTTTAGGAAAAAATAAATTAAAATTTGAGAAAATTTTTTAGATTTTGAAAATAAAAATTCAGAATTTGTATTGAAATTTTTTTTAAAAATATTTTATAATAAAAATGATATTTTGTTAAAAGTTTTGAAAGAAAAATTAAAAGTAAAAAAAATATACATTTTGAAAAAAAAAAAAGTTATTTTTAAATGGAAATTGAAATTTATCTGTGAAAAAAATATTTTTTTTAATAAATTATTAGGCACATCCACTAATTGAACCTTTAACCATTTTTGGACAATCTAATTAGTCCAGATTGAAGAGCAAATAACTTCAGATGTTTAAATCAAATTTCACTCAAATTGTTGATCAATCTTATATGCCCAATATCTTTCTCATATGTAGCCTGATCGGGGGGAGTAACTAGTCAAATTGAGGGTATTGATTAGTAAAATAGAGTGAATGGACCAAACATATAAAATTGGCCAAATATTCTGGTCAAAATTGTGACCCAACTCATTGACCTCGTGAGAACTTAAGAATTGATGCTAGTAAGTTTTGTGGGCCCCATCATGATGTGTGTCAAACATCAACACCGTGCATTTGATGTATCCCCTTTAGGTTATGAGATATCTCAAAAATCATCCATATACGAAACTCAGGTGGGCCATACCATCTAAAACCATGTGAAGACATCCTAAAAAATATAAAAGCACTTGGTGGGGCCCACATGAGTTTTGGATGCGGCTGAAACTTGGTCTGACCCCTCATCCAAGTGGGACACACATAATGACTGGGTTGGATATGTGAATCACATTTAGGTAGGCCCAATATATGATTATGAATATTTTAAGAAAACCTTTTTCCACTACATTTAGGTGAGTTACTTATTACCCTTACCAGAGTAAACTCTATGGGGTCCACCGTTATTTATTTATTTTATCCACTCCGTTCATCCATGTTAACGGATAATTTGAGGTTTAAAGAACAAAAAGGAAGCATATCCAAAGCTCAAGCGGACCACACCATAGGAAAGTGTAATTGAACCTCTACCATTGAAAAATTCTTAGGAGGCCATAGAAGTTTAGGATCAAGTTGATGTTTGTGTTTTCTCTTCATTCATATCTTTTTGATATTATAAACAGGTTGGATGGCAAATAAACATTACTGTGGGCCCAAGGAAGGCATCAACGGTGGAAATCATTATTCCACACTATTTCGTGTGGCATGATCCACTTGAGCTTTGGATTTACCGAAAATTTGGGATCAACCCACACCATTCATCCATTTTTCGAGATAATTTTAGAGAATTATCCAAAAAAATGAATCATATCCAAAGATTAAATGGATCACACACCACACAAGAAATTCCAGTAGGGGTGATGATTTTCACCGTTAAAAAATTCGTAAGGCCCACCATAACATTTATTTTGCATCTAATCTGTTCATAAGGTCACAAAGAGCTGGATGAAGAAGAAAAACAAATTTCTTATTGATCCGAAACTTCTGTGACCCCCAAAAGGGTTTCAATGGTAGACGTTCAATCCCCCACTACATTTGATCATGTGGTTCACTTGATAGTTAGATTTTTCTTATTTTTCATCTCAAGCCTTACGATGAGCTCGCTATATAGATGGACGGTTTGGATATAACACATACCTCATGATGGGATCCACAGAACTTGCTGACATCACCCAGCCCATTCCCATATGCGCGGATTAGCGAGACTTCCAACTGAAGTGACGTCACTAAGTTATGTGGGCCCAACCATGATGTATGTTTTGTATCCACACTATTCATCCACTTGGAGAGATCATATTAGGGGATGATCCAAAGAATGAGTCAGATCAAAATCTCTAGTGGACCCCACCGCAGAAAACAGTGGAGAGAGTGACGCCCACCATTAAAAAGTTCTAAGGTCCACAAAATTTTCAAATCAAGCTGATATTTGTGTTTTCCCTTCTTCTATGTATTCTCTAACACATAAACAGGTTCGATCTCAAAAAAACATCATGATGGACCTTTGGAAGGTTTCAACGGTAGGCATCATTCTCCCCACTGTTTTCTGTGGTGGGGTCCACTCCAGCCTTGGATCTGCATCATTCTTTGGTCCATACCCTAAAATGATCTCTAAAAATGTATGAACGGTGTGGATACAAAACATACATCATGGTGGGGCTCACATAACTTGGTGACGTCACTTCAGTAGCATAGTGGCGGAGCTCCCTCTCCCTCCACCTCTCTCTCTCTCTCTCTCTCTCTCTCTCTCTCTCTCTCTCTCTCTCTGCGCCTCTCCCTCCCTCTCTCTACGCCTCTCCCTCTCCCTCTCCCTCTACAGTCGATCTACCTCTGCCTCTCCCTCTCCGTTCGATCTCGCTCTCCCTCTCCACTCTCGAACCCTCCCCTCTCCCTCTCCGTTCGATCTACCGCTCTCTCTCTCTCACTCTCTCTCTCTCTCTCTCTCCCTCCCTCCCTCCCTCCCTCTAAAATTTTCTTATTTTCTTTGGTTCAGCACATCAAAGAGCATTCTGCAACATCAGGCATCTCCCTCCCTCCCTCCCTCTCTCTCTCTCTCTCTCTCTCTATCTATCTATTCATATCAATTTGGGCATTTTTTATAGCATTTTTAATCCCTAAGGGCCTGTTTGGATGCCTGTAAGTTCTTTTAAGTTGTAAGTGACTTACCTGTAAGTGACTTATAGGTGAAAGTTACTTACAGGTAACCTGTTTGGATGTAAGTTGTAAGTCACTTACAAGTAAGTTACTTTATCTGTTTGGATAACCTGTAAGTCACTTACAGGTAGAAAGCTGTATATTCACATCGAGCATGGCTTAGATTGGGGAATCGTTCTAAAATGTTATAATCATATAAAAAAAACATGGGATCAAATATGTTATTTTGTTAAGCCCATCAAGATGAATATTTGAGAAAATTATTAAGTTAAACCAATCATCAAGTGGGCTATAAAAGTGGGCCCACGAATTCAAAAAATCTATAATATGGAGTAATAACTCAATTTAAGCATTGAAAATAAACTTAAAAATAGTAATAGAAAATCTAATAATTAAATTACTTGCATTCCAACTGTGTAATCTGATGTAATTTTCAAGTGCCAGCGCATCATCAATCCCACTCTATCATCAAAGTTTTTCTTATTCTCTAATGAGGAGTTTGATGCTTAGGATCTAAGACATTCACCAACACTGAAGTAGATCGTTAAATTACTTGCATTCTAACTGTGCAATCTAAGAGATTCACCAACATTGCGAGTACACCACAGGATCACCAACCACAGGCCACAGTCCCTGACGATTTCATGGGATGCTGCATCATATGGTCTGTTTGGATTAGAGGCCCATGACACGTGTGAAAAAATACGCAGGTGTGTATAAGTGACTGTTTGGATGCCAGCGTGCCTTATAGAGTAACGTCAAACTACTCCTATTTTCAAAGGAGAAAAAAATGGTAGATGAAACCCTACCGTTTTAGGAGGAGAAGAGACGGAAGGCAGTAACTGCAGCGAGAGATTGCAGAGACGGAGAGAGATTTGGTGGGTTGGTGCGTTTCTCCCTCTTCCCCTCTTTTTTAAAATCTGACCGTTGAGCCTGTAAATGACTTACAGGGAAGTGACTTCCCACCCCCATCCTCCTGCACTTTTTGGTAGATTTGCCTGTAAGTGACTTACAGGTTGTAAGTTACTTACAGGTGATTTTTCTCCCCCAAACACCACCTGTAAGTGACTTCCCTGTAAGTAACTTCCCACTTACCCAACTTACAGGCATCCAAACAGGCCCTAAAGTAACATTGAGCAATGATTTGTGTATTGGAAAATTTTGAGTTTCGAATCCCTAATTAGGGATTTGTAGTGTCAATTCCCTAATTGTGGATTATAGATTAAAAAACTGAAAATCCCTAATTAGGGATTCAAAATTCAAAACTCTTAATTAGGGTGTTCGGGCGTCAGATTTGGGTGATCTTCTGATATCAACGTCAGAGGATTACGATTGCCAGATCTGGTTGCTTTTCTGACAGATTTCTGCCTAGGTATATCGGAAATCGTTTGATCTGTTTGGATCGGAGGCGGATCCTCGCAGGAGATCATGTTTCTTCTCGATTGGATCTATGGAGTTCTTGCCTCGCTTGGTTTGTGGCAGAAGGAGGCCAAGATCTTGTTTATAGGGCTTGATAATGCCGGAAAGACTACCTTGCTTCATATGTTGAAAGACGAGGTCTAATTTCAATATTTTCTTAGAAACTTCTCTGTTACCTATGATTTTCGCATTAATTTCATTTAATTCAAACGTATTTTCATGATTTCTTCTTGTGCTTTGTCCTACATCAGATTCTATTTTATTACAAATGCACATGTATCCATTTCTGTTTCCTAGATTGCAGTAAATGGATGCTTGGCATCCCTTCCCTGTTCCCTGTATGCTATATCCATGACAGTAATACTTATCTGCCCATGACTTCTCAAAAGACAGAAAGAAACAAAAAAAAAAAAAAGGAAAAAGAAAAACCGGGGATAATTGCAGAAAAGTACAGAGAAAAGAAACTGATAAAAAGTTTTTAGGATTTCACTTACAAGAGACTCTGCTAATGTCATTGTGGGGATATCTTCTTTGGTGGCTATTTGTGGAAAAATGGCCAATTGGATTAAAGGAATACCCGCTCTCTATCTCCTTTGTGTTGGGGATGGTTGCTCCAGGGTGGACTCATGGATGAGGGAAATGAAATAGCTCATAGATGTCATACTGAGACAAGCTTCTTTACAATGTTTGATCAGTCTATATGCTTTGTACTATCTGTTATTACATTGAAATGACTCAAAATGTTAGCACTTGACTGAATTTGATGTGGAATGCTAGATAGTTTTGACCATAAGTTCATAACCTATTTATTTCATACTTTTGTGTATTTTTAATGTTATAAATATTTTTAAGTACTATTTTCTCTTAGAAGTATGATTCAATGCATCTGGCCTTCGTAATGTGATTTGATGTGACTTTCGATGTGTTTGTTGTTGATATTTATTAGAGATTAGTCAATGCTTAATCATGCTTATTTTTCGCTTATTTAGCCATTTTGTTTTATTTTTATATCTCATTTAGCATTTCTAGTCTCTATGAAATGAAATCTTTATACTTCCACCTCTCCAAAAAAAACTGTTATTCTTCCCATGATTGGCATGGGAGTTGCTTATCTACTATTCCCATGTTTAATTAACATCATGCTAATGTTTGTCAGATGTTGTCTTAAGGCTTATCATCCTAAATGTGTGGGCAAGGATTCCACATTCTTGGAGACGGGCGATCAATGGACTTGTAGTAAGCCTCTTCCTTCTCCATATGCTTGCTTCCTTTGGATGGATTAATTTTAAGTTTGATTCTGTACAAACCTGGCACTCATTTTCTTTCACTTGCCTCCTAAAACACATATAGTTTTCATCTCTCTTTTTTGAGCTTATTCGAACATGGGCCTTTTTAGGGTATATAATCTCTGTTTGTTCAATAGATTCAATTACTTTAAATTTCAATAGAATAAAAAATGAGCATGATTAATGCCTACTCCATTTAAGATATCATGAGAAACAACACCATTAACTAGCATTATAAATTTAATGTGATAGGTTGGTATACCTGTCTTATCTGCCATAAAAGCTAAAAGCTTCAAGGTATATTTGCTAGCATGAGAAATAGGTTGGCATTTACTAGGCTAAAATTTTACATGATAGAAGAAACAGTACCATTTACTAGCATGAGAAATTTGATGTGATAGGTTGGCATTCCTGCCTTATCTGCCATAAAAGATCAACGCTTCAATGCTTCTGCTGTCCAAACTCAGTTCGCCGAGCATGTACAAGACCTGCTGTAGTTGTGCATGTTAAAAAGAAAAAAGGCTTCTGCACTATGGTTCCATGCAAAAGCCATTTGGTCCATTTGTTTACTATGGAAATTATTTCACTCCACTATTTGCTTCCCTTTTTTCGAAAGATTCCACCATGCTCTTCCTTAAGGGTGTATAATACACGAATTCCTCAACATTTTTTTCTTCATCATGTTGTGGGTTTTTAAGCCTGCTATCAGTATTTGTTTGCAGATTTTTATTGATCTTTTGTACTTGTCGACATTAGGTCGTAGAATCTGTCTGTGATAAATCACTAGAACCAGTACATATCAATGCCCATGCCCACCATTACCTTTACGGCACACCAAGCTAGTGAGCAATTAGATAGGAAAGTTTGTTTGTTTTTATTTTTTATTTTTTATTTTTTTGCGTTTTAGATTAATCATGTATTAATGTGGATTTGACAGTTGGGTATTGGTACTTCAAAGACACTACATCAATAGTAGTATTCTACACAATCCAAAAATGGTTGTCGTTTCAATTTTAAGTTGCTCATTACTTTTGTTATTGCTCTTCATTGGTCAATAAAATATAATATCTTTTATTTGTCCGATTCTCTTGTTGTGCCCATTGGTCCCATCCAAAACACAGCCATAACTGAGAACTCTTTTTGGAAGTTGGTATGACTAAGTTTTATGTCCCATGTAGAACTTGACACATGTACACACGTAACATGGCATGTATATTCACATACTCGATTGTTTATCTGTTTTCAATGTTTAGATTGTTGTTTCTTGTTGCATGGCATGTTGCGATGAGTGGTTCAACTTTATTTTTGGGACAGATTTTCACATCCCAATGTGTCATTCACTTTGAGTTTTAGGGAAGATGAAAAAGAGACAGGTGGAATGGTAAGTACATAAACAGATAATTGAGTGCATATGTTGTTTAATGTGTTAACCTAAAACTCACATAGATGTTTTGCATGATCCGTCCATGATGGTTCCACTGATAAGCAATCTAGGATCACAGAAAGATTAAGGCACACACCAGGTTTTAGGTGTGATTTAGTGTGGCCCACCTGAGTTTTGGATCAATGCATGTGTAAATCTAGTACAAATGTTTCAGCATTAAGCTTAACATACAAATTGACGCATAGGGACCAATGTAATGTTTGTGACATCAAATCTGCCTATCATTTCTGCTGCTCCTTTTCTCCTTGGCACGTCCAGTTGATCCAAAACTCAACTCAAGTGGGCCACATGATAGGAAACAGTTGGGATAGGGATATCCACAATTAAAACCTGGCAAGACTGTATGTGGGGTCCATTGTGTTTTGTGTATTCAATCTAGCCCATTCAAAAGGTGCATCTAATACAGGATGAATTGGCAGCCAAACATTCAAGCCACTCCAAAACCCAGGTGGCCTACATGATTTTAGAGATTTTAGGCAGGATTTTACATGGTATGCCCCACCAGAGTTTTGGATCGATATCATTTTTGGAAGCCAATTAGAACAGGAGGGGCCACACATGATGGATGAACTGGATGTCATTAAAGTAGCACAAAGGCCACTGCATGTCAATTTGCATGTGAAGCAGCTTCACTTGGAAACTTATATATTGGACATGCCTTCATTTTTTATTTTTTTCAGAAAGGTATTCATATATAATCCTGTTGATAAATTGTGTTATTTCGTAGATAGCCAAGATGACGACGAGATACCAAATGTGAATTCCCTGTTATTTGATTTGGATATGCTAAGAGTGGCAACAGATAACTTCTCTAATGCAAATAAACTTGGGGAAGGCGGATTTGGTCTTGTTTACAAGGTAATGCATAGAATGTCTTCAAAGGCATGCCATTTTTTTTCTTGAACAATGTTGTTATTGATAGAATTAGGGACTACATTATGAAAATTGAGGAGATGGATTCGAGAATGTTGTAAAGTATACCAGATCGATGATGGGTAGATGTGCGACAACGGTGGATGACGGCCTAAGACAGATGCAGAGATAAACAAAAGAGATTTAAGGTTAAGGATTGGAGGCATTGGACTGATATCATGATAGAATTAGAGACTACATGTTGGAAACTTTAGGTGTATTTCATTATGAACAATCCATTATATGTACAAGAAGAGAAACTTCAGAGAGAAGCAATATTTTAACAGCTAAATAATTCAAACTATCTAAATCTACACAGCTGTACATGTCTCTATCCTCTTAACAGCTACCAGTTTTTGCAGGGTGTGTTTTGATTCATCATTGAATTAAATTACAATTTTTTTTTATTCTACACAGCTGTACGTGTCTCTATCCTCTAACAGCTGCCAGTTTTTGCAGGGTATGCTTTGATTCATCATTGAATTAAATTACAACTTTTATTCTAATAAAGTGGCCATCACCAGATTGTAACATGTTGAGGGTCTATAGTACAATCTTGATTGGGTTATTTTCAAGTAAGACTTGAAAGGAATTTAAATGCAGTTTGAAGACTACTATGATACACCACTAACATTTGCAGTTCCACTTGAGATTTGATTCACTTGTTCATCAAAACATGACCTTATATTATAAAGCATGCACTTTCCTTAATGTGGTTTTTAAGTTGTCTATAAATTAATTTCTGTAGGGAAAGCTATCCGACGGCCAAGAAATAGCAGTGAAAAGGCTTTCAAGAAGATCCTCTCAGGGATTAGCTCAAAAATGAGGTAGGATTGGTGGCAAAACTTCAGCACAGGAACCTAGTAAGGCTGTTTGGTTGCTGTTTAGAAGGGGAAGAGATGATGCTTGTTTATGAATATTTGCTTAATACTAGCCTTGATACCTTTCTATTTGGTAAATTGGTATTTCGATGTTTCTTCTTTTGGTGAATTAAAAGGTTAAGCCACAGCACATAGCCATAGAAGCTAAAACTGAGATTGATGAGCTTGTTCTTCTTTGTCAAATTTCACTATTTATGTTTTATGGATTATTATGGCAGGAAGATTTAATTTTCCATTTTACTTTTCTTTGAATGGTTGGATCTTAGAACTGTACAATGAATCTATATATTTCCATTAACCTTTGAAAGAAGTCTAGCTAGTGGGCTTTGGCACATTTGTCTTTTGCAGACTTATCCAAATCCTTTCAAGATAATGTGGCATATTCAGTTGTTAAGTAAGTTAATTTAGCTTTTCTACTCAAGTTGATTTCCTTTGCTTTTTTTTTTTTTTTATTTCAACCAACAGCTATGGCATATCTTCTCAGTCATTTAAACTGATGGACGATTTATTGAAATAACTTTTTTGTTTACAGGCAGTATTTTGTTCATGTTGATGATACTGTCCCTCAAAAGGTACTTTAAAAGGTTTATTTTTCGTGGATTAGAGATATATCACTTGAAGACGTCATCATGATTAGCTTCCAGAATTGATGCTTATTTATCTTGTTTCCTTATTTTCTAGATTGTTGTTCATAAAAATAGCCCAAGAGGGATACACTTTCGACGTGCATGTTCCCATCAGAAGGTGATCACTCAGACACATGTAGTTGGGAATGGTAAAAATCATGTGAACATTACCGACATGTCCTTGGATGTTATTCAGGTGTATTTCGAGTCAGATGAAGTCCATGCATGCATTGTAACATGTGGGGGCCTCTGCCCCGGGCTTAACACAGTGATTAGAGAAATAGTATGTGGTTTGCACCAAATGTACGGAGTCAGCAAAATTCTTGGAATAGAGGTGAGGTTTTACATCGTTCGACTATGCGAACTTATTTATTTCCTCTTGTTGTTTTACTTTGACCAGCAGTTACTACAAGAAAAATAGGCATTACCGGCAGCCAAAACCGCCTCTAAAAGTCCAAAAAACCGCCGGTATAAGAATACCGGCGGTCGTAAAAGTCCAAAAAACCGCCTCTAAAAGTCCAAAAAACCGCCGGTATAGGCATTACCGTAAAAATGGATATTTACCGGCACTTATTATCATTTACGGGCGACTCTGCTGACTGCTGGTAAAAACTATAAAAGTGCCGGTAGAAACTATAAAAGCGCCGAATAATATAAAGCGCCGGTAGAAGCTTCATAAAACGCCGCTAAAAGTAACTAGAAACGCCGCTAGAAAACTGTATTGAGAGATTAAAACGCCGGTAAATCATGTACACTGTAAAAGAAGAATTAATAGAAACAATTAAAAATTCCACTAGGCTGAATCTTCTAAATCCAAAGAACGTTACAGGCTTAAATTAGCATTCAAACATAACCTGTAAATCATTTACAACCAACCTCATTTACAAGAGACGTGAGAATGAAAGGCTACATAATGGACAAAAAATTTACAAATTGAGACACAAGGAAAAGCAGAAGGAAAAAAAAATAATCAACGGACTTCAGCGATGCCCGAGGCAAGACTTCTCAAATGCACCCCAAGAACCAGAACTCATGCCATATAAAGGACCTTTGTCAGCACCACCCTGTCATGCATAGAGGTCAGGTAATAAAACAGTATGTACACTCATAATCTGAGTTACACAATCTAAAATTAAATTTTCAATCATAAATATTTCCTGCAAAAACAACCATACCAAATAAAGTCCATATCCATCCCCATATGAAGCAGCAAAGCCCCCCTCTATTACCAATGCTTCACCTTCAGTTACCAATGCAAAGACAAAAGTTTACAAAACAAAATAAAATAACCAAAAAACAAATTTGATGTAAAATAAAAGGAACCAATAAATACCTGTACCTAGCAGATGGAGGAGAATAGCTATGGAATTTTTTTTTATAAATATGTGGACAGATTTTAATTTCTTCCCTTTTTCTTCAAGGATAAAACTGCATCATAAGTAGCATAGCATGCAACTCAATATGAGCTTTTTTACAAAAGCATTAACTAGCATGCAACTCAATATGGATGGACCTGAATTTAGCACAAGGAAAGCCATATAGTGGCTTGTACCTGATGAGCAGCTTTGATCATGCATCCATGTAAGCATTGTGGACCCCTGAGCCTACACTCTATATAGTTACTTCACTTTGAATAAGCATCTTACAACCAAAGATAAATACATAATACAAGTCAAACATTATGGAAACCGTTCGTTATATTGAAGCAATGAAGATTGGTAAGAAAAATAAAAATAAAAATAATAAGCCAAGGGTGTGGGGCCCTTGCTTTTGGTGATCCTTACATGGAGTGGACTTACCTGATTTTTGGACCGTGGCATCAAGAAGTGTGGAACCACCTGATGGAGAGCTTAGATATTGCACACCTTCTATCCAAGCCTGTGTTGGATTGTAAGAGATATACAGAACTTGTGTGACAACCCTCTGTTTGGTAACAAGATTAAAAGATATCAAGTAATGCAAATATGGAACACCTATTACTCAAGGCAAAATACTATTGGCAAATATCAAAAAATTCTACCAAAGAAATAGTTATAATTTAGATAAACTTCATCAGAAATTACCTTAGTATATTCCTTAAAGTTTTTGAAGCAATACAACATGACATGACCATTCACATCATTCGTCAGAATGCTTGCATCAGGTATGGCTACCTGCATATAGCAGGAAAAAAAGGCTCGATTCATAAATCTCTTTAAAAAGTTCGTTAAAGTTTTCTAGGGAAATAGGAAAAAAGTTCGACTTTGGCAGAATATATGATGTTAGAGGATTCCATGTGGGTGGCTAAAAAGAAGTCAACCAACCATCTGATGGGTATCATCTTTTGAGATACAGCCATCTACTGCACAATGCAAGAGATGAACAATGGATCTCCTATATGTGTTGCTGCATGTACAAGGACATAGTTCCTGATTTCTAATAAAAAAACAAAGTTGCTAAGATTCATATCCTTTCTCACAATATAAACAACTAGATTCAATCCAACTGGCAATCTTTCTTCATGGTGCAAGTACGCTGGCAAGTTTGTCCTGCAACTGACGACATGTTGTTGAAAGATTCAGCTTCCAGATTATTATTATTTTTTTAAATTCTAAATTCTAAATTCGGCTTCTCAACTACCAATTTCATTTCCGTAAACTATTCTTGCAGTTTCTTGCTCAAGTCTTTCTCAAGTTGTTTTCCTATTGTCTTCTAGCAAGTTGTTTTCCTGAAATCATGGTATCTGTTTTGATGATGGAGGGACCCTACAGGATGGATTGGATATTATACACACCATGGAGCATGCCACATGCAACTAGTTGCATAGTTTTCTCATCTACCCAACTAGTTGGGCATGGGATGTTCAACATCATAACCAGGGTAGCAGTAATGGCTTCAGTCATTCTAGATTTTTCTTCTTCTTCTTCTTCTCTTCTTCTTTTTCAATTTTGGAGGCGTGACTTTCTTCATCCCAATCCATCTACAGCTTTCGAAACTCTTTTCTTCTTTAAAAGGAAGGGGGTCCAAAAAGTCAGGAAAATCAACCTGGCCAATGAGTCTTTTTTTTTTTTTTTCTTCTTTTCCTAGCAACTAGCAATATAAATACATCCATTTCCTGCCACACATCTGCAATACTCACATGAATACAAAGCTGGAACAACTAAGCGCTTGTGAAAATGAATTTCTAACAGTTTCTTACCTTTGAATCTCTCTAGCACGAGTTGGTTGTCAGGAAAAAAGACCAAACCATGTAATGAGAAGTGCCACAAAGATTATTCTACTACTGGCATTGGTAACTACCACTGCCTCAGAAAATCTTACTCTTTGAGACTGCTCGCTGCCAAAAAAAAAAAAAAGGGCAGAGGTGAGTGGTTAGAATTTTATTAGAATAAGGATATGAATCAATGTCATCTTGAACTCCAGTTTGTGTTGATTTGAGAACTGGAAATTAAAGAATTTGCAGAGCTTCCATTCAAAACAAAAACAGATAGAGAGAGAGAAGCTGCAGGAGTATCTCGAAAAGGACCTTTGTTGTTCTTATCGCTGTTTAGTTACACACATTGTTTTCTTAATTTTATTTCGTCTGGATCAGAAAGGGGGAAACAAAATCCCATAGCGGATGATGAGTGGCATGCCTAAATGCATGTGAGTTGTGACAGTTATGATGTATCTCCTAAATGCATGTGAGTTGTGACAGTTATCTCAATGTTACAATAATCAAATTTGTCCAATGCCTCTCCAGGATTCTTTATGGGGTATTCATACCTTGTAACAACATTGGAACTTTAGCAAACTAGAGTTTAAAGATGTGATTTTGCACTGCTATAATATTAGACTTGTGTGCACTATGCATACTTCCAGGCCTATGTACATTATATGTGCTGCTAGATCTCCTGTCAGTACTAATTTCTTCTAGGATTCTATTTTTCTTATAAGCCTATACTATGCACAATGGTGCCACTGCTCATGATACTACATGGGTTGCAGATGCACATTACCTCTGAACGTCTTCACAAACATTCGGTGGTCAATTCATCAGGTATCTATACATGTTTGAAGACAACATAGCTTCAAAAAACTACAAATGATTCATGTTCAAGAGGAAACCTAGCATACAAAAAAATCCATAAAAAGGTAAGTGTTCAAGATGACAAGGGGTGGACAACTTACATTTGTGTTCTTGCTCTTCATCTTCATCGACCCATTTGTCCCAGTCTACTTTCAAAAACACAGGAGGCTTCCCTTCCTGCTTTAACAGCCTACTCCACCATTTCTTCTCTGCTTTTTTCACAAGGTAACATATATTTCTCACCCCAAAAGAAGGGCCTGTAGCATTTATCTCATCACTAACCACAACTCTTTCACAGAAAATCAAAATAATAACAGATCTTGGATGTGACAAGCACGAGAATCAGTCACCTGCAATTTCACTAGGCCTACTTGTGAGATATTTTTTGTTTCAAAATTACAGGTATGGCATTTCCACAAGTGGATTTGCATAAGGGCTGCATCATATTGAAAGATTAAGACCTCCATGGCCAGACTGCTCCTTGTCAAGGGATACAAATCTCCATTTCTGAGGGGCTCAAAGGCTTGATATAAGCAAGAAACAAGGAAAACAAGGAAAATGAGAAAGAAGGAATATGTGTTAAGGATTTGGAATAGAAGAGCAACGATCCCCACTTTCATAAATAAGGCAGAGATTTCTCTTGTTTTGAGCTTGTTTTCTGAAGCCAAACTACAGCGTTTGGTCTATTAATACTTTGTAAGTACTAGCTTCTTGAGTTTATTTCTTTGATTATCCAGCACTGCACTCTCGTTCCAGGAGTGGCGGTAGTGCTGAATATGTAACAGTTAAATATCTCCATCAGCATTCTCTTTGTAAGAAAAAACAAATAAAATTGTCTAAAGTTGGTTAACACAGATGGAAGAATACCATGTGCAGCTGATGGAAATATACATTACCCACCTGCCAAAAGAAGTTATCAGCTATGGAAATAATTGAATTGAACAGATACTATAGTACTGCAATTCTAAGTATGTTACCATGTGGTCAGCCAAATTGTCACAGATACATTACCCACCTGCCAATCATGATTCATACTGGTTATCTGCTCTGAAATGAAGTGTGGTAACTAAAATATCATGTTGCAACTTAATTATTGCAATCAAAATCAGTCTATACCCAAACGACGGCAGTCAGTTACAACACACACACACACACACACACTCACGTTGGGGTAAACACTAATCCTTCCTAGTTTACTCTAACCTCCCACAAATTGAAAATATTGTTGGGTTTAGGATATTATTTCACAATCTGCAAATTGTTATATATATATATATATATATATATATATATATATATATATATATATATATATATAGATATATATTCATGCTTCTTCAGTTAAAAACCAACAAATAACTAAGCTGTTTGCCTGCAAATGCAAGAAAGGAGTGCTACGACTAATTGCAGTTACCCGACTAGCATTTTGGCATGCTTTTCTATTTATGTATATATGCATAAATACATAAACCCTTGGTGTTGCAGAATTAGTTCAAAGAACTAGTAACAGAAAAGATACCTTGCTATTTGATAATATTTGTCAATTGAAGAAACCATCAGCATTTGCTTAAAGAGGTGAGGACTTTGGGGTAAAGCATAGAATGTTCCTGGCTTCAAAAACCATTTTGAAGTGAATCAGACATGAAGAACTATCTATATGTCCTAAGGAAAAAAAAAAAAAAAAAACTCAATTTGAGATAGCTCGGGAACAACATAGATTTGGGCACTTCCTTTAGGGAGTAAACCTCATATAAAGATGGAAAACCAAACCACTAACTGGATTGTACAAATGACTTAACTCTTAAATCCAAGGGCCATGAAAGAAAATCGATCTATAATTCTTCGATTCCTCATGTTCAACCCACTACTGACAAATTTGGTAATCCAATTTCTCTGTAGTCTTGTATTCTTTATTTAATACGAATAGTCGAAGTGGATTCTCCAAAGAGAAGATGAATTATGCGAGTGCCATATGGAAGTTAATCAATAATGCAACTTGTTGCGGAAAATACACTACGAAAATAATAGTGGAGCTTACTAGATGGATAGCCAGAAGAAATCATTTTTTTTTTTTTTTTGAAAGATAAGCAACTTTATTAAAGGGCAGAAAAACTGCCAAAAGGAGCAAAAACCCTATAAAGAGGAAAAAAAAAAAAAAACAAACAAAAAAACAAAAAAGAAGAAGAAGAAGAAGAAAACAAAAAGGAAAAAGGAAAAAAAATAAATGCAAAGATTGCATCCCCAATAAAAATATATGAGTATGTATATAATATCCAGTTCCCACAAGACTTTCACTGAATGTAGTTTATTGCAAGGCCAAAAGTAAACTCTGCAATGTTTGATAACCCACACCAACAAGTGATTTAAATGCAGCCTGCACAAATTTCAGCTTAAGTCCTACTCTTCCTAATCAAAAAATAATAATAATAGTAATAATTTTTAAAAAAAATCAATACACGATGTTTGAAAATTAGAATCTGAATGCATCAAACCTACCCCTTTGTTGAATTGAAGGCAGATCATGGGAATTCAATTAGAAGCTGGCCCCCTAATGCGCCAACCCAATTTCACACAGATTCCCAATTTCGACTTTTTTTAAAAGGACAAATTTGTGTATTTGAGATAATATATTTTCATAAAAAATAAAAATAAAGTGGCACTTTCAACACCCTGTAGGAATTGTTCATACATATTAGAGGTGACTTAGTCAAGAAATACAAAATGAAACAGCAAATAAATAAACAAAATAATAATCTCTAATTTGTCAATCTTCTAACTCAGCCAAATGTAAAATGAGACACATGCAGACATGAAGTGGTTGCACTAATTGTTATTTGGTAAATTGATGAAAAAGGTGCAAACATTATTTGGTAAATCTGAAATGAAGTGTGCTAGCTAAAATATCATGTTGCAACTTAATTATTGCAATCAAAATCAGTCTATACCCAAACAACGGCAGTCAGTTACAACACATGCACACTCATGTTGGGTTAAAAACTAATCCTTCCTAGTTTACTCTAACCTCCCACAAATTGAAAATATTGTTGGTTTTAGGATATTATTTCACAATCTACAAATTGCTTTATATTATATATATATATATATATATATATATATATTCATGCTTCTTCAGTTAAAAACCAACAAATAACTGGGCTAGCCCAGAGCATTAGTACAGATCATAGGAAGTGGGTCCCATGAGTTCAGCCCTGCTTTGTGGCCATACCCTAAGGCAGTGATATGGCTTCTAACCTTCCAAGAAAGACAATAATCTTGGATATTATCTAGGGAAACAATGATCTCTTTGAGTTAATCAAAATCCAACTAGCAGATAGGTCTAATGCCTAAGAAAGGTCTAAAAGAAAGATTGACTAACCAGAATTCATGCAGGGTCCATGCAAACTCTTCCAATTCCCATCACGAACAACACATCAGTGTTGAAATTTCAGTCCGTAGGTAGATACCTCAAGAGAAAAAGTACAATAGCAATCAAATAGATCTTTGATTTGTAGCGTGGTGTCCCACAACTGTGTATGGGTGCATGAGGAGAGTTCATGCAGGCTGAACATAGTTCAGCATATAAAACAACAATAAAACTGCCCCATGTAAAACTAGCAATGATCATAAGAACTGTAAGCCCAAAATTGTCAGGGTAAGAACATACAAGTGCAGCTCCAAAATTTACCTTTCTCCATGGGCTTGATTTTGATGAAGTTTGAATCGGAATCCCCATCTGCATTCACAGCAACATGAGATTAATTACAAAAGGAATGCACCTAAAATTCACACAGGTAAAATAGGAGATCAACACATGCACACCCACCAAGCTTTTGGCATAATCAGTTCCACCACATAAATAGAAAGCCACACTAATGCTAATGCCATCATTAGGCTAATGCTAATGCTGCTCAATAACACATTTGACACTTGCAGAAAGGAGTTGCAGAAGGCAATGGCAGTCCAGGATTGGAACAGAGCACATTGCAAAAAGAGACTCACCTCAAGACTGCATTTTCAAAAATCCTCCAAAATGGGGGTTTAGATTAGATGAAAATCCACATACACCAAATTCCAACTGCCAAATGCACCTTCAAACTGAAATCCCTTCAAATACACCAAATGCCAAACTACCAAACACACCCTAATAAAACATTTGTATACACCTGACCATGAAATACTTTCTATCTTATCATCCTTCATCTCCATGAAAACAGGCTTACATTTAAAATGTCTAGAAAATATTACAAATTACCCATGGCAGATTGAAGACACCCAAAGTTCAAATGCTACACATTATGAACCCCACACAGGTGGCACAGCCCACTTGCAATTCATATCAAACAAAAATTTTGCAGTCCACAAAACAAACAGCCCATATAATAAATAATTGAAATATTCTTTTCCTAATAGCTGAGTCAACATGTACCCTGAAACTAGTGTCCATGCACCACTGGTATCAGACACGACATAGGGAAGAATAAGTGTCCTCGTTACACAGAACTTTACACTTGCCGACTGTTCCATAGTCAACACAGCTATCAGCTCGCAGATTACTGAACAGAAAACATGGATATAAATTCTTTAAAAAAAAAAAAAACTGGAAGTCGATGTTCAACTTGATATAAATCGATATATGGATATAAATTGATCGAGTTGAACATCGGCTTGACTCAAGCAACACAAAACATGGATAGAAATTCTAATAAAATCAAAGAAACTGTAAGCATTTTTCATTTCAATAACAGAAATTCCATAGAAAAATAATAATAATAATAGAACGTTGTAATATATCATCATCTAAGCCTTATCCCAACTAATTGGGGTCAGCTACACAAATCTTACTCTGCCATTCAATTCTAGCAGATTAATTAGAGTATACCGCTAGCTACTACCAGATGTGTGTTAGCACAGGATGCAGTGGGAGTCGGCTGGACATATCTCCCACCATCCAATAATGGTGTGTGGGATTCTTAACTTGCATCTCAAAAGAGGCAGACATCGACCATGGATCGGACGACAGACAGCAGATCTGCATCTCCATCATCATCCAATGGCTTCTTATCACTGTCAGATCGGCGGGGTTGCTGAGGCGGATCGGATGAGGGTTTGGCAGCAAGGGACTGAAGTTTTAGATCGTGGCAAGGGGTGAAATGTCGATTTTCGAAGGCATTTATAAGATTAGGGTTAGAGTTAGGGTTTGGAGTGAAGGATCGGCCGTTAAAGGAAGAGATGAGCTAGAGGGAGAGATTGAGGGAGGAGACGAGGGATTGGAGGGAGGAGATGAGGGGGTGCTAGTGGAGCTGTTGATTTTCGAACCGGTCCTGGATCTGCCGGCCCGTGTCCTTGAGGGAGAGGAGATCGTCCTGAAGCTGTTGCTACCGGTTTCAGAGTCTTTCCTGTCTGGCTGAAATGACTCCATTGCGTCGTGGAGTTGCAGAGAGAGAGAGAGAGAGAGAGAGAGAGAGAGAGAGAGAGAGAGAGAGAGAGAGAGATGGGGTGGATTTGGGAGAGAAGAGGGAAGAAGGGTTTTGGAAGAGAAATATTGGCGCGCGCGCTATTTGGGGATGGGGCAATTTGGGAGAGGAGGGAAAAAAGGGTTTTGGAGAGAAAAATGGCGGGCGCGATTTGGGGATGCTATCCGGGAGGGAAAAGCTTTTTTTTTATATATATATTTATTCCAGCGGCGGTGGCTTATCCGTACACCGGCGGCTACGTGAAAACGCCGCTCATTCTACATCTACACTGGCGTTTCCTTGGGGCCGCCAATGGTATTGCGCCGCTGATACGGAGATTTCTTGTAGTGTACTTTTGGGCATGTCTTTCTTGGGAAAAGAGAGCTTGAGATTTATGACCTCTGTTGTGTTCCAATCTGTCTTCAAGAGACTCAAGCAATGGCTCATCTAAGCAGCTACAATGGGCTCTAGAATCAAGTTGTGTATCTGCAACATTAACTTGTTTCCAATCCCCACTACTTGGATTACTGGCATTGGTTTGCCTTGTTTCAGAAATACTGCTACTCCATGGCAATTTCTCATAAGACATTCTTACCCAGCTAAGTTTCCTGATAGCCATTAGAAATGGCTCGTGCACAAAACTAAATCCATCTGTTTGGCACCAACTATGTCTTCAATGGGATGCTCATTTCCTGAATAACCTCCATGTTCCAGATCATTATCCATGCTTCTCGATGGCAGGATATGTCCTTTGCTTCCAGAGTGCCCAACATCAATTTCTAAGGTTGTGGGCTCAACATGTTTCTCCTCTTCTAGGTAAACTGAATTCCGTGCATCTTCAGGCCTTCTGTGTTCACCAGCTCCACTCATTGTAGGAGTGTTGGCTGCACCAACTTCCTCATCATTCACCATAATCGACTCAACTTGACCATAATCACAGCCCCCACCTGTAGAAGGCATTCCCTGTTGGGTGCGCGGCTCACTTGGCATTCCTACCTTATGATACTTCTACGCCCTTTTCTTTTATGTGCAGGTTGAGAGCCTTAACATCAGATCTGGTTCTTCTTCTTCCAAGAGTGAAGAGAGCAGATGCTGTGGAATTTCTTCGAAGAACATGAAATCTCGAATCACGCATCTGAATCAACATCTTCCTCTCTCATTACACTTTCAACCTTGCTATTTGGACCGGAGATTTTCTCATTTCTCAGGAGCCCATTTTGCGACCGAACCAATGGGCAAATTGCCACAGTTTCAAGGTATATATGTATTTTGGTTGCTTGATTCTGCTTCAAACGATGGATTTTTTTTATTTAATTATTTTTTGTTGTTTGAAGTGAGAGCTTTCGATCCTGTTTTGATTAGCTGAATACTATGTTGATGTTAAAATTCAATTTTATTGTTATTCGATCTCAATGTAATGTTCTTATCATACCTCCATGTAATGAATTTTATGTCAATACTAGGAAATTAACAATCTTATTCAATTTGTGTTTGGGAACTAGCAGATTTATATAGCATGTGCTATAACTTTTCTTGATCAAGTCATTTAGAATACCCAATACTGTATTAATTTTGAAACTGAAAGCTATTTTTGGTTGTTTTCTTGTATTCTACCATGCTATTTTTGGTTTTGCCTGTTTGGCCATATCAGGGTATGTGGCTGCATGGAAAGTTGTATTGCTATAAACATTTGTATCATGGAAAATGAACATTCATGTGCATTTGTAGTCTGAAAACATTAAATAGACCGTTAACTGTTTTATTGGTATTGTGCGGATTATATTGTCTTGATGAATGTTAAATGGGTAAAACAAGCATGCACATGTTTAATCATTGATTGATTATGATATTATTAAACAATCGTGTGAATTATTTTTGGGTTTTATGACGGACCTTATCCATTGTAGATTAAACGACAGATTTTATCCGTCGAAAAGAAAAAACGACCTAGTAAACAGCAACGAACCAAGCGACAGACGAAATCCGTTGTTTATTTGGTTTTATGATGGATTTGGTCCGTCGCAAATTCACAATTTTGGCGTAGTGTGGAAGAGGAAAACGTAGAGTTGTCGAAATGGGCTCTATTCCTTCCAGCCACAATTCCCAGAAAATGAAGGGAGGATTGCACGCAAGGGATGGAGGCGGTCAGGAATGGCATACGTCCTCCATAGCGCAGCCCTTTCCAATGCTGGCAGCTGAGCCTTACATCCATGCTTTCCATCTCTTTTGATAGATAATTTAAGAGCATGATCCCAGAAAAGAAGCAGTTCCAAATCTCAAGTGGACCATTAAAAATTTCTTATGGGCTACAAAAGTTTTGGAAATAGCTGATATTTGTGTGGTCCCTTCATCTAGATCTTTGTGACATTATGAACACGTTATATGGAAAATTATAAACATTCTGGTGGCGGGGCCTAGGAAGTTTTTAATAGTTGGTATTCAATCACCACAATTTCCTGTGGTGTGGTCCACCTGACATTTAAATCTGTTTTATGTTTGGAATCATGCCCTAAAATGAGCTGTCAAAACAGATGAACGTGTGGATGTAAGGCACATGCATCATGGTAGGCCCACCATGAGGCAGCCACAGAAGCAGCCTCCGAATCCTCATTTCTGAGATGCCTTGACTCAAATAACCGAGCCTACATATGTATACACAAAGTGGTGACCCTAACTCACTTCTATTAATCATCTACATCTTGGTATACATTGTATACATCTGGGTTCTGATTTGTGAGACGAAGGCACGGACAAAGTGGTGACCCCTTGATGAGTGACCCTCATATTTGTTCGGCTAATCAGAGCCGCTCATCAGATAATAACGATGGTAAATATGCGTTGCCTAAAAGAATCAGAACCAACTGATGATATTCAGATGGGCGCACCTGCATATAAAATATGGTAATTGTCAGCCATATCTATCAATTATTCATTTTCCTATATAAGACTAGCCCACAAATTATTTCATTAGCCCGATGCCTGAGCTAGGTACGTCATCTACGGGGTCTTCATTGATGGCTGAGTGCACAAGAGTTTGAAAATAGAGGTCATGGATTTTGAAAAAAAAAAAAAAACAAAAAAGCAAAAAACAAAAGTACCCATTGTGGTGTCTTGGTGTAAGAGTGCGTGTTTAAAATAAATAATTTTAAAAATTTTAAAAAAAAAGAAAAAGAAAAGGCATCTGCACAGTGCTGCTTTGCTTGACCGATTAGCAGACTCCCAGCCCATGAGTGCGTAGTTCCGTGTTTCAGAGGTCTGACTTGTATATTTGGGAAACCTGCAGTGCCTTCTCTTCCTATTCTTTCTGCGCGCCATTGATTAACTGGATTATTTAATTAGTTTGATTTTATTTTTTCAAGGCACAATAGGAATACAATAAAGAGACTAATGGACGGCCCAAATATTTGATGTGAACGTCAACGGGCCTATATCGAACTAGATACATGGAAATTAAGGTTCCATAAACTTAGCCAACTAGATCGTTATGTTGATGCAGTTTTCTGATAGACCCTTCTTAGACTCTCCAATGCCTACACACAAAATAAAACAATGAAGACCCTCACTAATGCAGGGGACCCTTCGATGCCAAAGTTAGTGATCCGGGTCTTTGTAGAAACGATCATAAGGGAAAAGAGTTACCAGTCTATGAAAGTTTTTGGGTTGTATTTTAGTGTGTATCTTTCACCATTTAGGGACTTTCCTATTTATAACGGGGGAAAGATCACACAGTCGGAAGATCTTTTTTGTTAGAGGGAAGATCGCACCGTTGGAGATCCTTTCTGTTTAGGACTCCTCATATCTCAGAGATAATCCCGAGATCTTCAATGTATGAGATCTCTTGGATTCCAACCCTATCTCCCTAGATATCAGGAGAAATCCCTGTGTCGTTTGCTTCAGATAGGACCAGTCGTCAGTCGAAAACTAATAGACCCGTCCGACCCATATATAAGGTCAGATGGTAGAGTCAGTCAGCACCTTAGAGACGGACAATACCGAGCTATCAGTAGATCAGTATCTTTCCGATGTTAATACCGACTAAGTAAGTTTGTGATGTCCTTGTGATCACCGACTCCAGTAGCTATTAGTTTCCTTTTTTGGGCCTATCAGCTCTTATAAAGTTGTTCTCCGGGGAGGCCGGTCAGAGGTCGTGCTGACCTACAGTCATACCAACCTATGGTCATGCCGACCTATTTTATGGTCGGCCCTACTTCGACTATAGTAATCCTTCGAGTAGCTTGGTCCACTGGTTCCTGCTGGTTCTCTTTTCATGTTTCACCCCATTTTTCATATAACAGTTACTCTTATAAATTATATTAAGAACATTATCATCAGAGTTTCCAGCCATCGTTATATACTTTATTATATTTTTTTAGATATATATATATATATATATTATGGATTTAAGGAATTTTCTTTTTTATTTTTATTTTTTATTTATATGAGGCGGATGACGTTTTCTTCCTCTCCTTTTCATCACACTCAGTATGCTATGATCCAACCGTAGTAGACATTGTGCCTGCAGGTTAGAGTTTTTAAGTTTTTGAATTATGACATTTATGCCTGTTGATATACATGAGGTACTCCAGCTGTCTCGTATAATTGAGAGATTATTATCCT
This sequence comes from Magnolia sinica, assembly GCF_029962835.1. Lineage (NCBI taxonomy): Eukaryota > Viridiplantae > Streptophyta > Magnoliopsida > Magnoliales > Magnoliaceae > Magnolia > Magnolia sinica. The sequence continues at coordinate 63,578,569 of NC_080581.1, forward strand.
AATACATGTGTAGGCTACATGTACGGTAGCCCAAGCGTATATGGTGAGCAATACCCTCATGCATATATAAACGATTGTTCTTGAGTTCGATACAACAGGATAATCAAGCTCTTTTAACCACTCATCAGCTTATGGGTGTATACCGTCCCTGGCTCACCCATTTTTTGTGCACATTCTAGAGAAAATAGAAAAAAGAAAAAAGAAAAAAAAAATCTAACCCTTAAAGGTTTGCTAGTTCTTCAGGGCGAAAATTTTCAAGGAATCAAAAATTAATTTGAAAAGATTATTGATTAATAATGTTTTAATTACATATAATTTCTTTCCATGTTTGCTGAGATTTGAAATAATAATTTTTTATTTTTCTTTATTATATTTTTCTATATTTGGAGAAACAATGGGTGGAGAACGTGTAGCGGCCAATATGGGGTCACCGGTTTAATCAGCGTCGGGATAGGGTGGCTTTGCAGGAGATGTAGATGAGACCCAGTGGGTTGCAGGGATGATGCCCGCGACAGGATAGGCGGTGACCGCAAAGTGTCTTGTTGGATTTGTAGTTGATTTCAAGATGATGTTGGCGACAGGATGGGCTGGGACAGAAAGGTATCTTGCCGGATTTGAGAAGGAGATCATCCCGAATATGTCGGGGAGATTAAGAGCCCTGGATTGAATGCTATGATAAATTTCAGAGAATAACAAATGAATTTAAAAAGATTATTAATTAATCTTTCTTATACGATTCAATATAGTATGGTGGTGTATTAATACAAATGGGATGGTCCCACATCTGAAAAAATATACATATAATAAAGGAAAGTGAAAAAAATAAATAAATTTTAGCAAACATGAAAGTGAATTAAATTTAATTAAAACATTCTTAATACCAAATAACAGAACCCACCTATCTTTACAATTCATTGCCTCATGAAATAAAGTAATCAAGAAACTTTGCTACCTTGTAGCTTGTACCATTTGTTAACCATATTTAATGAACCCAGTCAGAAAAGGAGAAACGAGAGAAGTCAATAGCTAAGATGAAAATAGGTGCTTGGGATCCTTTTGCACGAACAGACCGCGCCAAGTGCTTGACCTGCTAGTGCTAGTCACTTTTTTTGACATGGAGAGATGAGTGCTTCACTCGCTAATGCTTGTCACTTTTTTGACCTGATGAGATGAGCGACTCCAAATCGTGGAATAAAGGAATATTGAGTATGGACCAATCTAAATTTATCTTTATTGTCCATTACTATCATGCAACTATAACCAACCAACTTTGACAATTTAAGGGCCAACATCATGGACAATAAAGCAACGGTGCTAAGAATTTGCATTTTGGGTTTTTCTTCTTGCAGACATATGGGTTATTATGGGATACCCAACATACTCTCACTTTTTAAGTTCTTTTTCTAGACCTTCAAATGTGGTATTAGGGAGCTTATATATATATATATATATGGGCACGAAAAATGCATGCCAGTACCATAAATAATAAAATAGTTCGGTGGGTCGATCATTATTTAACATTTTCATGTTAGATTTTCTTAATGCAGAGTTCCCAAAGAACCTTACTGTGCATCGGACATGGAGATCAGAAAAGTTAGACGGCTTACCTATTCGTGCCGCCATTGCTGAGAAGTAGAAAGTCTGAGTTCTCCGATTGAGGTCTTCTTTTCCTTAACACCTCTTTAGAGAAGACACAATGGGATTAAGCTTCTATCGGTCGTGTAGGATTGGGGACCCAGCTTTGGATTGAATGTATGCAACTACCATAAATAATAAAATAGTTTGGTAGGCCGATCATTATTTAACATGTTCAGAGTTGCTATTCGTCTTTTGTGCTCTGATGATCTTTCACGCTTTATGACTGTTGATGCAGAAATTTGATTAGCCCCTTTCTAGACCTGTTTACCTACACAAGAAACTAACAAGGAAGACCCTGACTAGAGCAAGTGACCCTCCGATGCCTAAGTCAGGGACATGATCTGGGTCTAATCAAGTATTGAAGATTTAAAGCTAAAGATAGTGCATACCTTTCACCATTAGAGGTACCTTATTTATAGCTTTAGGAGATGCGGTAGCATAGAGGGAATCTCCCTATTTGATAGGTGCATATTGGAGATGTATTCAAATCCCGGATTAGTACGAGGATCTTCCTAGATCCTCGGCGAAGATCTCGAGGGTCCGAGCATGTTGTAAATATCCTCCGAGATCCTTGGAGAAGACCTTAGATGGATCTTTCTAGGACGAGATCTGATTATTTGAGACCATCGGAGATGTGCAATGGGAGGTTAAGGTGGCCTTGGCCAACCTGACCTAGAACATACCAACTTAGGCTATGCCGACTTGGGCCATGGGGACCTAGGTCATGCCGACCTGGATCACGCCAACCTGAACTATGTCGACTTGTCTTTTTAGTAGAGCAGAAGGACGGGTTGTTCCTGACGAACTCTTGAGATCTTGGAATTGTTGGATAATGTGCTCTCGTGGGCACGTTCCTTAGTCACGAACTTTGAGTAGGGAGCGGGCTCTCGATAGGGCTTCTCATTGTCGCTTGTTTAGTCAAGTGTATAAGGTTCCGACTTGACCTTATATGGGCCAATCCCTCTTTCCCCATAACAGTAAGCCCCCTTACTTCCAAGTCTGCGAAATAGGCTTGAGAAGTAGATCAGACCTAATCAAGTCAGATTGGTGTTACTCGAAGTATTAGGTCATCCTGTAATTAATGTTGAGTAAGGCAGTAGGCGCGAATATCGATGCATATCTGTAATCATAGTTGGGCGCCCTCGAGGTGGTGTGCCACCACTCGAGGTCACATGGGCTGTCAGGGTGCCTTGTCGGTGCCTAGCGAGTGAGGTAGTGACACGTGGCCCGTCCTCAGCAGTGGAGTCGTGCGACAAGTGGTAATGCACCACATGTTGAGACGGGAGAGCCGAGGAGCCATTTTTCGATGCACATTGATTGAGGGTAATGAACACTCGTACACGTGGCCTCATTATAAAAGGGGTGCCCTAATGTCGGGCGGCGTTACTTGCCCCTTCATACTCTCTCATGTTTCTCCTTCTTTGTCGTCAAGTGAATTTTGGCAAGTGTCCTTCCGGCATCTTTCTCAGACAAATTGTTTCCCTTGGTGAGCCTTGCTTCCACCCTCTTACTCCCCTCCCTTCCATTTTCTTTACATTTCCTTCTTTTGGTTTTCCGGTGTGATTTGGGCTCACGACTATGTCAAAAACCTCGAATCCAAGGGAGGAGACCCCCGGTTGTGATGGTGGGGTAGAAACCTATCGCCCTATGTTGAATCCACCATCATCGTTGATGATGATGAGAGACAGGGACTTTCACGTGTCCCATGAGTTGCGAATGTTGGAGCGGTCCTTAACCAAACAACTAGAGGACGTGGAGGGGGATGCTCTAGTGGACGAAGAGAACAGTGGGTCCTCGTCAGAGGGAGAGGAGAAAGGGCCAGTAGAGTCTTCAATGATGGAGGCCGACCTGGTGTGCATCAGGTCGAGGTATCGCGTTTTCGACTCCGAGATACTTCGAGCCCCTGCACCAGGTGAGCTTCCAACTATAACTCCGGAGGGCGGGGTGGCCATCTACAAGGTCGCCCTCCAATGTTGGTTGAGGCTCACTCTTCAAAGGATAGTGAGGCGAGTCCTCACATACTTAGGATTAGCTCTTGGGTAACTAATTCCCAATGTGTGGAGAGCATTGGTGGGGACATTCATTCTCTGGTCCAAGCTTGATCATCCCAAGCTAATAGTGAATGAATTCATTCATTTGTACCAAGTGAAGTCAAACCCTTTCCATGAGGGATGGTATTACTTCGTTGCCTAGAAGGAGACTGGTAGAGCAATAGTCACAGCCATCCCAACCTCAAACAAGAACTGGAAGGATAAGTGGTTCTAAGCACCGGGGGACTGGGAGACACCAGGGCTATTCGAGCTGAGCTCTTGGGTTCCGACCTCCACCACCCTAGGTCAGTATATTCGAACTGCTGCTCCTTAGTTTGCTCTCTTCTATTCATTTCTAATTATGATCATCTTTGGCAGTTCTACAAATGTACCCTACTAGGGTGGGTGAAGAGGAGCGAGCTCAGATTGCTGGGGCGAGGTCGTTAGAGGCCAAGCTAAGGAGTTGGAAGAATTTGATAACACCTCAGCTGTTGCTCAAATCAGGTCTTGACTCCTTAACAGGTACATTCTTTTAGGGATCCCTTTGCTTATGTGCTTACTAACCTCTGTTTTCTGTCGTATAGAGATGCCTGAGTAGAGTCGAAACAAGCAGAAGGCTCCATCCGCGACCGAGCTGGCCCAGAAGAAGTTGAGGCATGCCTCGAAGAAGAAGGCAGATGGCGAGCCTGTCTCCATTGTTGTTGTCGCTCCTCTAGAGTAGGCTGAGGTCTTTGGAGGCAAAGAGACCAGTGTGGGAAAAGCTCCCTCGATCGAGGTTCATCCTCCTAAGGTGCAGGCAGCCTCCAGCTGCGAGGCTCCGCCTCCGTCTCAGTTGACTGGGTCGGCTGGGCATCCATATGGTGGAACTTAGCCATCCTGGAACTCGGCCATTGTTGCGACGAAGAGCCTCATGCCCTGGATCACTTGGCATGTACCAGACGTCAAGTTTGCCCAGGTGATGGAAATGTCTCCAGAGGGCGCCATGGGCCATATGGCTGCACTCTTCTATAATGAGTACTCTCTGAAACTCTTTAATGCTTTCTGATTACTCTCTGTCAATCTTTTTTATTTTCATTTGTGAAAGAACATTTCAAAAGAGCTTCATTAGGTGGTTAACGCTACAGAAGAGCCACTTTAAGTTAGAAGATGATAGACCAAATGGTTCTCGATCGATGCAATTTATGGCTCATTAAAAAGCTTATCGAATTAACTTTCCAATAAGCATAAGACCACTCAAATATAAGGTTTCATAAGAAAAAAAATGTAATCACAAGTTAATATGATTTTCAACATCATGCGATCCCATGAAAACGGTCATAACTTCCTCCTTACAGGTCGGATTTGGGTGAACTTGGGCTTATTGAAAGATAATTCAATGAGCATTCACATAGACTAGAATTATTTCATTTGGAGATTGTTTAACCTTTTAAATGCAGGCCTAAAGTCTTAGGTAGTTTAATTCAAGTTATTTGCATAGTTAGAACCTTGCAACTTTAGTAAATTGAGTGAATTTTCCTTATTGCACCTCAAATCTGAGTGATCTTAGGCTTATTGGAAAGCTAATTCAATTAGCCTTCCAATGAGCATAGTTGCCTTGATCGGGAACCATTTGGTATATCATTTTCTGACTCGATGTGCACCTTTTGTACCATCAACCATCAATTGAAGCTTTTCCAAGAAAGGTTCTGTTATAGGTGAAAGTATGAAAATTTTCCATAGAAGATAGTTGGAAAGCATGAAAGATTATCGGAGAATGGTTATAAAGTATGAAAGTTTGTTGGAGAACATAAAAGATGAATAGTAATTTTAAACACATGAAATGTTGATCAGCATTCAAAACGTTATTTTATTTTATTTTTGATGGCATGAGCTTTTTCACCCTTAAAAATATAATTCCCCTGTACCACAAGTGAAGGTGTAGAAAATTGTGCTTTTCTTAAAAATATCTTATATCTTGATGCATTGTTAAAATTGTTATGCTTGGAATTTAGAGAGCATTTGGAAATTAAAGGACACCTTGATGTATGCATTGTATATCTATGCCATCCATCCATTTTTGTCAAATTATTTTATGACATGTGTCCAAAAATGAACCAGACACTATGCCAAAACTATGAAAAAAGGACGGTCCAAAACTGTCTCAAATGACCAAAAAGGACGGTCATGGACCGTCGCAAGGGCCGTCAAATTTTGACATGTCGTATTACTTAAAGGACGGTCGAAAACCGTCATTCTTATTTACAGAAAAAGGACGGTCGTGGACCATCTCTTATGAGCCTTTAAGGACAGCCATCGACAGTCCTTTTTAAGGACAGTCATGGACCGTCATTAAAAAGGACTGTCATAGATCGTCTCTGATGGGCCTTCAAAGGACGACTATGGACCGTCCTTAAAAAGGACGGTCATGGACCGTCCTTAAAAAGGACTGTCATGGACCGTCTCTTATCGCCATTCAAAGGACGACTATGGACTGTCCTTTAAAAGGACGGTCATGGACCATCCTTAAAAAGGACTGTCATGGATCGTCTCTTATGAGCCTTCAAAGGACGGCCACAAACCGTCGTTAAAAAGGACTGTCATGGACCGTCCCTTTTGAGAATTTGAGAGGATCACCTGTTACAATATATTTCATCGTATTCTTCCTGATATACACCTGTTATATAATATATTTCATCATATTCACAATCATATCCATCTAAACCCAAACTACGTAAATCCAACATAAACTACATTCATCCAAACATAAACTACATCCATCCAAACACAATCTTATCCACATTACATTTATCCACGCATAAATACATATAAGTTTAACTTCATAAATAAAAAAAGAAAAAAAATCAGCAACAATTTTCTTTTTTTGTCTTTCATCTGAAAAAAAAAAAATTAAACCAACAAAACATTATAATTCAGAATCATGAAGAATTGCATAAACTTCTTCCAAAAAAGTGGGCACTTTTTTAAAATAAAATTGATCACTAAAATAAAACTAATACAAGCAAATAATGCAAAAAAATGTTTCAATTCAAGTTAATAGAAACAACAAAAATTAAAACTTTATAAAAAGGGGCATGTGTTAAAAGGGATACATTCTTGTTTCTTGCCATGATGTGATTGGGCTATATTATTACAACAATTGGGTTTGGGTTCGAGATCGGGTTTAGGTTTGGGTTTTCAAGTTTAGGTTTAGGCTAAGGAGTTGAGATTAGGATTAGGTGTAGGTCTAGGTTTAAGGATTTGATAATACATTTAGGTTAAAGGTTTAGGTTTTGGTTTTGGGTTTTAGGTTTTAGGTTTAGGTTTAGGATTAGGTTTTAGGTTATAAGTTTAGGTTATAGGTTATAGGTTATAGGTTTGGGTTTAGGTTAAGGTTTAGGTTTAGGTTATAGGTTTAGGTTAAGGTTTAGGTTTTAGTTATAGGTTATAGTATATAGGTTATAGCTTTAGGGAATTTAGAATAGGTTAAGGATAAGGTTTAGGTTTAGGAAATCGGGTCCGGGTTCGGAATCGGGTTTAGGTTTGGGCTTTTAAGTTTAGGTTTAAGTTTAGGTTATGGAGTTGAGATTAGGATTAGGTGTAGGTTTAGGTTTAAGGATTTGAGAATACATTTCGATTTTAGGTTTAGGTTTAAGTTTTAGGCTTAGGTTTAGGTTATAGGTTTATATTATAAGTGCAGGTAATAGTTTTAGGTTTAGGTTAGGTTATAGGTTAAGGTTTAGGGAATTGAGAATAGGTTAAGGTTTAGGTTTAGGTTAGGGAGTTGAGGATAGGATTAGGTGTAGGTTTAGGTTTAGGGATTCGAGAATACATTTAGGTTTTAGGTTTAGGTTTAGGTTATAGGTTATTGGTTTAGGTTAATGTTTAGGTTTAAGTTTAGGTTTAGGTTATAAGCTATAGGTTTAGGGAATTAAGAATAGGTTAAGGTTTAGGTTTAGGAAATCGGGTTCGGGATCGGGTTTAGGTTTGGGTTTTCAAGTTTAGGTTTAGGTTTAGGTTAGGGAGTTGAGATTAGGATTAGGTGTAGGTTTAGGTTTAGGGATTTGAGAATACATTAGGCTTTAAGTTTAGGTTTAAGTTATATGTTATATAGGTTTAGGTTTAGGTTATAAGCTATAGGTTTAGGGAATTGAGAATAGGTTAAGGTTTAGGTTAGGAAATCGGGTTCGGGTTCGAGATCAGGTTTAGGTTTGGGTTTTCAAGTTTAAGTTTACGTTTAGGTTAGGGAGTTAAGATTAGGATTAGGTGTAGGTTTAGGTTTAGGGAATTGAGAATACATTAAGGTTTAGGTTTAGGAAATCGGGTTCGGGTTCGGGATCGGGTTTAGGTTTGAGTTTTCAAGTTTAGTTTTAGGTTTAGGTTAAGGAGTTGAGATTAGGATTAGCTGTAGGTTTAGGTTTAGGGATTTGAGAATACATTTAGATTTTAGGTTTATGTTTAGGTTATAGGTTTAGGTTAAGGTATAGGTTTATGTTTCGGTTTAGGTTATAAGCTATAGGTTTAGGTAATTGAGAATAGGTTAAGGTTTAGGTTTAGGAAATCGGGTTCGGGATCGGGTTTAGGTTTTGGTTTTCAAGTTTAGGTTTAGGTTTAGGTTAGGGAGTTGAGATTAGGATTAGGTGTAGGTTTGGGTTTAGGGATTTGAGAATACATTTAGGTTTTAGGTTTAGGTTTAGGTTATAGGTTATAGGTTTAAGTTTAGGTTTAGGATAAGGTATAGGTTTAAGTTTCGGTTTAGGTTATATGTTATATAGGTTTAGGTTTAGGTTACGGTTTAGGTTATATGTTATATAGGTTTAGGTTTAGGTTTAGGTTATAAGCTATAGGTTTAGAGAATTCAAAATAGGTTAAGGTTTAGGTTTAGGAAATCGGGTTCGGGTTCGAGATCGGGTTTAGGTTTGGGTTTTATTTTTAAGTTTAGGTTTAGGTTAAGGAGTTTAGATTAGGATTAGGTGTAGGTTTAGGTTTAGGGAATTGAGAATACATTAAGGTTTAGGTTTAAGAAATCGGGTTCGGGTTCAGGATCGGGTTTATGTTTGAATTTTCAAGTTTAAGTTTAGGTTTAGGTTAGGGAGTTGAGATTAGGATTAAGTGTAGGTTTAGATTTAGAGATTTGAGAATACATTTAGGTTTTAAGTTTATGTTTAGGTTATAGGTTATAAGTTTAGGTTAAGGTATAGGTTTATGTTTCGGTTTAAGTTATAAGCAATAGGTTTAGGGAATTGAGAATAGGTTAAGGTTTAGGTTTAGGAAATCGAGATCGGGTTCGGGATTTGGTTTACGTTTTGGTTTTCAAGTTTAGGTTTAGGTTTAGGTTAGGGAGTTGAGATTAGGAATAAGTGTAGGTTTAGGTTTAGGGATTTGAGAATACATTTAGGTTTTAGGTTTAGGTTTATGTTACAGGTTACAGGTTTAGGTTTAGGTTTAGGTTTAGGTTTAGGTTTAGGCTTAGCTTTAGGTTATAAGCTATAGGTTTAGGGAATTGAGAATAGGTTAAGGTTTAGGTTTAGGTTAAGGTTTAGGTTTAGGCTTAGGTTTAGGTTATAAGCTATAGGTTTAGGGGATTGAGAATAGGTTAAGGTTTAGGTTTAAGAAATCAGGTTCGGGTTCGGGATCGGGTTTAGGTTCTGGTTTTCAAGTTTAGGTTTAGGTTTAGGTTAGGGAGTTCAGATTAGGATTAGGTGCAGGTTTAGGTTTAGGGATTTGAGAATACATTTAGGTTTTAGGTTTATGTTTAGGTTATAAGTTATAGGTTTAAGTTTAAGTTTAGGTTAAGGTATAGGTTTAGGTTATAAGCAATAGGTTTAAGGAATTGAGAATAGGTTAAGGTTTAGGTTTAGGAAATCAGGTTCAGGTTCGGGATCGGGTTTAGGTTTTGGTTTTCAAGTTTAGGTTTAGGTTTAGGTTAGGGAGTTGAGATTAGGATTAGGTGTTGGTTTAGGTTTAGGGATTTAAGAATACATTTAGGTTTTAGGTTTAGGTTTAGGTTATAGGTTACAGGTTTAGATTTAAGTTTAGGTTTACATTTAGGTTAAGGTTTAGGTTTAGGTTATAAGCTATAGGATTAGCGAATTGAGAATAGGTTAAGGTTTAGGTTTAGGAAATCGGGTTCGGGTTCGGGATCGGGCTTAGGTTTGGGTTTTCAAGTTTAGGTTTAGGTTTAGTTTAGGGAGTTGAGATTAGGATTAGGTGTAGGTTTAGGTTTAGGGATTTGAGAATACATTAGGTTTTAGGTTTAGGTTTAGGTTATATGTTATATAGGTTTAGGTTTAGGTTATAAGCTATAGGTTTAGGGAATTGAGAATAGGTTAAGGTTTAGGTTTAGGAAATCGGGTTCGGGTTCGAGATCGGGTTTAGGTTTGGGTTTTCAAGTTTAAGTTTAGGTTAAGGTTAGGGAGTTGAGATTAGGATTAGGTGTAGGTTTAGGTTTAGGGAATTGAGAATACATTAAGGTTTAGGTTTAGAAAATCGGGTTCGGGTTCGGGATCGAGTTTAGGTTTGAGTTTTTAAGTTTAGGTTTAGGTTTAGGTTAAGGAGTTGAGATTAGGATTAGGTGTAGGTTTAGGTTTAGGGATTTGAGAATACATTTAGGTTTTAGGTTTAGGTTTAGGTTTAGGTTTATGTTTTGGTTTAGGTTATAAGCTATAGGTTTAGGGAATTGAGAATAGGTTAAGGTTTAGGTTTAGGAAATCGGGTTCGGGTTCGGGATCGGGTTTAGGTTTTGGTTTTCAAGTTTAGGTTTAGGTTTAGGTTAGGGAGTTGAGATTAGGATGAGGTGTAGGTTTAGGTTTAGGGATTTGAGAATACATTTAGGTTTTAGGTTTAGGTTTAGGTTTAGGTTTGGGTTTACATTTAGGTTAAGGTTTAGGTTTAGGTTATAAGCTATAGGTTTAGCGAATTGAGAATAGGTTAAGGTTTAGGTTTAGGAAATCGGGTTCGGGTTCGGGATCGGGTTTAGGTTTGGGTTTTCAAGTTTAGGTTTAGGTTTAGTTTAGGGAGTTGAGATTAGGATTAGGTGTAGGTTTAGGTTTAGGGATTTGAGAATACATTAGGTTTTAGGTTTAGGTTTAGGTTATATGTTATATAGGTTTAGGTTTAGGTTTAGGTTTAGGTTATAAGCTATAGGTTTAGGGAATTGAGAATAGGTTAAGGTTTAGGTTTAGGAAATCGGGTTCGGGTTCGAGATCGGGTTTAGGTTTGGGTTTTCAAGTTTAAGTTTAGGTTAAGGTTAGGGAGTTGAGATTAGGATTAGGTGTAGGTTTAGGTTTAGGGAATTGAGAATACATTAAGGTTTAGGTTTAGGAAATCGGGTTCGGGTTCGGGATCGGGTTTAGGTTTGAGTTTTCAAGTTTAGGTTTAGGTTTAGGTTAAGGAGTTGAGATTAGGATTAGGTGTAGGTTTAGGTTTAGGGATTTGAGAATACATTTAGGTTTTAGGTTTAGGTTTAGGTTTAGGTTTATGTTTCGGTTTAGGTTATAAGCTATAGGTTTAGGGAATTGAGAATAGGTTAAGGTTTAGGTTTAGGAAATCGGGTTCGGGTTCGGGATCGGGTTTAGGTTTTGGTTTTCAAGTTTAGGTTTAGGTTTAGGTTAGGGAGTTGAGATTAGGATGAGGTGTAGGTTTAGGTTTAGGGATTTGAGAATACATTTAGGTTTTAGGTTTAGGTTTAGGTTTAGGTTTGGGTTTACATTTAGGTTAAGGTTTAGGTTTAGGTTATAAGCTATAGGTTTAGCGAATTGAGAATAGGTTAAGGTTTAGGTTTAGGAAATCGGGTTCGGGTTCGGGATCGGGTTTAGGTTTGGGTTTTCAAGTTTAGGTTTAGGTTTAGTTTAGGGAGTTGAGATTAGGATTAGGTGTAGGTTTAGGTTTAGGGATTTGAGAATACATTAGGTTTTAGGTTTAGGTTTAGGTTATATGTTATAGGTTTAGGTTTAGGTTTAGGTTATAAGCTATAGGTTTAGGGAATTGAGAATAGGTTAAGGTTTAGGTTTAGGAAATCGGGTTCGGGTTCGAGATCGGGTTTAGGTTTGGGTTTTCAAGTTTAAGTTTAGGTTAAGGTTAGGGAGTTGAGATTAGGATTAGGTGTAGGTTTAGGTTTAGGGAATTGAGAATACATTAAGGTTTAGGTTTAGGAAATCGGGTTCGGCTTCGGATCGGGTTTAGGTTTGAGTTTTCAAGTTTAGGTTTAGGTTTAGGTTAAGGAGTTGAGATTAGGATTAGGTGTAGGTTTAGGTTTAGGGATTTGAGAATACATTTAGGTTTTAGGTTTAGGTTTAGGTTTAGGTTTATGTTTCGGTTTAGGTTATAAGCTATAGGTTTAGGGAATTGAGAATAGGTTAAGGTTTAGGTTTAGGAAATCGGGTTCGGGTTTGGGATCGGGTTTAGGTTTTGGTTTTCAAGTTTAGGTTTAGGTTTAGGTTAGGGAGTTGAGATTAGGATGAGGTGTAGGTTTAGGTTTAGGGATTTGAGAATACTTTTAGGTTTTAGGTTTAGGTTTAGGTTTAGGTTTGGGTTTACATTTAGGTTAAGGTTTAGGTTTAGGTTATAAGTTGTAGGTTTAGCGAATTGAGAATAGGTTAAGGTTTAGGTTTAGGAAATCAGGTTCGGGTTCGGGATCGAGTTTAGGTTTGGGATTTCAAGTTTAGGTTTAGGTTTAGTTTAGGGAGTTGAGATTAGGATTCGGTGTAGGTTTAGGTTTAGGGATTTGAGAATACATTAGGTTTTAGGTTTAGGTTTAGGTTATATGTTATATAGGTTTAGGTTTAGGTTTAGGTTTAGGTTATAAGCTATAGGTTTAGGGAATTGAGAATAGGTTAAGGTTTAGGTTTAGGAAATCGGGTTTGGGTTCGAGATCGGGTTTAGGTTTGGGTTTTCAAGTTTAAGTTTAGGTTTAGGTTAGGGAGTTGAGATTAGGATTAGGTGTAGGTTTAGGTTTAGGGAATTGAGAATACATTAAGGTTTAGGTTTAGGAAATCGGGTTCGGGTTCGGGATCAGGTTTAGGTTTGAGTTTTCAAGTTTGGGTTTAGGTTTAGGTTAAGGAGTTGAGATTAGGATTAGGTATAGGTTTAGGTTTAGGGATTTGAGCATACATTTAGGTTTTAGGTTTAGGTTTTGGTTTAGGTTTCTGTTTCGGTTTACGTTATAAGCTATAGGTTTAGGGAATTGAGAATAGGTTAAGGTTTAGGTTTAGGAAATCGGGTTCGGGTTCGGGATCAGGTTTAGGTTTTGGTTTTCAAGTTTAGGTTTAGGTTTAGGTTAGGGAGTTGAGATTAGGATGAGGTGTAGGTTTAGGGATTTGAGAATACATTTAGGTTTTAGGTTTAGGTTTAGGTTTAGGTTTGGGTTTACATTTAGGTTAAGGTTTAGGTTTAGGTTATAAGCTATAGGTTTAGCGAATTGAGAATAGGTTAAGGTTTAGGTTTAGAAAATCGGGTTCGGGTTCGGGATCGGGTTTAGGTTTGGGTTTTCAAGTTTAGGTTTAGGTTTAGTTTAGGAAGTTGAGATTAGGATTTAGTGTAGGTTTAGGTTTAGGGATTTGAGATTACATTAGGTTTTAGGTTTAGGTTTAGGTTATATGTTATATAGGTTTAGGTTTAGGTTATAAGCTATAGGTTTAAGGAATTGAGAATAGGTTAAGGTTTAGGTTTAGGAAATCGGGTTCGGGTTCGAGATCGGGTTTAGGTTTGGGTTTTCAAGTTTAAGTTTAGGTTTAGGTTAGGGAGTTGAGATTAGGATTAGGTGTAGGTTTGGGTTTAGGGAATTGAGAATACATTAAGGTTTAGGTTTAGGAAATCGGGTTTGGGTTCGGGATCGGGTTTAGGTTTGAGTTTTCAAGTTTAAGTTTAAGTTTAGGTTAAGGAGTTGAGATTAGGATTAGGTGTAGGTTTAGGTTTAGGGATTTGAGAATACATTTAGGTTTTAGGTTTAGGTCTAGGTTTATGTTTCGGTTTAGGTTATAAGCTATAGGTTTAGGGAATTGAGAATAGGTTAAGGTTTAGGTTTAGGAAATCGGGTTCGGGTTCGGGATCGGGTTTAGGTTTTAGTTTTCAAGTTTAGGTTTAGGTTTAGGTTTGGGAGTTGAGATTAGGATGAGGTGTAGGTTTATGTTTAGGGATTTGAGAATACATTTAGGTTTTAGGTTTAGGTTTAGGTTTAGATTTAGGTTAAGGTATAGGTTTATGTTTCGGTTTAGGTTATAAGCAATAGGTTTAGGGAATTGAGAATAGGTTAAGGTTTAGGTTTAAGAAATCAGGTTCAGGTTCGGGATCGGGTTTACGTTTTGGTTTTCAAGTTTAGGTTTAGGTTTAGGTTAGGGAGTTGAGATTAGGAGTAGGTGTAGGTTTAGGTTTAAGGATTTGAGAATACATTTACGTTTTAGGTTTAGGTTTAGGTTTAGGTTTAGGTTTAGGTTATAGGTTATAGGTTTAGGTTTAGGTTAAGGTATAGGTTTAGGTTTCGGTTTAGGTTATAAGCTATAGGTTTAGGGAATTGAGAATAGGTTAAGGTTGAGGTTTAAGAAATCGGGTTCGGGTTTGGGATCGGGTTTATGTTATTGGTTTTTGGTTAAGATTTAGGTTATAGTTATAGGTTTTGGGATTTGAGAATAGGTTATAGGTTCAGGTTATAGGTTATAGGTTTAGGTTAATGTTTAGGTTATAGGTTTTGGGATTTGAGAATAGGTTCAGGTTACAAGTATATGTTTAGGTTAGGTTGTAGGCTAAAGTTTAGGAAATTGAGTTTAGGTTATAGGTTTAGGTTATAATTTATAGGTTTAGGTTATAGGTTTAGGTTGTAGTTATAGGTTTTGGGATTTGAGAATAAGTTTAGGTTATAGGTTAAGGGTGTGGTCCCTGCAAACACAGATAAAAACACAGCCTGCTCCAATTGGCCAGGCCCTTCCAATGCTGTCCATAGGAAATGGACAGCTTCATCATGGTTATAACAGCGGTTCCCATCTTCCAGGGACCCCCGCTCAACATTCGGATAGCTTCGACGCATATCCGGGTCTGCTTCATCAATTTTGAGTAAATGCATAAACATGGCCTGTCCAAAAGGTCAGGCCACTCTAATGCTGTCCATAGGAAATGGACAGCTTCATCATGGTCATAACAGCGGTTCCCACCTTCCAAGGACCCCCGCTCAACATCCGGATAGCTCCGACGCACATCCGGGTCTGTTCGTTTAATTAAAATGGATTATCAAGATCATTTAAATAAAATCAGGTCCAATCAACAATCTGACCTGGAGGATTCTGTTAGTATTGTTAATGGCACCTCGAACCTTGTTTAAATCCAAGTTGCAATCTGTGGTCACTGATGCTATTTGTCTTTTTGTGAAGTTGGCAACGATTTCTACATCAAACCTGGCAAAAGCAGCCCTAATGATAAAGAACATTTCTTTCTAGGAATTCATTCTCTCTCTCTCTTTTAATTTTTTAACTTTCCATTACAATAATAACTACCTGAAATCATGGCGTTTTCTCAAGATAGAAGTCCAATCCATCCCAACTTGTGCACCTGTTAGGATAAGTAATTCAAACAACATCCTACAACACATTTAAATGCCTAATCAGTCTCACTCCAGTCTTATATATTGAATGCCTAATGTACAGTCTTTTGAATTGGTGCAAACCATACCTGAATTGTTGTACACATCATTTGATTTCCAACCTCCCCAGGGAGTAGATTGATCAAATTGAACGGGCTGCTTCATTGCTTACTTCTTTTTCATCAGCATCTGCACCTAGACATTCATTGCTTACTTCTTTTTCACTAGAAATGGTGCTTACCAAATGGAGGAAATCATACACATCTGTTATGACATCTAGATTTGATGCCACCTAGCAAAAAGAAGAAAGAAGGTGATTCATATTTATGCTTATGAAACAAAGTCTAATAGTTTACATAACTAGGTTATTAAACTAATAAATTCTAAGAAAAACAGCAAGTGCCAAGACCTATGGCATAAAAAAATAATCGTTGCATGGATTAACAATCAAACAACAATGGTAAAGGGAAGAAAACTAACTTCTTTCTTGCTCCACATAATCTAGTTAGGGCATCGTATTAGTTCATGTAAGATCCGTGGACACCACATGCATATAAATTAGTTCATGTAAGACATGAGGACACCACATGCATATAAATACAATCATTAAAATCTGAAAAACATTAAAATCAATCAATGTGCATCAGATAACTAGAAAAAGCCCCTAATTACCTTAGTTCCAATCAAAACACCTGAAAACAAGTACCCAGCATCCTCAACTCCCATTGATTTTCATCAAATAAACACAAACTTCAAAAACTAATAAATAGAAAAGTATCTACATGACCACTCCATTTTTCAAATAATCCAAGTATGAAGAACATCTGGGTCAATACATATGCATCAAATTGCTTGAGAACATCCCAAGTTCCCTTTATTTTGGTCCCAAAAAAAAAAAAATATCCCGGAAACAAGTACCCATCATCCTAAATTCCCATCAATTAATATAACATGATCACATAAACTTCAAAAACTGCCAAATGCAAAAGTACCCACATGAGCTTCGCTTACATGTAACATAAATGATGTGTACAACACTCCATTAATTATGCCAAGTCCAAATAACTTGAAAGTGCCCCAAATTCCATTGGTTTCAGTCCAAGAACACCCAAAAGCAACTACTAATCATCAAAAACTCCCATTGATTCACATCAAGTAATCCCACAAATTTTAAGAATTGATAAATGCAAAAGTACCCACACAAGATTCCATCATCTAAACCACAAAAAAATATAATAAATCTGCATAACACTTCATTTTTCAACCAATATGCATCAAACTGCTTAAGAACATCCCAAATTTCATTGGTTTTTCATCCCAAAACAATTGAAAACAGCCCACACATCATCCTAAAGTCACATTGATTTTCACCAAATCAAAGAAAGTTCAAAAGGAGAGATACCCATATGAGATTTCCTTCTTGACAATAGAAAAATTATTACAATAGAATCCAAATGGATTCACATCAAATGATTACACAGACTTGAAGAACTGATAAATGCAAAAGCACTCAAATGAGATTCTGTTACATATAATAGAAAAAACCCACATAATACTCCTTTTTTAATCCAAATTTGATGAACATCGAAATCAAAAAATATGCATAAAATTGCTTCAAAACATCCCAAATTTCACTGATTTTCCAAAAAGAATAAAAAAAAAAAACAACTACACATCTACTAAAATCAAATTGATTTTCACAAAAAAAAAAGGGGCATGTAGAATTTTGTCAATCTTGTCTATACCCCTTGCAGGACCCTCAAAAGAGATGGAATATCAGTAGGCAAGTTGCTGCTACTACCAAAAAAGAAAAGAAAAAAGGGAAGCAAGGAAGCAGATGGAGAATGCCACAGTTGAAGGGCACATTTGGATGAACCTCCAAATCGGTATTGGATCAGCATCATTAGTGAAACCCATCCACTTTATGCTTGAGGTGACACAGAAAATGGAAACCGCATTAAGCAGGTTATCATCTCCAACGACTCCTAAATTAGTCCTACGAAGAAATGATGAACTATTCAATCCAGCAAACTGAGATGTGTAGAATTAAGATTTAGAAATGCATATGTTTAGGACTAACATTAGGAAAAATAAACAAATAAATAAACAAAAGAAAGAAAAATATAGAACCTCAAAAAAATCATGTTGGTCCACCAATATTTATCAGCTTGATATCCCAGAAACCTTTTTAAAAAATACAAATCATTTTAAAAACTATATAAAGAAGAAAGAAAAAGCTACTTGGAATCAATAGTAAAGCAACATAGGAAGGGAAAAATTAGCTTTGTTTTATGCATAAAACCTTTGTGATTGTCCAATTTCAGGCTTGGATATCATCTCCTGCAGTCAAATAGAACAAATGAAAATAAGGTTAAATAGATGTATCTAAAGAATCTCTTAGTTCCAACACAATTCAAAGCAAATAGGAAAAGGAGTAGAAACTTTTGAGAGGTAGGATCTTTGGTAGGGCAAATTTTGGAAGCATGGTCCATCCACGATGAAAACCCATCTCAACAGTCTAGATCACCAAGCAATGGGCCTTTCTAACTCATTGGCTATTTGAAAATCAAAGTGTAAATGTGTAGGAAATAGAAATGATCCTGTTCATCAGCAATATACTAAGATTTGGTATGAAGCCCCATATACCATCCAATCAACATCCTCATTGACTCCAATTGTCCAATCAATGGGTTACCTCTATGATGGGTTAAAACACAAAAATCACGCACAAAGTTAATTGTGAAATTTCACTTTATTAATCTATAGGAATGGGCAAAAGTAATCGACATTTTCTAGAATTCATGATGAGGAAGCAACCCACAAAATTGGTAGTTATTTTTTATTCAAGTCCAACTTGGAAGCAACATAACCACAATTTGGAGCCCAAACAGTTGCTGAGGAAATCACAACTTGTCTAATTTCCACTCCATTAGACTAATAGCTGCAATTCAGTTCAATAATGCATCTAAACACACCTTATATGTTCCTAACCACAACAAATTATTTTATTTTATTTTAAATGAAATACAGCACTTTGGAATTCTTATGATGCAATTGCTTCATCATGTTTCATGAAATTTCATTTCCAATCAGCTAAAGTATTACAATCTCTCCAAAGGAAGATAAATATTTTACCTAATCAATACATATCTGAAACTTTCTAGATGACATTTTCTTTTGGTTTTGCATAAGAACACATCACAAAACACATTAGATAAGTTTAAATATTTGCAGCTTTCAGTTTATAACAAGCTTTGCCTGTCTGACATCTATATTATGAACTAATACCAGAGAATCCACACATCAATATTACATCAAAGATTACGACTAATTCAATGCATAAATACTGCTAATGTCCAAATCTCTGATCTTTACATTCCATCTTAAAGCCAGTGGCCACATCAACAGAGTTCTAAGAATTTTTAATTTTAGAAAAAATCTGCTACTTGAAAGATGTTTGTGTACATGTGTATCATTCACTAAACTCTGCTAGAGTATCAAACCCCTTTCGTGGAATAGGCCTGCAAAAGAGAAACTTTGATACTCTCATAAGCATACATGGCCATCTCACACATGTCCTCCAAAAGGCTTTCCGAGTGAGATAAAGCCCTAAAATGATCTGTAAAAATAGATGAATGGCATGGATAAAATATATACATCATGGTGGGGCCATAGATCATGGTGATGCTACAGAGGAAATCGGATTGCATACTGAATTACTCAGTACGCTCTTATTGTACTGAGTAAACTCAGTAGGGCCCACCTTAATCAAATCCCTAAATCCCCAGATCCCTAAATCCCCAAATCCCCAAATCCCTAAATCCCCAAATCGTTTCAATTGGTATTGAGATTGAGAGAGATTGAGAGAGAGAGAGAGAGTGAGAGAGTGAGAGAGACATACCTCATGTGGATGCGTGAGAGAGAGCACCGAGAGAGACAGAGAAACAGAGAGAGGGCGCGGTGAAGAGAGGACCGGGAGAGAGAGAGAGAGAGAGAGAGAGAGAGAGAGAGAGAGAGAGAGAGAGAGGATGCGTGAGAGAGAGAGAGGGCGGCGAGGGAGGGCAGGGGTGAGAGAGAGAGAGAGAGGGAAGGGAGGGTGCCGAGTGAGAGATGGGCGCGCGCGGCTCTGTTTTGAGCGCGCGCCCAATTTTGGGCTGGCTGCTGGTCGGTGCTCTGTGGGCCCTACCATGATATATGTGTTTCATCCATTCCGTTCATCCATTTTCAAAGATCATTTTAAAGCTTTATGCCAAAAATTAGAGGAATATAAATCTCAGGTGGTCCACACCACATGAGAACAATAGTGATTGGATATCCACCATTAAAATCCTCCTAAGGCCCACTGTATTGTTTATTTGACATCCAATCTGTTGATTTGGTCATACAGGACCAGATGAAGGGAAAAAACAAAAATCAGCTTGATCCAAAACTTTTATGGCTGCCAAAATGTTTTTAATGGTCGACGCTCATTCAACACTGTTTCCTATAATGTGGTCCACTTGAGATTTGGATATATCTCATTTTTGGTCTCATATTGTAAAATTATCTGTAAAAATATATGGATGGCATGGATGAAACACATACATCATGGTGGGGGCCACAAAGCACCCACCACCAGCCATTGGCTAGTGTCTGGGGAGTAGCAAATCCGTTCCCAAGCATACTAAGTAAATCCTTTGGGGCCCGCCATGATTTTTTCATTTTATCCACTCCATCCATCCATTTTAACATACAATTTTATTACATAAGCTCAAAAATGAAGCCTATAAAAATCTGAAGTGGACCACATCATAGGAAATAATATAAACTAAACGTCTACCATTGAAAATTTTTGGGAGGCCACTGAAGTTTTGGATCAAGTTGATATTTTTGTTTTTCCCTTCATCCATGTATTTGTAAAAATACATCATGGTTGGGCCCACACATCACCAACCACAAGCCATTGGATGGTATAGGGGAGGAGCCAATTCGTTCCCCTTATTTATGGTGTGGTCCATTTAATCTTTGGATATGATTCATTTTTTGGATAATTCTATAAAATGATCTCGAAAAATAGATGAACGGTGTGGGTTGATCCCAAATTTTGTATTAACTTATAAACAGGTTGGATCTCAAATAAACATCACGGCGGGCCCTAAGAAGGTTTCAATAGTGGGTGTCACTATCCCACTCTTTTCTATGTTGGGTCCACTTGAACTTTGGATTTGCCCCGTCAGTCAGATGCACCATTCCATGGTGGCCATGGCCTTAAAAATAAAGTCAATCCATGACTTAGGTGGGCCACACCACATACTATAGTTGAGAGGGTTACCCTCCCATTAAAACATTCATAATCATTTATTGGGCCCACCTAGATGTGGTTCATAGATCCAGCCCATTCATTATACACGTGTGTCCCACTTGGATGAGGAGTCAACCCAAGTTTCACACACATCCAAAACTCATGTGGGCCCCACCAATTGAATGCTTTTATATGTTTTAGGGATGTCTTCACATAGTTTTAGATGCTATGGCTCACCTAAGTTTTGTATACGACTGATTTTTGGACTTAAATGGGACACATCAAATGCATGGTGTTGATGTTCTACATACATCATGGTGGGGCACACACAGATTAACCTCATGGGAAGTTCCCAAGAGATGACCTTATAGTACCATTTCACTATTTAGATAACCCCTTCACGGGTGTTACTCTAACCGTGTATGGCCCACCTTGATATATTTTATGTATATCGACATTGTCCATATATTTTTCCATCATATATTTAGGATGTGATTTCGAATCATATGAACTCAATAATCTCATGTGGGTCATGAAATCGCTCTTATGATGATTTTTTTACCTTTGGATTTTGTTGTTTTGATGAGGCTATATGTTGAATTCTAGGGGTTGTAGGGTTTGATTTTGTTTTCTTGTTAAAGATTGTTCGATTCTACTAGTGGTGTTTGGGAACTAACCTCTGATATTAATTTGATTCCATTTAGAAAAAATTCTGTCTGTGTCAATGTCTTGTGTTTCTGCAAGTTCTAGGGTTTCTAGTGAGACCTATGTGTTGTATTTTACTGTTTTGGAGTCCTTGGAGCTAATATGTGGGGGCCGACTGTGGATGGGTGGAGAGCTGGGAATGCCTTTCATGGAACAATCTCTGCCACTTGATTGGTGGACTTGGTACGATTGGATGGATGTCGGTTGTCTTTTTCTTTTCTTTTCTTTTTTTGAGATTCCATTTGGCTTAATTAATTATATTCGAGTTCCTTTTTAATTAACAAGCAGCTTAAACTATATCTAAGCTGTGCAAGTTTACATCTCATTGCTTTGGAGACGAATTAATAGCCGAAAAATGATAACATGAGAATGGCCTATACTAATGTATGCATTTGGTACCAATTCTTAATGTTGGCAACACCTGGCATATCTGTACCCTCTCCAAAGGTCACATTGATTGGATGATCTTAACTGTCTGAAATTGCTGTTGGATTAATTTGGACCATTTTCTTTTTGACTATCCTGAGGAACATTGACTTGTATTATTCTTTTTAAACATCTATATGCTTCAATCTTCTTTGGTCTGCACTTGGGTTGAAGGGCACATCTATTCTGTTGGGTAGAACACTCATTTTAATATCACAATGATTGGATGATGTCAACCATTTAATATTACCGTTGAATTTAGACCATTTTCTTTTTTACCAAGGTATTAAGGAACTTTGATTTGCACTCCTCTTTCTTAAACATGTATATTTTTTTTTTAACCTCGAGTTAACACTCTTCTTCTTCTTTTTCTTTTTCTTTTTTCTTTTCATGTTTACATGTTTTTAATCCCACCTTGTGTATTGTAGGCCACATCCATTCAATTTGGTATAGATCCCTTTTTTTTTTTCGATTTTTCTTGTCAAAATACAAAATCTAGTTTTCTTTTGAAAAAAATATTTTTTTTACATTTTTTCAATTTTTTCACAATTTTGTTTAATTTCTTATTTTTTTTCAAAATATCATTTTTTAATCTCACTTTTGTAATATAACTTTTTAATTTTTGTTGTCAAAATACAAAATCTAGTATTCTTTTTTAAAATAAATATATATTTTTTTTACAATTTGTCAATTTTTTCACAATTTCATTTAATTTTTTAAATTTTCTTTTTCAAAATATCATTTTTTAAATATCATTTTTGTTATATTACTTTTTAATTTTTCTTTTCAAAATACAAAATCTAGTTTTCTTTTTTTAAAAATATATTTTTTTACAATTTGTCAATATTTTCACAATTTTGTTTAATTTTAAATTTTTTCTTTTTTCAAAATATCATTTTTTAAATATCACTTTTGTTATACAACTTTTTAATTTTTCTTTTCAAAATACAAAATCTAGTTTTATTTTTTTAAAAATATATTTTTTTGCAATTTGACAATTTTTTTACAATTTTGTTTAATTTTTAAAATTTCTTTTTCAAAATATCATTTTTTAAATATCACTTTTGTTATACAACTTTTTAATTTTTCTTTTCAAAATACAAAATCTGGTTTTCTTTTTGTAAAAATATATATTTTTTTTGCAATTTGACAATTTTTTTACAATTTTGTTTAATTTTTAAAATTTTCTTTTTCAAAATATCATTTTCTTATCGATTTTTTTTTTCAAAATTATCAACATTATTAAAAGTTCTTAATTTTTATTTCAAAATCTAGATTTTTATAAAATTATATTTTTTTTCAAAATCTAAATTTTTTTCTTAAACATTGTTAGTTATTTTTCTAAGTTTTTTAACCTTTTTTTTTTTTCCGAAATTCATAACTTCTTTTATTCTTAATGTTTGACTTGAGCATTAGAGACGGTTTAGGACCGTCTCTAATGTAGACGGTCCTTGACAGTCTCAAATAACCATAATAAGACGGCTAAGGACCGTCTCTAATAGAGACGGTCATTGATAGTCTCAGATAGAGACTGTTAAGGACCGTCCTTAATACAGGCTATTTTTGACTGCCTTCCACAACTAGTAAAAGACGGCCGATGACCGTCTATAATTGAGACGGTCAATGACAGTCTCAGATTACCAATACGAGACGGTCAATGACCGTCTTTAATAGAGACGGTCCTTGACAGTCTCAAACAGAGACAGCTAAGAACCGTCCCTAATACAGACTCTCTTTGACAGTCCCAAATTACAGGAAAAGACGGCCAACGACCGTCTCTAATTGAGACAGTCCTTGACAGTCTCAAATTACCAGTAAGAGACGGTCAATGACCGTCTCTAATAGGGACGGTCTTTGACCGTCTCAAATTCCGCCATATAAGACGGTCAGGGACCGTCTCTCATTCCCGACGGTCAATGGCCGTCTTTTATCTGCAGTTAACAACGGTTTTTGACTGTCTTAAATGATTTGTCAACGTTCAAAAATTTAAGATAATAATAAGGATGGTCAAGGGCCATCTAAAAATTTAGAGACGGTTTATGGCCGTCTCTTAAGCGTCTTTAAACCAAGCAATTTTAGAGACGATCCAGAACCGTCTCTAAATCCGTCATTTTTTTTCCATTTTTCACGTAGTGAGATCTAAATCCAAGATGAACCACACCACTATGAACATTGCTCATTGAATGCCTACCGTTGAAATCTTCATTGGATTCACCGTAATGTTATTTATCATCCAACCTGTTGATAAGGTCACGACACACCTAGATGAAGAGAAAATACAAATATCAGCTAGATCCAAAACTTTTGTGGCCCGTTCACTCGAGATTTGGATTTGCTTCATTTTTGGGTCAACGCCTTAAAATGACATGGCAAAAGGAGTCAACTCATCCATTGAAGTTGCCCCAATGGTCAGGGTCCCACCCACATCGTTGGCTCCGAGGATCGAACCAAAGTTATGTCCAAATTAAAGCGTGTTGGGCCCACATGGCCAATGAGAAAGTTGTACCATAACGCGTGTTTGACTTGGAAGTGCGCCACTTAAACAAAATTGGATTGATGGTATTTGTAAGATAGAGATGTAAAATGGGCTTCTTGATGCCACCTCTTTGAACTTTCATCAGTTGATCATTAGTGATTGAAAACAGGGCCAAGTTCCATATTACATCATGAATGCCAAGGGAAGTGTGCCCCACTTTATCATGCACCATACATGCCTCCACATGATTGTACATATGTAATGTACGCACCGACTGTACAACGATGGCCCCACCCTATATATGCCCTGGCCCAAAAATTATCTGGTCAGTCAACGTATTAGGTGGGTCACAGTGCACGAAACAAATGGATCGCAAAAGATCATCACCGTTTAAAAGCACTTTCTTTGGCACTCAAGCCACACATGAAAAAAGTCACACATGTGAAGTCAGATCCTAGTTTTAAGCCATCCTCATTGTGAAGATTCATCGTCTTAGAGAACTAGGCCTACATATAGAGGTGTCTACGAACCGAGCTAGCTTGGTTAGCTTGCTCGACTCGACTCACAAAAGCTCGATTCGAAGCTGAGTTTGAGCTGAGTCGAGCTGATTTTTTGAGCTCGAAAATGAGTTCGATATGAGTTGAGTAGGCCCGAGCTCAACTCGGATCGAATCCAGCTCGAATCAAACTCAGATCGAACTAGTTCGGTGACTCAGTTACTTTGCCATTGATGTTGCTCACCAAGTGTTTGATAAAATGACTCAATGAAGTGTGGCTGGTGGCAATGAAGGTATGTACATGAAACAAATACCCCTTTTTTTCTTGGTTTTTCTTGGTTTTTATGTTGCTTAGAAGGTGTTTGATAAAATACTTGTAAAACCATTGCTTCTGTTTCACATATAGAGGGATTTTGAAGGTGTAATCTAGGTAATTGTGGAAATGCCTCAATGGTGAACTCGGCTCGATCTTGGCTCGAACTAGGCTCGAGTTGGCTCGAGCTGCTGACCGAACTGAGTTGAGCTGGCCAGTTAGGCTCGAGGACAGAGCCGAGCCAAGTTCGAGCTAAGGTCAGCTAGTGGCCGAGTTGAGTCGAGCTGGTTTGACTCGATGTACACCCCTAGCTACATATGCATACAGAATGTGGTGAGAAAAAGGCATATATAAAGCGGTGACTGCCTGATGAGTGGCTCTTGTCTTTGTTAGGCTGATCAGAGCCATTCATCAGACAATCATGATAGCAGAGATTGGTTGCATAGCAAAATCAGGCCCATCTGAATGTGATATTCAGAGCGGCACACATGCATATAGAATATGAGTGATCGTCAATCAATTCTAAATGGTGTCAAAGCTCTCTAAGCCCCACCAACATGTATGCGTTCTCTACAAGCCATCAGTCAATTTTTCTATATTATTTTTATAGCATGAGCCTAAAAATGACTTGGATCCAAATCTATGGTGGATCACACCACCGGAAAATAGTATTGATTGAACGTCTACCATTAAAAACTTCCTTAGGCCTGCCTAATGTTTATTTGCTAACAGATCCAACCTGTCAATAAGGTCACACATAGGCCTAAATGAAGGGGAAAAAATAAATAAGCTTAATCTAGAACTTTTGTGGCCCCTAAAAAGGTTTCAACGGTAAGTGTTCAATCCCCACTGTTTTATGTGGTGTGGTTCACCTGAGATTTAGATCTATCTCATTTTTGGGCTCAGGTGTATATAAAACTCAGGTGGGCCATACCATCGAAAATCATGTGAAGACATGCCTAAAACGTATAAAAGCACTTGGTGGGGCCACCTAAAATTTGGATGCGTTCGAAACTTGGTCTAAACCCTCATCCTAGTGGGACACACATAATGGATGGGTCGGATTTGTGAACCACATCTCGATGGGCCCAATGAATGATTACGAATGTTTTAATGGGAGGGTAACCCCTCTCAACCTTTATATGTGGTGTGGCCCACACAAATCATGGATTGACTTGATTTTTAAGCCCGTGGCCCACCATGGAATAATTATATTCCGCTGCAAACTTTGATAATGGAATAAGCTCCCATTGAGAGGGCATTAAAGAGCTATTTGTACACTTTTTACTCCAATTGAATAATAAATAAAGTCGATTTTATTCTCGTGAACAGTTACTTTCCTGAATGTAATTAAATGTGATTTATCTAAAAATATTTTTTTTAAAAATAAAATAAATAACAATGTGCGATTTTGAAGTATCTAATTTTTATATTATTAACACTCGGAATTCACAGGCACGAGTATGTACTTGGGCCGAGAAAATTTGGGATGTTACAGTAGATCTTACTCGTGTATAATATGGGGACCTATTGTCCATTCATCCCGTACAGAGACCTAATTAGTTGGATTGTACGTGAGATAATTTACTTCATGGGTGCCCCCAATTGCCTTTCCTCCTAGATGAAAGTGAACCCACTTGCTTAAATCGTATGCTTGTAACAGTAAGGATAAAATTTTCTCAATTCCAATCACAGTCCTTTCATGCATGCCAGTGAGACTAGGAAGGATGGTCAATGAACATTACAATAGAACTTCAAAAGTTTTTAATGGTGGGTGTTCAATGATGCTATTTCTAGTGATGTGGTGCAACTACAATTTGTACCTGCTTCATTTTTGGGAACATGTCCTAAAGTAAGTTGGAAAAACATATGGACAACATGGATATATAGTGGATGGTGTGCGCGCTACAATCAGGTCTCACCCACATCGCTAGTATTAAGTCAGAGTTAAGTCGCTCCAAGCATGTTGTGTATGACCCTAGCATCTAGGGGTGCACATCGAACGGGTAGAACCGTGGAACCGGACCGGAACCAACCAAACCATACTGTTTGGTCCGGTTCTAGAGTGCACTAGTTCCAATTCCAAAAATCAAAGAACAGATTGGTTCAGTTCGGTTCTCGGTTTGGGGGTATGTAGAACCGAATCGAACCATAAATCGATCCATAGAACTGAACCAGGAATCGAACCATATATTTCAAAAAAAAAATGCTAAGTTCATTACCTTCACTTCACACTTCACGTTGCCCCTGCTGCGGCTACCCCCAATCCCCATCCATTCCTCTCTCTCTCTCTCTCTCTCTCTCTCTCTCTCTCTCTCTCACACACACACACACACACACACACACAGACACACACACATCAGACAACCACCTTCCACCCACCCTCTGCCCACCGGCCACCGCCCGACGATCCTCTCTCTCTCTCTCTCTCTCTCTCTCTCTCTTTCTCTCTCTCTCTCTCTCTCTCTCTCTCTCTCTTTGGTTCTCTCTCTTGCAATTGGGTTGGATTCTAAAAAGCCCAGAACCATGGAACCAAACCGGTTTTAACAATCTGGTTCTGGTTCGGTTATAGAGTGCTAACGATCCAGTTCCGGTTCTGATTCTCCTAGAACCATTAGGAACAGCTTAGTTCCGGTTTCACCCCTGAACGAGACTGAACCGACTTGTGTGCACCCCTACTAGCATCACGTGGCATGGTGGTGTTGTGTCATATATGGCAAAATTTGATTCGACTAGATTACATAGGGAAGCACACAACACCCATATCACCAACACTGGCATTGTTGGTACTGGAAAGGCTGTGTGCCCCACCATGATGTATATGTTTCATTCACACTGTCCATCCATTTTGCTAGCCCACTTTTGGGCATGATCTAAAAAATTAAGCAGATCCAAATCTCAGGTGGACACACCATAGGTAACCATGACACTTGAACACTCATCATTAAAAACTTGCAGGTTAGAAAGTTTTGGTTCAAGCATTACAGTGAGTCCTATAAAGTTTTTAATATTGGGAGTCCAATCACTAGGGTTTCATATGGTGTTTTTTTCCATCTGAGAGTTGGATCTGCCTCATTTTATGGCTATGCTTGGAAATGAACTGATAAAATGAATGAATGGCATGGATAAAATATGGACCACAAAGCTTTTTCAATATCACCTATGTGCTAAGCTATCCATTGCAATTGGCAATTCTAGTCAGATTTGATGGGCCATGTGCTTATGTCAGAAATGAGTATCTGCCAAGCACCTTTGAAAGTTGTTAAGTCAATTAATTCTCAAAGGAATACAGCCTTCCGCAAGCAATACTAGTTCGGGATCACGCAGTTCAATCCGTCGGATGATCTTTTACTCAGTTCTCATGAAAGGTATGAGGAAATGAAATTAGATGGGGTACTGAGTTTCTCATTGCGCTCTTATCATGCTGAGTAAACTCAGTTGGGCCCACTTTGAATGTAGTGGTCAATCCACACCATCCATCCATTTTTCCACCTAATTTAAGCTGGTGAAACCAAAATTGAAGCATATCCAAAGATCAAGTGAATCATACCAAAGAAAACATTGGGGATAATGATTTCCACAGTTGAAACCTTGCTATGCCCCCACAGTGATGTTTATTTGTCATCCAAACCTATTCATAAGATCATAAAGACATGGATGAAAGGAAAACACAAATATTAAGCTTGATCCAAAACTTATGTGGCCCTGGGAATTTTTCAACAGTAGAAGTTCAATTCAAGTGTTTCTTATTGTGTCGCTGACATAGGGATGAATGTGATGAGGTCAATCACCATCTTCCTCAAGAGGATAACTACTCCGAATCCACTGAGCTTCTCTGGACTCCTCACAGAGACTTCTCGAATCCACGAGGAAAGAAAGCAGAAAATAGAAATAAATTCTAATAAATTAGAAATTGATTAAATTCATCCATAAAAACGAGTTCACAACCCTTTAAATAGGGGTACTAAGCAATAAGAAAGAAATAAGAAGCAAACTAAAATTAAAACTCCTAGAAATTCGCAACTTACTATAAATAGTAAATTTACTTTTTATAGTAAGTTTCGTACGTGGGTTAACCACGTTATTCTCCTAATTATTCTGAGCACTTTTCATGCTGGACACAACTCCTAAAGCCCAACGAATGAAGAGTTATAATCAAACTAAAACTTACTATTTATAGTTAAAACAAAACTAAACATAGAATTTCACCGTCAATAGGATGGTATCTCGCAAATTCGGCGTGGGTAACCCAACATAGCCAGGTTGGTTGGCTAAAGTAGCTCGTCCTACCCTAAAATCACATATGGTACGTTGAGTAACTCATTCCGGTTTGCAAGATATGCCTGTTTTATGGTTCTGACGGTCTTGATGATTTCTGTCTCTGATCAGGCCTTCTCTGATCCATCTTGGACATGAAAGTGTCTGCGGCCCGCTCTACATCAGTTCCATCCACTTCTAAAGAACTCGTCCTCGAGTTCTCATGTTGCTTCAGTTTATGATACTCGGTCTAGTGCGCAATAAAGATACCTGGATCAAAAGTTACGATCAATTTATAGTCCACCTTCCTTTGGTCCAACCATGCTATAGGAATGTATCTATGACACGTCCTACATTAGACTCCTCTACTTGAAAAAAACTCGTCCTCAAGTTACTCAAGGGACTTGGTTTATAATTCTAAGATAACTTTTGATGCTGATGTTTGTTAGTCATTTCATTGTACATGACATTAGGCTCTTGAGTTGACACAATACATGTACTCATGCTCTCCTTGACTTAGCTAGTATGAATCAGTTCCTTCACTTCTGCCTTCAAGATTTCACATTCCTTCTGATAATGTGGGCAATTAGGCAGACTTATCCCTGTGACAAGATCAATGTGGTTTTGTATATCTCGTATGGGAGACAATTTATTAAGGAGTTCATCGAGCACATTCGTCTTGAACTCATGCAACACTGGTTTCAAATCTTCTGGGATATTCACAGGCTTCACATATTTTTTCTTTTCAACTAATGGGTAAATATCTCTTATTTTCTCAAATTGTTTAACAAAAGCATGATAATTTGTGAGAGATTATCCCTCTTGCAATACTGCTTCTAAATCCTCTGGGATATTCATAGGCTCCACATATTTTTTCTTTTCAACTAATGGATATATATCTCTTGTTTCCTCAAATTGTCTAACAAAAGGCTGTTCGGTTGTGAGAGATTGTCCCTCCACTTTAGAAGTCTTGGGTTGGTTCTCCCTTCCCATAGGGGCGAGGATAATCTTTTTACCTTCTTTAATAAAGATAAATAGGTTATCCCGATCCCTATGTGTAGCATTAATATTATTTTTTCCGGGTTGACCGAGTAATATGTGGCAAGCTTTCATTTCAACCACGTCACACATTACTTCATCCTTATAATATTTACTAATGGAAAATGATATACGACATTATTCAGTTACCTCTATTTTGTTGACCTCCTTGATTCATCTAATCGTGTATGGGGATGGGTGTCTTTCTGTTTTCAGTTGTAGCTTTTCCACCATTATTTTCGACACAAAATTCTCATCGTTCTTGACATCGATGATCACATTGCAGACTTTGTTGTATGTAGTGCACCTTGTTCGAAAGATGTTGTCTCGCTGTATTTCTATTTCTACCTTTGGCATGTATAACGGCTTCCTCATGATCGAAGTGGTGGCTTGTGATTTACCATCATCTAATGGTGCTTTACAGAAATTGGGGTTGTGTCGTACAACGGCCACGTGCCGTTGAGCATCACTTTGAGCTCGGGACAGAATTAGCGCATCCGCAACACGGTTGAGGGTTGCCTGCAGCCCTTGCATGGTCAACTGACTTTCTCGGTGGAAAGCTTCCATTCTTTCCAAAAGATAACGAATCACTGTATCACCGTCCACAAGATTTTAATTCATACCTTTGTTGTTTACCATCGGCTCGAGGGGAATCCTCTCTTTGATACCAATTGACGCAAGGAAGGACACGAGGTGGTCGATCACTGTCTTCCTTAAAAGGATAACTACTCTGAATCTATAGAGCTTCTCTGGACTCCTCACAGAGACTTCTCGAATCCATGAGGAAAGAAAGCAAAAAATAGAAATAAATTTTAATAAATTCAAAATTGATTAAATTCATCCATAAAAACGAGTTCAAAACACTTTAAATAGGGGTATCAAGCAATAAGAAAGAAATCAGAAGCAAACTAAAATTAAAACTCTTAGAAATTCGCAACTTACTATAAATAGTAAATTTACTTTTCATAGTAAGTTTCGTACATGGCTTAACCACGTTATTCTCCTAATTATTCTAAGCACTTTTCATGTTGGACACAACTCCTAAAGCCCAATGAATGAAGAGTTATAATCAAACTAAAACTTAATATTTATAGTAAAAACAGAACTAAACATGGAATTTCACCGTCAATAGGATGGAATGTCGCAAATTCGGTGTGGGCAACCCAACATAGCTGGGTTAGTTGGCTAAAGTAGCTCGTCTTACACCAAAATCATATATGGTACGTCGAGTAACGCATTCCAATTTGCGAGATATGCATGTTTTATGGTTCTGACGGTCTTGATGATTTCTGTCTCTGATCGGGCCTTCTCTGATCCATCTTGGACATGAAAGTGTCTGTGGCCCACTCTACATCAGTGGTCCATTTGAACATTGTGCATGCTTCTTTTTTAGGTTTAAGCTCTAAAACTATTTAGAAAAATGGATGGAGAGAGCGGATAAAATAAATGAATAATGGTAGACCTCACAGAGTTTACTCAGTACGTAACTGTAGTGAGTCACTCACTACGCAATCCGCCTCGGGAGGAAACCGAGTAAGGTCCATTCATGTAGTTCCTCACATAGTAGGTTCAAATAGTCCAAAATAAACATCCATCTAAGGATCCTACCAATCAGATCTGCAGCCTTTAAATAATATGTAATAAACTATAATAATTAACGGTCAAATATTCAATGCAGGAAATTCAAGGAAAATGACTGATAAAATTGGATAATAGCTTTGATTTTTAAAATATAGGCCATAACATGATAGATCTTGCAGATGGATGGACCCGATTGATACATCAGCTGCCATGTGGACTGCATAGAGATGACGGTAGTTAGGAGTGTACACGAGCTGAGTTAGCTCGGTAACTCGCTCGACTCGACTTGGAAATACTCGACTTGACTCCGCTCGAAATGAGTTTGAGCCGAGCACGAGCTTGACCCCGCTCGACTCGATACTCGACCAGGGGTATATGTACCCAATCAATGTGCAGCACCCCCACCCAATGAGCGGATCAACCTGATTTTTGCAGCAACTAATCCTTATAGCATGGCCCATTTTTCACAAAGATCAGGTGTTTGATGGAAAGACAGATTACGCGATCATTTCCAGAGAGAGAAAGATCAAACCAACATTAATATCCAGCAGGAACAACAACTCAAGATTTGTCAATAGGAACTGAAGGGGAGGGGAAGGAAAGATCGTCTCCTCCTCTGGCGTATCCATCGTCAGACTCGAGTCGAGCGTCATCTCCTCCTCTGGCGTATCCTTTTCCTCACCATCTCCCTCTCCTCCGCCTCAATCTCCCATCCGGTGCCAGTCGTTCCTGCTGGAAACTTTGCTCAAACTTGAAAACTCTACTCAAACTGAACTCGATATCTGCTTGAACTCGGACAAGCCGAGCACAAGAAGGGCATCCGAGCTCGAAGGCCGAGCCGAGTACAAGCTGGGACTCGAGCAATGCGAGCCGAGCACGAGCTAGGCAATACGCAGCTCGACTTGACTCGTGTACAGCTCTAATGGTCGTATGTATTCGCTTGCTCCACGGTTCAACTTGCGGTCCAAAGATTCCTTATCGCTACCTAACTACCCATGAAAGAGATCGGATTACGTACTGAGTTACTCAATACTCTCTTATGGCACTGAGTAAACTCTGTTAGACGCACCGTGAATGCATGTGATTTATCCATGTTGTCCATTCATTTTTTCAAATTATTTTAGGGGTTAAACCCAAAATTGATGCATATACAAAGCTCAAATGGACCATAACATAGGAAAAAGTAGGAATATTGATTTCCACCGTTGAAACCTTTCTAAGGCCCCCAGTGATGTTTATTTGTCATCCAACCTCTTCCTAAGATCATAAAGACATGGATGAAGGGAAAACACAAATATCAGCTTGGTCTAAAACTTCGGTTGCCTGGAAGAAATTTTCAACGGTAGATGTTCAATTCACACTGTTTCTGATGGTGTGGTCCCCTTGAGGTTCTGGATATGCTCCATTTTTTTGTTAAAGCCCTAAGAGTATGTGGTAAAAGATATGAACGGAGTAGGTAGGGCCCACAGAGTTTACTCATTACTCAGTACGCAATCCGCTTCCAAGAAAGTAATCAGCAGCTCGAAGTCGGATTGCCCACGGAGTAGGGTAGGCTTTTATCGTACTAAGTAAATTCTCTAAGACTTACCAATGAATGTATCTGGTTTATCCAGACCGTCCATCCTTTTTTTTTCTGCTCATTTTATAAGTTGAGCTTAAAATTTAAGCATATCCAAAGTTCAAGTGGACCATATTTTAAGAAATAACTGGAATAATGATTTCAACCGTTGAAACTCTGTTAGGCCTCACAGTAATGTTTATTTGTCATCCAACTTACTCATAAGATCACACAGGAAAGGATGAAGGGAAAACGCAAATATCGGCTGAATTAAAAACTTACGTGGCCCTTAAGAATTTTTCAGCAGTAGAATTCAATTCACATACATAGATCACAGTGGTCCCCACAGTTTAATCACATTCAATTCACATACATAGATCACAGTGGACCCACAGTTTAATCAGTACGCTTAGCGTACGCAATACGCTTCCCAGCAGCTCAACTTTCCACGCACTCCCGTTTTGTCCTTTTCAGCCACCTATCGTATATTCAATGAATATATTTCAACGTATCTATTTTCTGCCCTTACCTCGGCTTTTTCCCGGTTTTCTTTGATTCTTTTGTCTGCGAGTACATACTAATCTATTATTATATTTCCCAAACATTAGCAATTGGATCTTGGTCTTTTTCAATCATCCAAGTCTTTTGAATTAATGACTTTACTACTACATACTAATGTATTATTATATTACACAAACATTAGCAACTGGATCTGTGTCTTTTTTAATCATCCAAGTCTTTTGAATTAATGACTTTACTATTAATGGGGTTATTATAAAAATAAAAAACAATTGTTCAGTGAAAACATGTACTGTTCTTATTTATTTTCTCTTAATTAGAAGAAAATATTCAAATGATCAAAAGTTTAAAGTATTGCAGTGGACGCATAATCCAGCGGACCTTTAATTACTCTAGCGGAATATCAGATCAGTAAACCTGTCAGGTGGGTCACAGTGTAGGAAACAAATGAACAGCCGAAGATCATAACTAATTGCATGAATTTGTTACAGCCAGTGCACTCTCTTTTGGCACTTAA
Organism: Magnolia sinica; assembly: GCF_029962835.1. Taxonomy (NCBI): domain Eukaryota; kingdom Viridiplantae; phylum Streptophyta; class Magnoliopsida; order Magnoliales; family Magnoliaceae; genus Magnolia; species Magnolia sinica. The sequence goes on from NC_080581.1 coordinate 63,612,949, forward strand.
CTCGCGTGAAAAAAGTTCTCACATCTGAGATCGGAGCTACTCATTAGTGCATCCTCATTTCGAAAATAAGGCATTATGAGAAGCAGCTTCAGTGGATCCCTGATGTAGAGAGGGCCGCGGACAATTACATGGCCAAGATGGATAAAAAAAGGCCCGGTCGATGACAGAACTGATCTGGACCGTAAGACCTTAAAATAGGTGTATCTCTCAATCTGAAATGAGTTATCAGACATAAAATATATGATTTTTGGGTAAAATGAGCTACTTTAGCCAACCAACCCCCCATATTTTAATTCAATTTTTACTATAAATAGTAAGTTTTAGTTTGATTATAATTCTTCATCCATTGGGCTTTGGGAGTTGCATCCAATGTGAAAAGAATTTAGAAAAATTAAGAGAACAGCTTGGCAAATAGAATACTTACTATTTTTGGCCGAAAACCTTGCGCACTAGTAGACATCATGACCGTCTATAAATAGTAGTTTACTATTTATAGTAAGTTGAAAATTCTAGGAGTTTTAGTTGTAGTTTGATTCTGATTTCTTTCTCATTGCTTGGTACCCTATTTAAAGGGTTGTGAACTCATTTTTATTCTGTCATCAATCAATTTCGAATTTATTAGAATTTATTTATATTTTTTTGCTTTCTATCCTCATAGATTCGAGAAGCCTCTGTGAGGAATCTAGAGAAGTTCCGTGGATTTGGAATAGTTATCCTCCTCAGGAAGACGGTGCTCCTCATCACGTTCATCCCTGCGTCAATCCCTGACCATGGGAAGCCCCGTGATGTATGTGCCTCACATCAATGTCGTCCTTCTGTTTTGACGAATCATTTTATGGATGAATCCAAAAACGAAGTAGATCCAAATTTCAGGTGGGCTGTACCATAGAAAACGGTGGTACTTGACCATTAAAAACTTTTTGCGGACCACAAAAGTTTTGGATCAAGCTGATATTTGTCTGATCCCTTCATCCAGGTCTTTGTAACCATATGGACAGATTAAATGGCAAATAAACATTCCTGTGGCGCCCAGGAGGTTTTTAATGGTGGGTATTCAATTACAACTGTTTACTATGGTGTGGTCCACCTGAGATTTGGATCTACTTCACTTCTGGTATCATGGTCTAAAATGAGCTGTCAAAACATATGAACGGCATGGATGTAAGGCATATACATCATGGTTGGCCCACAGTCAGGGATCCATCAAAGCGGCCTCTGGCGTCGTCGTTGTGAAAATGGCTGGACTCAAATAACCGGGCCCACGTATACATAAAGTGGCAACCGTAACTCACTCCTATCATTCATCTACATCTTGGTACACATCTCCCCCTGATTTGTGAGACAAGGGCATTAAAAAAGTGGTGACCACCTGATGAATGGCCCTCATCTTTGTTTGGCTGATCGGAGCCATTCGTCAGACCATCATGATAGCGTGGATGTGTTGCCTAAAAGAACCCACCTGAAATTCAGATGAGCACACGAACATATAAATGTGGTGATTGTCAGTCATATCCATCTAGAGTCCGGATCCTCTGTTACCAGGTAAACAGAAAATCCCTATTACCCGGATCCTCATTGGTCCACGTCACCACTTACTTAAAAAATAAAAAAAATATAAAAGAAAGCTCCGGACGCCAAACCGTTATTAAAAAAAACAAAGGAAAAAAAAAAACCAGGAAAAGAAAATGGAAAGGGAGGAAAAGAAAGAGAGGGTGTGTTTGGTGACCTCCGACTCGCCCTTCTCGTCAACGAGTTCGCCGACTCGGACGTCGACTCGCTCCTCCACGACTCCACCCACCTCAACGCTGCTTTCAATATCTCCACAGTCTCCCTCACCCACGGTCAGTAAATCCCCAAAATACCCTTCTCCTTGCAGAAGATTCACGAGATTAGTATTTGAATTTTCATATATTTTAGTTGGATTTTCCTTTAAATTTAGACTCCACATTCTTTAAAAAAATTCACTGCTTTGATTCTTCTCTGTCATTTCACCGCCTTTCGGCAAAATCAATATAGTTACCCTGTAGTTTTTTCCAACCAACTATGGATGGAGTATCAACAAAATTTTAACAGGGAGATAATCTTGACTGTCTGATTTTTTTCCATTTTCTACCGGACCACTCACTTTTTTATTCTTAACCATCCATTTGGTAGACTTTGATTGGATGGTTAGGACTGCCTTAATCAGTGTAGTTTTACAGATGAGATATGGTTCATTTAAAAAGGAACCAACAATTTGAATGGTCTGGATTGCTGTACCGGTACCACCATGTGACGGAGAGGGAACCAGATTGGGTGGTGAAGCCAACAACAACGGGACAGCTTCGGTGGATCCACCGAGGTGGGTGGGACCCTTACTATGGGGCTCACAATGATATATGTGCCTTAAATCCACACCGTCCAACCATTTTGACAGCTCATTTTAGAGCATTATCCCAACAATTAAGCTGATCCAAATATTAAGTGGACCACACCATATAAACAGTTTTGATTAAATCCCAACCATTGAAACTTCATTGATTCCACCGGACTGTTTATTTGACTTCCAACCTGTTTATAAGGTCACAGAGACCTTCATCCATGCAAATATCATCTAGATCCAAAGCTTTCATGGCCCACAGGAAATTTTTAGCGGTCAATTACCACTGTTTCGTGTACTATGGTCCAGCTAAGATTTGGATTTGCTTCATTTTCGGATTATGCCCAAAAGTGAGCATTCAATACGAATGGATGGCGTGGATGTAGTCAAATATATCACTGTGGGCCCCACAATCAGGGATCCCACCCACCTCAGTGGATCCAGGGATTCACAGAAGCTGCACCCTTTCGCCGGCTCATTTTACGCGTGAGCCCGTAATTGAAGTGAGTTCGGATCCTTTGTTATCTAGGAAACAGGGATTTCCTAATTGCCTAATCCTCGTTGCTTAAGGGCGAGTTATTTTGGCAGATGGGCCACAAATGATTCATGGCAAACCTCTTCGGGAAGATTTTTACAAGGTTGCGTCGAATTGCCTGGGCCAGACGGATATCATTCGACTTTAGGCGAAGTTGGAATTGGCTCATTTGTTGCATGGCTTTGAGTCATGGAGTTTTTAAAACTATAACTCAACACCATGAAAACTGTAACCATAACTCTCCATCAATAATTCAAAATCAAGCCCTTCTTTATTTTTTATTCTTTACATGTCTTGGGACGTACTTAACAAACATAACAAACGGTGTAAAACACCTTGTCTTTGGTGGGCCACAAAAAGTCCCTCTCGTGCCCATCTATTTTATACATTCATTCATGGAATTGATGTCTCCACCCACCTTAATTGATTTAATTGTGCCCACTTGTCACTTTGTGATCTGAAATATTACATTTCCATTCTCAAAAAATAGAAAATGGGCATACAAGAATATTAAGCGAGGTAAATTGAAATATTTCGAGCCTGATGCATTATAAGTTACCTTCCAACCACTGATAAGTTCCAACTAGCATTGTGTCTCAAAACCCAACCTGTCCCCATATGAAAGGAAAATTGCATATCTTTAGCAAGAATTGTTTAAAGAGTTGTCACATGTCAATATCTGTTTCTATTGGATTTGGATGCTACCTTGTTTCTTATAATTTTTGTTTTTTGTTTTGCTAGAATATGGGCTTCAGTATGTTATGTTACATGAGTGCTTCAACTGGACCCTGGTACCTGCATCAAGGTACGGGTATGAGTGGTATGGCTCTTTTGGGTCCTCCCAAAGGTTCATATTCTCTTGTTGCTGGTTAAAATACATCACAGAGCTTTCTTATATTTTCAGCAAGATTCCTTTGTCGGGGGAGTCTGGATCCTCTGTTACTAGGTAAACAAGGATTCCCTGATTGCCCAGTCCTGATTGGTCCATGTCACCACTAACTTTAAAAAAAAAAAAACTAAAATAAAACTACGGACTCCAAGTCATTATTAAAAGCAAAAAAAGAAAAAGACAGAAGAAAAGGGGGAGAGTCATCTCCTCTCTCTCTCTCTCTCTCTCTCTCTCTCTCTCTCTCTCTCTCTCTCTCTCTTCTGTTGGGTCGTTTTCCATTTTGGCGAAAAAGTGAGAGTTATAAAAATTGCAGAAGATTTATGAGGTTGGTATTTGAATTTTCATATATTTTAGTTGGGTTTTCCTTTAAATTTGGACTCCACATTCTTTAAAAAGATTCACTGCTTTAGAAAAAAACGACGGCTGCTTCCGTTGGCAAGCTGTTGGATTCTTCTCTATCATTTCACCGCCCTACCATAAAGATCACATTGCACAAAAATCAGGCTCTGAGTCAAACCGTAGATCGTTCATTGATTCCATCAATGTGGCCCATCTTATTAGAGGGCCAACTAGATTTTTGTGTAAGCCGATTTTCATGTTGCGACCTACCGTTTTTAACGTTATGGATTTCCTGCGGCCAGGAAAAAGCAGCGTCCTTATGGCTGTAGCTCATCAATTACTCTGTATGATGGTCCTACGGCCAAGGATTTGCATACTATTGCTAAGGCTTTTTGTGTAAATAAGGCCCACTGATTGAAATCCCTACCATTGGAATGATGGGCCTCGCCATGGATGGTGGATCCCCCAAGTCTCCCCGATGGAATATATCTGAATCCTTCTTTAATTCGCGGGATAAATGGTTGGGAATAAAGCAAATAGATTGTCCACATTCGATACAAGTATAATAATAAATTTTTTTTGAGTCCGGATCCTCTATTATTTGGTAAATAGGGATTCCCTGATTGCCTAATCCTCTTGCTTTTGGATGGCCTTTTTTGCCCATAAATCATTTTACAGACTGTAAATGATTTGCGGCATTTACAGGCAAAAAGTTTGGATTTCATTTATAGGTTTGATTGGTTCTCCATTTACAGGACTTAAAATTTTTTACAGGCTATCCAAATGCACACAATCATTTACCTGTAAATCATTTACAACTTAAACCGTGCCGCAAAGGAAGGATGTCTCCTCTTAAAATGTTCACAAGCCCACTTTGATTGATCATTCTAGGACATTCATTAGGTCATTCAAAACTCTAGTGGCCCACAGATTATATAGGATTTGGGGATAATTTTCGTCGATTGCTCTTAATGGTGACCCCATAGATTTATTTAAAGAGTTTTTAGATTTATTTGAAGTGTTTTATGTTAGATGACGGATTTTATATATATATATATATATATATATATATATATATAAATAAATAAAACTGCTATCGGCACCCGCTTTCATAGAAAGTAACCCATTCTCCCAATTTTGGTTCTAGTACAAAGTTGTATGATCGTGTAACCAAAAGTGGAATAGATGGTGTATTTATCAGTCAAAGTGGCCGTAAACAATGGGTCCATCTCCCTCCTTTGATCATACTAATTGATGATCTTTTTTTAGGAGTGAAGCTAACAAAAACACTCGAGAGGAACTCATGCTGATGAAGACACAAGATATAGGATACGTCCTTCAGAAAGTTCAGAGTGAGAAGAAGGTAGATGAATGTTGTCATCTAGGGATTTGAATGCAGTTCAGTACATTTTTTATCTCGTTTTTGGTTAGTTCAGTTGACAAAGCTTCGTTGTTTGATGCAGAAAATTGAAAGGCTTAGTTCCATGCTACATTCTCTTGATAATCAGCTACCAAACAAGCATGTTTATTATACTGAAGACAGGTATGACTTTGCCAACAATTAGTATGCAACCTTGAGAAATAATATTTAGTTCCATGCGTAGATCACTGCCCAAAGCATCTATATTGTTCCTTTTAGAGCGTTTTCTTTTTCTAATGATGTAATGGTAAGCAATAGGGCATACAATTTTTGGGATGTATTTGTGAAACTTGAAGCTATTGTATTAATACTTGCAAGTTGTTGAAGATCAATCATTTAATACCATTCCATGCAGGGCACAATTGTATGCTACATGGTTCCTCTGCTTCGTATTGTTGTTAAAGGCTTGGTCTAGTAGTTTGTGAACTACTAAAATGAATCTGCACTCCAATCTGGGTGCCCTGTGCAAGTGGTTGGAACTGTTTAGGATTTAGGTCATGAATGTGTCATGGGAAAAGTATGGGCTACCACAGGTGAACCAAGCCACTTAATTTTTGGGCAACCAAAAGCCTACAAAGGTCAACAGTTTACATTCATGTCTGTTATTTGAATGTTCAAGATAACTTCTATGTGGAAAGTATATATCCTCCATCGAGTCGTACCGTACATCTACATGCCCCAATTAGTGGATTGCAATTCCACCGAAACAGTCAGCAAGGTAGAGAGCGTAGAGAGTGTAGTGTGTGAGTTATCTAGGGTTCAATCCCTGGTAATGTTACCTTTATATTAAAAAAAGAAGAAGACATTGGTGGAAGATAAGAAAGTAAGGAATTGGTTGAAGAATGTTCCTTTCTTCTCGATGCTTCTTATGAAATCCATGGTGGATTGTCTCCCTCTCCATTGGTGAAGGCTTGGAAAGCTTCCATTCCACCCATCCAAATTTTCATTTGGGCTGCCATGGCTAAAAGGATCTTAACATTTGATAAGGAAGAGGAATATGGCAAATTCCCAATGAGTGCTTTTTATGCATGGGGGACAAAGAGGCTGTCAATCACCTCTCCATTCATTGTAAAGTTGCAAGGTGGATTGGCATGGGTTTTTAACAGATCGTGTATGACTTCATGGGTGTGAGAAAAAGGGCCGTTTTCCACCTGTGGCTCTATTATGTGGGATATGATGCTGCTTGGTAATTTTTTTGTTCTTTATTTTTTGTCATTTTGGTCATTTCTTTACCAAGCCTTTAGAGAGCAGCATAAAAAACCTTGGTAATTTTATCCAACTGAATTTGTTGTTGCATATCTCGAAACATTCATGTATGCACCATAGTTTTGTTATTGCATATTGTTAAATGAAGATGCTTTCTTGATCATTGATTTGTTTTTTCAATGTAGTTATCACTTATGATTGCATTTGGATGTGCCTCAAATTGCTAGATGGACCTTTCAGCAGAACATATCAAATTCCTTTCTAATAGCAAGGACCACAATGCACAGTTGTTCTTTAATGCATTTATTTCTTTGTGATCTTTGTTAAGGGCTTGTTTAAAAGCAATTTAATGATGCATCAACTAAATTTTGCAGGTTTCAAGAACTCTTGGTTTCTCTATAAAATAAGAAGGTAAGTCATTCAGTGGTGAGTATCCATGTGATTTCTTGCTTTACTTGTTCTTGGATGCTTGAATATGACTGTAATCTCTTATGGAAGAGCATCATTGCTTTATCTTTCATTATATTTGATTCTTGCACTGTTAGTTCATCGATAAAACCTCTTAAAAAGGTAACACTATTCCATTTCCCTTTTAAGAGGTAATCTGTTTACAAGTAAACAGATTGTGCATTTGGCTAGCTTGTAAAGTGTTTACAATTGATAAAGAATTTCATACAGTTGGGAATAGCTTGGATGATCTGATTCATGAAAGTTGTTGTGCATGTTTCTTTTATTATTGAATTCAGAATTTTTAGATGAGTTGATCGATCAGGGCATGCACTGGCAATGGTAAGCCATTAATAATATTATTATTATTTTAAAGAAAATATCTACGGCTAATAGCCGTACCCTTTCATCTAAACACCATTGCTATGGATATTTAGCTACGGTTTTTATCCGTAGCTTTTGACCCTTTTTCTGGTAGTATTACTTTTGCTTATCACCTAAGATTATTATTATTATTATTCTTTTTTTTAACTTTTTGCTCTTTTTTTTTGTTATTTATTTTGAGGGTTTTAAATGAATGAGGATTGAAAACTGAAAATAAAAAAATAAACTATAATCTTCGCCAAAATAAACAATTATATCACATTTCTAAGTGAAATCACTTCACACTCACACAACCATATCATATCCCCGAGTGTAACCTCATCATATAGTCTATCAATCGTATCACATTCTCAAGTGGATCCACCACACCAACTGTTAAATAACCATATCATGTCATCAAGTGCAACCTCATCACATAGTCCATAAAGTGTTTCACATTCTCAAGCAAAACCACATCACACTATTACACAACCATATCATATACATCCTCAAGTGTAACCTCATCATATAGTCTATCAACTGTATCATATTTTCAATTGGAATCACATCACACTATCGTCTCAACCATGTCATGCGCTCAAGTGTAACCTAATCACATAGTCCATCAACCATATCATATCCTCAAGTGTAACTACATTACATTATCATACAACCATATCATATGGTGAGGATCTTTGAATCCCAAACGCTAAGCCATATGCACCACAAATGATAAAGTGGATGTTTATTTTTGCAAAAAAAAAAAAAGAAAAAAAAAGATGAGAAGTAACCAGTATTCAGTTCACAGGTTGCACTTGAGGATGTGGTATGGTAGTGTGATAGTATGATGAGGTATATATCCACTTGAGAATGTGATACGATTGATGGACAACGTGATGAGTTTGCACCTGACACTACTGTATCACATTCTCAAGTGGATCCACCGCACCATATTGTCACACATATATCCTTAAGTGCAACCTCATCACAGTCCATAAAGTGTTTCACATTCTCAAGCAGAACCATATCACACTATCACATAACCATATCATATGCATCCTCAGGTGCAACCTCATCATATAGTCTATCAACCGTATCACATTCTCAAGTGGATCCACTACACTATACTGTCACACAACCATATTATATCCTTAAGTGCAACCTCATCATAGTCCATAAAGTGTTTCACATTCTCAAGCGGAACCACATCATACTATCACATAACCATATCATATGCATCCTCAAGTGTAACCTCATCATATAGTCCATCAGCTGTATCATATTCTCAAGTGGAATCATATCACACTATCGTTTCAACCATGTCATGCGCTCAAGTGCAACGTAATCATATAATCCATCAACCATATTATATCCTCAAGTGTAACCACATCACATTATCATACAACCATATCATATCCATAGATGCAAACTCATCACGTTGTCCATCAATCATCTCACATTCTCAAGTGGATATATACCTCATCACACTATCATACTACCATACCACATCCTCAAGTACGACTCTATCATGTTGTTCATCAACCATATCACATTCTCACAGCAATGCCAGAAAGTTGATTTTAGCTCAATCAGTGAGTTTTAAACCAATTGCAAACTTTCTTCGCAAACATTGAACTCCACAAGACATTATTTCAAAGGGAAACAACAATAACAAGGACTATACCTCCACAAATTTCAATTTGAAATCGAGGCTTCCAAAATGTTGTGCAAGCTCATACTCATCTCGAAGGTATTCCAATATCTGGGCATAGTTTGCATCGTGCCAAGCAATTTTAGATTTGAACGATGAGAGTAGACAAGCATGAGATGCATCCAATTATGAGCTAGCTTATAATTCTAATTCGATATTTTTGGAAGTATATTCAGAAAACTGGTATTTTGATTTTGCAGTCCAAGTGAACTGTCAGAAGAAATTTACTAGGTTGGTAATGTAATAGGTCAATTTTGGACTCAAGAGGCCAGGCCAATTGAAAGGACCTGGTTGAGCTGCAAGTAGATCAATGAGTTCTCAATTATTTAATATTACTTTGAGCATACACTTCTTGGAAAAAGAAATTATGTCAAGGACTCTCACTCTACGCCAATTTACTCTAATAATCGTCCAAAAAAGAAAATTAATATAAATGGCCATCGTTTCATCAATGTGTGTGCGGCCATGATTCCATTGTAGATCAATTGTACCTCTAATTTATAATACAATGAAGACTTGAAATTTTGAGACACTTTTTATAACCTCTAGTAGTTGATCAGAAGTAACAGGAATGACATTTTTTTTTTCTTTTTAATAACCTACAAAGGAAAAGAGAAGAAGCCTATATGCATCATACCATCATAGCCCAGCAGTCCATGTCTAGTATGAGCATCTTCCAGTAATTCCAAGAGTTAAATCCCTCTATAGTTGCATTCCTAGAGAAAATAACTGAACTAAAAATTGTGAAAGCTCACCACTTCATTTGCACATTCTCCAGAAAGAACAGTAATATGATAGAAAAGCCCACAATTAATTAAAAACCAAGACAGTTCTCTATATGACCAGGCCTAGAGCATCCAATACCACAGTGGTTGAAATTCTTAGAAAAAAAGAAAATTTTAGCAGCATCACAACTTCGAATGGGAAAGGAAGCAGGAGTGGCATCTTGAGCAGAAAGTTCCTATAGCTAAGCTCATATCACTTCACAGGTTCTGCTTAGGACTAAAAAGTGGGCATAGAATCCTTGAAAATTCATCAATTAGCACCCACATTCGGTTTATACCATTGAAAACTAACCTTCCACTTTAATCTTGCCAACTACTTTCTTTGCCGCTCCATATATTCACTCATATCCAATCGTATCATGGCTGCCTCCTACAACAATGTCAGCAAAAAAATGAAATTAGCTAGTTGCCACTTCATGCATTGCCTGAACAGCTCTAATTTCTTGCCAATATTCATTTGGCGACTTTGAAAGTAGAAAATATTAAAAGTTACTAAATAGATAAAAAGTAGTGACATGCCAACCAATATGTGGATAGGGCTAAAGGAGGCTTGATGTCAAGTGGCATTGGTTTGCTGGATGTCAAACTTTTGTCCCTAGTCCACATAAAAGTGCTAATCTCAGGTGGCACTGGTTTGTTGGTTGTCAAACTTTTGCCAACCAACCATGATAATTGTCAGAAAGCCAACATCAAATAGATGGGACAAGGTTATGGTGATGATGATCATGATGCAACCAAATGTACCTTTGGCCATTTGATGCAACCAAACGCTATAACGGAGACTTCTACCAGCAAATTTTATTTTTATTTTTTTTAAAAATAGAGCCCATCTTACTTACTAGATTGATTGGCTCTTATCAAATAGTTTTTTTACCTTGCTGATTTTTTATAGGAGTCCACCAGCTAGCAACCCACTGTTACGGCCCGTATCATAACCGTTATGGCAGTGGCCATGACATCCCACTGTTACCTTTATTGAATACCTCAAAACCATGAAACTTTGCTGTTGTAGCCTATTCATAATGAAGACTTCCTAAGACCTTCTTGGGTATACGATGGTATGTTGATTTGGTTTCTCTCTGGAATTTGCATCCACCTATGCTCGATTGATCTTTCAGTAAAGTGTGGCCTGCCTCACCTACTAGGGAGGTGTCAGGGCCCACCTGGGCTGATCCATGTCATGATTGCGTAGTTAGACTCTGTGAAAATTGTTTTGTTGATGATATACTGGTTTTGTGCATTTTCTGATTCATTTTCTTTTCTTGTATGCTTAAAGGTGGTTGGAAAAGTGTTACCGGCATTGAATGGAAAGCTGACTGGAATGGATTTCCGTGTTCCAACTGTAGATGTCTCGGTGGTGGATCTCACCATGAGGCTTGAGAAGAGGGCTACCTATGATGAGATCAAAGCTGCAATCAAAGGGAAAATTAACTTCTTTATTATCCTTAATGAAGATGGTTATCTGACTTCTTAAATCTAGGGATGAAAAGGTCACTCACTATTGATCACTCTTTGCTCCTTTTGTAATGCATTTCTGTTTTTGGATAAAAATTTCCCCATACAGAAGGAAATCCAAATCACAAATTATTTCTCTACTCTTTTATGTGTAGGATCAGATCTTTATATGTGATAAATCAGATATTTATTGAGTTGAATCATGCCATATCTGAATCAGATATGAATACAAACGGATCCTGATTTCAAGATTTGAATTTGATCCAACAGATCCCATTGATAATTCAAATTCAACACTTCAAACACCGTCTCTTCCAGCGTGAAAGCAAATACTAGCAGTCAAGGTACTTCAATCACAAGACTTAAGATAATAAAGCAAATACTAACTAAAATATAGCACTTGCTTTGAATCTGATGTATACTAGCAGTAGATAAAGAAACAGATGATCTGTTCCATTCATAGAACCATTATAAACACACATGAAGAAGGGGAAAGAGGATCACTAATCAAAAAAAGAAAATGAAAAAGAATTCACCCACATCAATCATCAGACACTACCATGAACATCAACACCATAGCTAAAACCTCTGCAAAACCAATTCATAGAATGAAAAAAAAAAAACACTAAAAAAAGCATCTACAAATCAAATCAATTGAAGTTCGATCTCATTGGCATATCAACTGATAAAATCAATGGTTGCTTGTTAAAAACAATACCTTTGAGAATGATGAAGGCAAACTTGAAATGATGAGTTGAACAGAATTGTCTGACTGTTACAATATGTGGGCTATTGCCCATCCAAGTGGCAGGCCACCAGATGAAAAGACCCAATCAATCACCATGCATTTTAGAAATGTATATCATAGGTTCATAACAGCAGTTCTCAATGAAACTTTATGCAAATAAATATAAAGAGGACGAAAAAAAGGATACTTACAGCAATGAAACAACGAATGACAGACTCAACAGTAGGCTGTCACCTTGTTACTACCAACATAGCTAACAAATCATGTTACTACCTCTACTCAGCTTTACAAATCATGTTTCACCAATCATCAAGGCTCAAAAAAGGAATTTGAAATAGGAATTCTCATCGATTTAGCAAAATCTTATAAATTGTTTGTCAATCTACCTTTTGGGATTTTTGAACCATCTTGAGAAGAGGAGTCCTTATCCCAAGTGGTCATGTCTCATCGCCAGCTTCATTCTTTATTTCTGTATTATTCTTTTCTTGATAAAATATTATCACCTTTGAATATGGTCCCTTCACGGCCATCTTTTTTAGGCCATGGTTTTGGAACACGTTGAGATGGTGCATATTCTACAACAGTCATATATTGGGAACCTGAACAAAGAGTCAAACCTTGTTATATTTTTTTAAAAACAAGATAGAAACAATTAAAGAATTTATAAAATCTTAAAAACATAAAATACAATTTGACAAAATGATATGACAAGGTAAAAAGGATGGCTAAATGAGACATTAATTGAGAGATAACAGGGTCCTCATGATTTAGGACATGAATGGTGTCCCAACAAACCCATTTTGTTGAAATGGAGATGGTTCATCGATCTAGACTATTCAAGCATGACGGAAATGCACAAAATAATCATATCAACAGCAAAACTAGATCATGAGAAGTAGTTTCCCTATATCTTCCACAGAATGCACATCTCACCTCTCAACGACATTAGTTTTATTCAAGATCTTCAAAAAAGGTAGACAGCATAGAGTAGGTTTAGACTGGTTTGCATAAGCAGCTTCCTAATTCCTGAAGAGATTTCAAAAGCAAAATTAGTTCTATTGCCTTGCATTGAAGATCCTACAATTCCTCTGCTCTAGACCAAGGTGATGTTTCAAGATTTACAAGCAAAGCAGCAAGTTAATACTATAAACTACCTGCCTAAGATAATTCAATGCTTGTCTTTGGAAACATCTTTCTCAGGGACCTGAGATTCCAACCTTGGGTTTCATCTTCTCTGCAGCCCTAAAAAAAATAAGAAAAAAGAACAATCACAATGCAATGCTGAGTTCTTAAGAGATGTTTATGGTGAAATGATTAAGTAACTGATCACAACCACGAGTTCATGCACAGCATTTGAGAGCCACACAAATACCAAAAATGAAAAATCTATCATCAGAATAAATTGTATAATCACTTCATGACATCAACCATGACCAACAGACTTGAGATCATGTCAAACCAAAATCCCTGAAAATTGTTCCATGGCTGGGCAACAAACAAGTATGACAAAAATCATCACCAGAAGTTCAAATCTTCATGGATATGAGAAATTTCACTTTTGGGATTTTGCAAAACATGAACCGTAGGGATGCCACAAATCTCCCAAAAAACTATGCATGAGTTGTACAGGTCAAAAATCAGGAATTGGATTTTGTTTTTGAAAATTTTTTTTTCTTATCGAAGAAAACATCATCTTACCAAAAAAAAAAAAAAATCATGATAATTCCTCTTAAATCATCCTCCATTAGGTGATATGGTTCTTTTCATGCATGGAGACCACTGGCTGTATAGTGTGCATTGGCAATCTTATCGCATCTCATGTGTTTTCCCTTCACTTCAATGAACCAATTGTAATAGTAGTGATTAAAAGCAAAACGAGAGGCTCCTATTCCAAATCCAAGATTCTTTTCTTTAGTAAATATCAACAATAGAATATATTTAAACATATATGGGGAATGCTAATGTCCCAACCTTCATGGGGATGTTAGCAATATCCCCAAAGCTCTTGAATGACACATGGAACAGCCAAACATGGATCAGGACTGCAAAATCAAACCAATACTACAATAACATCAACTTAGTTTTGTAAAATGGTGTTGTACATATACTAAATAATAAAAATGAAGACACAAGAACGTATCAAATATCCTTTCAAATGCCATAAAACATCATTAGCCGTTGAAGACTAAACTCAAAACATGAAACAAGCAAGATGTGTTATACAAACAAAACCACATGACTGAGCATCTATAATCACAATAAATCTTCATAACCATCGCCACCAAAAAAAGCACATCTACGTCAATAACAACTGAACTAAATCCTTCAATCTCTATAACAACTACAAATTACAGAGAAAAAGAAGAAGAAGAAGAAGAAGAAGAAGATCAAGAAATAAAAAAAGACCCATTGAAAATAATGTATCCAACAATCTTAAAACTACATGATAACAAATCAAATTTCAGCATAACAGGAACTGATTATCACAAACTCTTCTCGGACAAAACTACCTCAACAACGACATAAATTTGCATGTTTAAATAAATTTCTACTCAATAAAAACACAAATGATGCATGCAATCCACCACCGAGTAGGAGGAACAACAAAATTCACAAACAGAATCAGTTCAATATATTGTAATTAATAATCTCAAAACTAGAAAAACAACTCAGTATCCTCTAAAGTTATCAATAAAAAGAATTACCTGGTAGCTCGAGAGAGGAAGACGGAGAACCGGCGGAGGCAGCGCTGCTGAAGAGCCGGTGCTGTTGAAGGAGGTGTGAGGGCGTGGGAGCTCGAGAGAAGGGGAGGGAGAGGGAGAGGGAGAGGGAGAGTGCTGACGGAGGGAACAGAGATAGAGAGGGGATTGGGAACAGAGAGAGAGAGGGATGAAGATGAGAGGACGGGTTAGGGTATGGAGTGAGAGAGAGAGAAATGGGGTGACACTTGGGCGCAGCCCCGTTTTGAGCGCGCGCCCAAATTTGGGCGTAGGGGCGTGGACGGTCCTCTCAGGGGCTCCGTGGGGCCCACCATGATGTATTTGCATTATCCATTCCGTCCATTAATTTTAATAAATTATTTTAGCTCATCATCCCGAACATAATGTAGATTAAAGGCCTAAGTGGACCACACCATAGGAAGCACATGCGATTTAATCTCCATGTTTCCTACTGTGTGGTCCACTTTAGCCTTCGATCTAGCTAATTTTTGGTTTCATGCTTTATAATAATATTTCAAAATAGATGGACGGATTAGATAGAAATCGTATAATTTTTTAGGCTGTATAGAGCCCCTTACACTACTGTTGATTGTTAATGGTGTGGCACATTTTCAGCTACGGACTAAAATCGTAGTAATTATAACTACGGTTTATATCCGTAGCAAACAAGTAACGTGGTCTGAATCCTTTGCCCCTTTTTTTGGTAGTGCAGCTTCTATTTTTTTTTTTTTTAAATAAAATTAATAATGGCTTACCATTGCTAGTGCATGCCCTGATACATCAACTCATCTAAAAATTTCGAATTCAACAATAAAAGAAACGTGCACAACAACTTTCATGAATCAGATCATCCAAATTATTCCCAATTGTATGAAATTCTTTACCCGTTGTAAACACTTTACAAGCTAGCCAAAATAAATAATGACTCTCCCCCTTATCTTCTTTTTCTTTTCCCTTCCTCTCGTTTTCTTTTTTTTTGGTTTTTTTTTTTTGTTTGGAATCCGTACTTTGCTTTTAGTTTTTTGTTTTTTTTTTAGTGAGTGGTGACGTGGACCAATCAGGACTGGGCAATTAGGGAATCCCTGTTTACCAAATAACAGAGGATCTATACCCATTTATATAATATTATCTTTTAAATTTTAAATATGTAAACAAAAAAAATGCACGTTACAATCAAATATAATAAACATTGGCCTGCACATATACAAACTTTTTACTGGCATTTCCACATGCCTTTACTGGTGGTTACACAAGCATTTACTAGATTATTAGAAGGCGTCCCAATGCAGGTAAGATAAATTATTTTTTATATTTTTTTATAGGGTTGAAAAATTTTTAAATATAAATAAAAGAAGTGGCAGACACCATGTAAGAGAGTACAATCTATATCAGAATAGGTACATGCATCTATGGAAGTGATACAGTTGATGGACTATCTGATGAGATTATACTTAAGGCATTGATATAATATTGTCCCAGTATGATGGGGCTACGCTTGAGAATGTGATACAGTTGATGGACCAAGTGATGAGGTTACCCTTAAGGATATGATATAGTTGTGTGCTAGTGTGAAGTAGTTATACTTGAGAATATGATATGGTTAATAGACTATATGATAAGGTTGTACTTGAGGATATGATATGGTTATGTGATGGTGTGATATAGTTCCACTTGAGAATGTGATATAGTTATCGTACTATGTAATGAGGTTGCATTGGAGGATATGATATGGTTGTGTGATAGTATGATGTGGTTACATTTAAGAATATGATATAGTTGATATACCAAGTGATTAGGTTGCACATATGCATATGATATGATTATGTGACAATGTAAAGTGGTTCCAGATTGAAGAATGCGATACGGTTGATGAACTATTTGCACTTGAAAATATGATATGATTGTGTGAGAGTGTGATAAATGATCTTCACTTGGAAATATGATATGGTTGATGGACTATGTCATGACATTGGATAATCCATGATTGTGTGACTGTGTGATCATGTTACACTTAAAAACATGATATAATTGATGGACTATGTGATGAGGTTACGCTTGAGGATATGATATTGTAATGCGACTGTGTGATGAAGTTACACTTGAGAATGAAATAAATTGAAGGACTATGTGATGGGGTTATACCTGAGAATATGATATGTGGTTGCGTGAGTGTGATGTGTCCACTTGAGAATGTGATACAGTTGATGGACAACGTGATGGAATTGTACTTAAGGATGTAGTATGGTAGTGTGATAGTGTGATGAGGTATGTATCCACTTGAGAATGTGATACGATTGATGGACAGCGTGATGAGTTTGCACCTGAGGATATGATATGGTTGTATGATAATATGATGTAGTTACACTTGAGGATATTATATGGTTGATAGACTATGTGATTAGGTTGCACTTGAGCACATGACATGGTTGAGACGATAGTGTAATGTGATTCCACTTGAGAATATGATACAGTTGAAGGACTGTGTGATGAGGGAGGTTGCACTTGAGGATATGATATAGTTGTTTAAAAGTTGGTGTGGTGGATCCACTTAAGAATGTGATACAATTGATAGACTATGTGATGAGGTTGCACTTGAGGATATGATATGGTTGTGTGAGTGTGAAGTGATTTCACTTAGAAATGTGATATGATTGTTTATTTTGGCAAAGATTATAATTTATTTTTCTATTTCCAGTTTTCAATCTTCATTCATTTAAAACCCTTAAAAGAAATTACATTAAAAAAATAGCAAAAAAGTAAAAATAATAATAATAATAATAATCGTAGGTGATAAAGCAAAAGTAATAGTTACCTAGATAAATTCAAGTCACAGAATTTAGTTACATAAGAGGTCATGTCAGTTGGTAAATAAAATGTCATGTTTAGATGTTGAATAGAGTTATATAGGATACTGTACATCCCAAAACAACACCAGCCCTGACCTGTCGAATACTAATTAAGGTAAGAAGCATCAAAATCAAACCCAACAATTAAGATGACAAAAATTGTAATTCAACACCTAAGCTTGGATATGTGATATTCATTATACAAGTATGTTGTGTTTGTAAATCATCAAAAGTAAGTACCGACTCAATTGAAGAGCCTCAAGAGCCTCCAACAATCTCTAAACTTGTCACTTGCATGACTTCAACTTCCTTGATCGTTATCGCATCTCAAAGGAAAAAATTCAATATGTAAACAGCATTTCATTACATCCATAAGTAGAATTTCAATATGTAATTTCATCATTTTTCAAAATTACTGTACATGAATTCTTGAAGACCCACAAAAAAGAAACATGCCTCACATATCATATAATGCATTTAAACAACACAAAATGTACATTAATTCAAGTGGGCCCCACAAAAAAAAAAGGAAAAGAAAAAATAGAAATGGAGTTCACCTTCCTCGTGTATCGTATAATGGACCTATAGCTGCACAAAATGTACATGAACTAGGATAGGCCCCACAAAAAAAGACCCCACCTATCGTATAAGGCATGTATATCATACAAAATGTACATTTGTTATAAACCAAAAAAGAATAAAAAAATATAGCCATTCTGAATTCTTAAAACATGCCAAAATCTGGGCATCCTTCGACTTGAACAATTATCCTTAACACAACTGAATTACCCTCCTGCAGCATATAATGAAGGAGTTGTTGCTTGAACTTCTTATCTGCCAAAGCCCATCCAAAACTGAATTGCCCTCCCGTAGCATATAATTCAAAATGAAGTTCACCCTCATGAAGATCCCATTAATAACAACACACCATTCCTAATTCAAAGCAATGCCTGAAAAAAAATGAATGAAAGTAACATATAATTACACATTTAATCCACGTTTTGTATATTTGGGTTATACACTTGGAGAAGTATATATTTATATTATACATGAGAATGCAAAGAGATTTGAAGACAAAGATGATAGGGTTTTAACGATAGTGTGATTAGGTTGCACTTGATCATATGATATGCATTTATGTAAATGTGATGCATTTACATTTAGGAGTGTAATGAAAATGAAGGTGTGTGTGAGTTGGTTACACTTAAGAATGTAATGTGGTTGTAGTATATATCTGAGTTAGAATATGTGATGGGATTACCATTGAGCGTGTGATGTGGTTGATTGGGATTATAACTTGGTTCCACTTTAGGATGCAAAGGGATTTTCAATTAGAGTGGTCCCATTACACTTGACAGTATCATATTGGTGATGAAGTGTATGTTGAGGTTCAACTTAAGGATGTGATATGGATGGTGGAGTGTGATTGACATACACTAGACGATCTGTTGTGCATTATAAGGAAGTGTGATGTGATTACACATAAGGGTGTGATGAGGATGGAGTATGTGATTATACTTAGGGGCTAAGATATTTTAGGAAAAATCTAAAAATGATTTAAGAAAATATTAGATACGATGAACCTTACCATATTCTATTTCGATAAAGGTCGTTGTTCCTCTGTTCCAAATTTTGAATTACTGTCTCTTACCATGAACTGTTGGAATGCACCAGATGTAACAGGATACTACACAGTCAACATTCCATAAATTTCGAGTTAATTTAATTAAGATATAATTCAAATCAAAGTTCAAATTGAATAACAACTACTTTTTTAATTACTAAAATACCTAAGTTTACATATGCATATATTTTCATTTTACAAAACTAAACTATATCAGCTTTCCTTAAATGTTATTCATTACCTGGAGTAATTGTGTAAAGTTGAAATTATCAAGCATATGAAAATTTGAATCAACTTCATGCTGGATATATGGATGTGGTTGATCCATGGAAGGAAACAGCTGTGGTTGACACCAAGAAGGAGAGAGTTGCGGTTGAATCTGTGCTTCTGGTATATGGTATGTGGTCATGAGGAGAGGCCCGACATTATTGTATCCCTAACATAATGTACAAGTAAATATTAAGTTCATTGGAAAATTTTAATTTCACTATAAAATAAATTTTCATTACTCTAAGGGTAATCAAAATGCTACCTGAGCAAATGGAGATTGAACATTAGAGCGTACTAATGTGGGCTGTTGACTGAGATGGACTGGATTTGGTGTATCTCTTTGCTCTTTTTGTCGACATCTCTTCGATTTTCCTCTCCAAGCTATTCTTAATTCTACGTCTACCACGACAATTCTCTTTTCTTTTAATTTCATGAGCTTTTTCTCCTACTTCAATGATTTCAGCGCTTTTTCTTTTGATATAATAACTTTCCATTGCTTTCTCATGAGCTTCTTTTTTAATTTTAATGATTTCACTTCTTTGCTGCACATCACCATCTTCGAATTTTACCCGATAAGCTTGAATGCCTTTTTCATTACTCAGGCTTTCAACATATGATGAGGGTTCTTTTTCATTTTCTTTTGCTTTCAAAATCTTTTTTAAATCTTGCAACATCCATTCTAAATGCTTGGAAGCACATTCAAATGCTTCTTCACTTTCACAACCCATTGTTGCTAATTTCATAAAATTGCAAAGTAAACTATTGTAACGCCGGGATTGTGATTTATTGCTTTTGTCAATGGAGTCACTTCCACTACTTAATGAGGAGAATGAAATTGAAGCAGCTTCTCGAGTCCACCTTTTCAAGATGTACTTAGCCGGGATATTTGTGAGGGTATGATTCGTAGCTTTTAATGCATGGGAACACAAAATACCCATGAATTCAAACTTTCTACAGCTGCAAGTGATGGACTCGTCCATTGAGTCAACGGTAACAATGTGAAGACTTTGATTTCTTCTATTCAAAACTTGATATTTTCTGACTGTACCAGACTCATCTATTTGTTCCACTATTTGATCAAGGCTATCACCAAATTCTGCTTGAAATAATTTGAAAATAGTTGGTGTATATACACCAGCTGCGTGCTTTAGGATGCTAACAGGAAAAGTTACAATTGGTGAACTTTGAGTCATTTTGAAATTGGCTTCTAATTCTGCATTTCGTCTATCATCCACCAAGCGTTCGAAATGTTCAAAAAATCTGATTATATTTTGACCAGGATGCAAGTATTTCTTCAAATCCTTATTTAAACTTTCACAACGCTGCGTGCTCTTCATATCTGCACAAAAACTATTCTTTCCATATACTAATGCCCACTTCTCATTTTCATTGAATAACTGTTGTAACCATATATTATCTGTGAGATTATATTTCATGATCATTCTTTCCCACGCTTCAAGAAATTCATGCTCCTCATCAAAATCATATACACATCTACTAAAATCATTGCCAAACGACTTGGAAGAACAAAATAAATGACTTAGATGTTTGCAAGCATTCTGAAACATATGCCATACACAAATACGATGAACCGTTCCAGGTAACTCTATCTTGATGGCATTTGACATAGCCTTATCCTGATCTGTGAGAATGGTTTGGGGTTCTTTTCTACACATTGCATCACAGAATGTTCTAAACAACCATCTGAAAGAATCGATTGTTTCATCGTAGAGGAGTGCAGCCCCAAATATAACTGTCTGTCTATGATGATTAACACCAATAAATGGTGCAAATGGCCGTCCATACTCATTTGTTTTATACGTTGTGTCAAAGCAAATCACATCTCCAAAACGTTCATAATCTAAAATCATTCTTCCATCTGCCCAAAAAATGTTGGTGATACAATCTTGAATATCAAATTGAATACAATAAAAGAACATTGGATCTTCAGCTTGCTTTCTTTTAAAAAATATCAAAAGACCTTCGTCATCAAATTTCTTCATTGCTTTCACCCTTTTCGTTCGTAAATAATTCTTGTAATCTACCAAATTATATCCAACATTCTGTCGACCACCGGCTTGTTTAGTCATGAAATCATATGTCGCTTTTGGCTTTATACCTGCATTATCACAATTATCGGCAACTACTTCTTGAGTAAATTTCCGTTGTGATCTCAACAAATGAGCTTCTTCAGGAGATGCAAGAATATGATTATGATCAATCTTAATATCAGTAACACGATATTTTCCGTCAACTTCCAATCTAATTTTCATATGTGCCTCACAACCTGTTCTTGTTTCATCCCGATGATGCTTCACATTAACATCACGTTTATCAAATGAACGTTTACCTTCTTTGGAACAAACAAAATCTCTCATTTTCAATACACCTGTCTTTTTGTCTTTTTTTACACTATGCTTTCGAATACTGAAACCGACTTTCCTTCCGAAACTATTGTAGAAATCATATGCATCTTTCTCTATTTTAAACTCCATACCAATTTCTGGATTCGGTACCTTCTCATCCATGTCTGGATCATCCATACCAACTTTCACTGCTAAGTCGATCTCTATATCACGTCATGAATGAGACATAGAATTCACCAGGCATGGCGTGCAAAAAAGCCATAAGAGCTCTATTTTCAATTGACCTATAATGTCAAGAGAAATTTAACATGAGGACTGATTAAAAAAAAAAAAAAGTTGTATAATATATATAACCCGTCATCTAACATAAAACACTTCAAATAAATCTAAAAAATCTTTAAATAAATCTACGGGGTCACCATTAAGAGCAATCGATGAAAATTATCCCCAAATCCTATATAATCTGTGGGCCACTAGAGTTTTGAATGGCCTAATGAATGACCTATAATGATCAATCAAAGTGGTCTTGTGAACATTTTAAGAGGAGACATCCTTCCTTTGCGGCATGGTTTAAGTTGCAAATGATTTACAGGTGCCTATTCTGTTTGGCTTTAAGCAATAAATGATTTACAGGTAAATGATTGTGTGCGTTTGGATAGCCTGTAAAGCATTTCAAGTCCTGTGAATGGAGAACCATTCGAGCCTGTAAATGAAATCCAAACTTTTTTCCTATAAATACTGCAAATCATTTACAGTCTGTCAAATTATTTACGGGCAAAAAAGGCCATCCAAAAGCAAGAGGATTAGGCAATCAGGGAATCCCTGTTTACCAAATAATAGAGGATCCGGACTCGAGTTTTTTTAGACCAGCCTAGTTTTTGAGTTATATAATGAGCAGGACGTGGATCACCTGATGCATGGTTTGGATTCTTCACACATTAAAGTAGGCCCCACAAATTGAATTGAAATACATCTAAGTATGTGATCATTCCCTATACTTATTATCCATACCATGATAAGTGCTTGGCTTTTTTGGTAATTTAACAAAACAATCAGGGCAATTAAGTTGGTTGGAAAAAACAATCTGGTTCCCTATCCATCACATGGTGATACAGGTACAGCAATCCAGACCATTCAAATTGTTGCTTCCTTTTTAAATGAACCATCCACATTCTTTCTTTTGCATGGCCCAGATATCCTACACACATGACATGTTGGCAGGGAACACAGGGCTAGATAATGCATGTGATCATTCCTAGCAGGTAAAAAATGTACTTGTTTAGCAGCACAAGATCCACATGCTGCAACTGCTGCTTCACAACATCCATGCTTAAGATCTTGTGAAGTGATTCAACATCCACCACAACAATAATCCAATCTAGATTTATGCCGACTTCCTCTAACTCCGCTACAAACTTATTTGGCTTCTCAAGCCCGGATGTCTACGAAACACACCCTCCTTTAACTTTTTGTATGAAAATTTTGGAAATCCGAAAAGCATTGGACTAAAAATTCAAAAAATTGGACTTTGAATGTATGCAAGTGAGGTAGGCAACGGAACCAACGGAGGAACAATACCTCTACGAGGAGGCAGTCGAAATTGTGCTTGCTATCGACAATCCGCTGCAGAGATTCTCTAAAAGGCCCGCCCACATTGCAACAACCGCAGCCTAATGGAAAATAGAAGGAAACATAAGGGCAATTTGGTAGTGAAAAAGGGAGGTGGTGAGGAATTTGGAAGAAGGAGAAGGGTATTTTGGGGATTTACTGACCGTGGGTGAGGGAGACTGTGGAGAGCTTGAAACCAGCGTTGAGGTGGGTGGAGTCGTGGAGGAGCGAGTCGACGTCCGAGTCGGCGAACTCGTTGACGAGAAGGGCGAGTCGGAGGTCATGAAACACACCCTCTCTTTCTTTTCCCTCCCTTCCCGTTTTCTTTTTCTGATTTTTTTTTTCTGGTTAACTCAGCAGTGACGACTGGAAGTGGAAGTGGGTCCTTGGAAAGAGCCCTCTCTTCCCGTTTTCTTTTTGTGTTTTTTATTTTTCCTTTGTTTTTTTTAATAACGGTTTGGCGTCCGGAGCTTTCTTTTATATATTTTTATTTTTTAAGTAAGTGGTGACGTGGACCAATGAGGATCCGGGTAACAGGGATTCCCTGTTTACCTGGTAACAGAGGATCCGGACTCATCTATCAATTAACCATTTTCCTGTACACGACTGGCCCACTTAATTATCACATTGGCCTGAGGTGTGAGATACAACATCAACAAAGCGCTGGTTTGCTTCGCCGATGAGCAGACTCCAACCAGATGAGTGGTTTCATGCACTTAGCTCCCAAGATCATTACTCTCATAAGTTATATGAAGAGCATTATTAACAGAGTTCAACCATCATAATAAGCTTTTTTAATGGAGTTCAGCCATCATAATAAACTTTATTAATGGAGTTCAGCCATCATAACGGAGTTATATTAAGATTTTTCTTTTTTCTTTTTTATTTATAAGAGGTAGATGATGTTTTCTTCCTCTTTTCCACCACACCCAATGCCAGGATACAACCCTGCTATACATGTGTGTGTGTGTGTGTGTGTGTGTGTGGGGTGTTCCAGTTGTCTCATATAATTGACTAGTTCTTATCCTAAATCATTAGGTCAGTAAACTTATTAGGTGGGTCACAGTGCATGAAATTGGACACTGCCGGCCAAAATTGGAATTTTACATAGGCTTGGTTTGACGACATACTTCATCCGTACTAACGGAATAAGTCTGTCGCTAGTAAATCTTTCGTGTGAAATATTTTGGTGGTTTTGAGGAGGATTTAGCGGCAGAACATATATATCCATTGCTAAATTAAGATTTGCAACCGAGATTATTTGGTTTACTTACAATTGGGGTAGCAATAATATTAGAAAAAATCAACAAGAGTTTGAGGTAGCCCTTCAACAAAAACTAGAGGTTATTGAACTCATCATTGTTATGGGGTAGCAATAATATTAGATAAAATCAACAAAAGTTCGAGGTAGCCCTTCAACAAAAACTAGAGGTTATTGAACTCATCATTGTCATGTAAACCTTATCGGGGTAGCAATAATATTAGAAAAAATCATCAAAAGTTGGAGGTAGCCCTTCAACAAAAACTAGAGATTATAGGACTCATCATTGTTATGTAAACCTTATCCCAATTAACTGAGGTCGACTACATGAATCATGTTCCGCTATTCCACTCCAAGGCCATACCCTAGCAGGACTTTGGAATGTCATATTATTCAATTTCATGATGAAATTTATGATATAAGTTTGCCGTTGGCAATCAACCTGATGCATCCCTTATTTATCTAGGCTGGACCAGCAATGAGAGCACAAAAAACCGACAGACATAATGTAGTAGACTATTATTACATAGGCTGTTTACAATCAAGCGCTCTCTAATAGTTTATTACATAGGGTAATTACAATCAATGAGCTATATTATTGAAATTCAAACAAATTCAATTTTCCTTATCCATTGTTGTTCATTCAACAACTACTTTAAATTGGAGCAATGAATAAATGAAAAGAAAATGTATGACCAACCTATCACTGATGAGCAAGTGAGCAACGAGTTGAGAGAAATTTCCAAGTGAAAAATCCTCTGTAGTTTACTCTGTGGGTCTTTAGTCATGGAGATATACTTCTCAAGAGCCGTAGGCCCCAATTTAACATGTTATCATCTTGGTATTGAGTCCTCTTGTTTGTATCCATGACTTAGGGATATTGACTGTGAACTTTTTGAATAGGTTCAGTTTTGTTATCGAGAAGATGCCCTGTAGTTATTTTGAAGTCTCAAAAACAGTGCTGTTGGATGGATTGGCATTTTTGGCATCTACTTGGAACAAAGGGGTGGTTTGTAAGAACATTGGCCCAAGGAGACGATTGGAATCTCTTTTTTAAGGTACAGAGTCGGTGTTAGCTTGTAAATTTCTTTCTATATGCCCGCTTGAACTATGTTTCAACCTTAAAAGTATTTTCTGAATTTCCATTACCTGGTAGTTAGTAATTGCTGGGAGATGATGCAAGTACACCTTTTGCATCTATCTTTCCTTTCCATTCCCGTTAACAGTAAATTACAGTCATGTAAAAAATTTTGAGAACTGATACATGATTCTAAGCTGATAGGCATGAGCAAAGACCCAGTTACACTGGAAAAGTTGTATAGCTACCCTTCCATTGTTAACCCCAAATTATTTTGGCAACAGCCATGACTAAAGAAAAACTAGCTAGTTTTATGATCATTGAGCTTTTCCATACAAGACCATGTAACCTTTTTCCTTCATTTAATTAAAAGAAAGTTCTTCTCTACTGCTCTTGTTGCTTTTCAATGTATCACAATATCTTTTGTATTTGAGGAGTTATTTGACCAACAATTCTTGTGGAAATAATCATATCACCCTTCTATGAAACTAAGGTCCCATCTTGATTTGGGGTGAACTCCTACTTTGGAATTCTTATCCCAAAAGATAAAAGAGGAATTAGGATGTGTGGTATGTACAGTCACGGGAAAGAGCTGCCTTGATTGTAAAAAGTGACTTTTTAAAATCCTTTGTTTTTTTTTCATATCCTGCTCAAAGCAAAATGGACAGGGAAATCATATCCAATTCAGTGAAGCTGTCCCCACCTGCAAACATACCCTAAATGCCTTCATCATTTCTTGAAAACTGAGTAAATGTTTTTCAGTTACTGTCAAGCACTTTTTTTTGTTGTAAATTAGTTGCCATTCGTTAGGAATGGTTGAAATTTCAAGGCCTTCTAAAATAATTATTCATATGTTAAACCCAATTAATCAGAATAATGCTTAAATGATGATGACAACAATGTGTTTATATAAAGGTTTGAAATTGGTGTACTGGGTATTTGTCTCATTTACCACGGATAAAGGTTCCTGTACATTACTCCATGTTTTCCTAGAGAAATTTTTGTGTGATGCAATCAAAACTTGAAGTAGGCGTATTTTATGGAAGATTTACTTATACTTTTAAATGTCTTACATGAACGATTTCATAGAAGGGGTGAAGCGAACTTGTTCAATCTACTTGGAGTCCCATCGAGTTTTAGAGTTGCCTGAATGTATTTAATGAGGTGTATATTTTAGTTAGTATCTAATTGAATTAGATTATTATGAGTTCATTTTCGCTGAGGGTTGGAATATGTATGTTTTTAATTTGGATGAGACTAGTATAGAAAAATGTTGTATTCTGTTTTTTGAATTTGAATGATATTACTATTAGGTGCAACAAATTCAAAAAATTATAATATAATGTTGCCTTTTTTATTGCAGAAATTTTAGTGACAAACCATATCCGTCACTAATTTCCGAATAAGCCGAAAATTCGCGACTTAGAATGACAAACGAAATTCATTGCTAAGTGGAGTAGGGTTGCTCACTGCTCCTGCTGGAATCTCTTTTGTTTTCTATTCCTCTGGCTACTAAAATGTTTCAATTTGTTGGGTTGTCTCTTGCCTGCCCATGGATTCAGCAGAAGTTTAAAAGTTTGACCCAAGTTGTATCGCCCTATCCTATATAGTAATGGTGCATTCGCGCTTTTTCAGCAGAAATGACATCCCCCTTGAACCCTCAGCTGAAAAACATGAAGCACCCCCCAATGAATTTATCTACACCTGGATTTGCTTCCTTTGCTTCGGCTGTCTCTTGTGGCCGAGAAGTTCTAGCCCTTACTATGTTCGCTACCTCTTCAAAGAGAGGTTGGCTTGGGAATAACGCTTCGCTAATGCGTTGCGTTCTCAGCTTTGCTACTGACACTTCATTCTAAAAGTGCTATGCACTGATGCTTCATCTTAAGTTCTTATTATTAAGGTAAAACGTGTTAGCGTGCCTAAATTTATAGTTGTTTTTCATATGGTTCCGTTTCATTCAACACATTGATTGATTCAAGGTAGCTTTTACAATGGACTTTTAAATTTTGTGGTGGGTAGTATCTGTCGTTTATTTACGATAGACAAAATTTGTCGCAATTTAATGACGAATCCCATCTGTCGTTTATTTTTTAAAACATGGCAAATCGTGGACCAAGAGATGGACCAAGTTCATCACTAACTTTGTTTTGTGATGGACTTGGTCCGTCATTTTTATGAATTTTGGCATTAATGAGGCGATAAAAGGATCACTATGCAAACGCATTGTCTTTAGCACTCAAGCCATAGGTGAAAAAAGTCAAACATGTGAAGTCGGATCCACTAATTAAGGCATCCTCATTGTGAAGATGCCTCGTCTCAAAGAGTTGGGCCCACATGCATACATATAAAATGTGGTGAGAAGGGCAGGGATAACTTTGCGACTGCTTGATGAGTGACTCTATCTTTGTTAGGTTGATTGTTGAGGGTCAAATATTGCATATTGGACCCCATTTATTACTTGGTTTTATGAACATGATAATGTTTAATGTTCTATTTTAATCATGTTTGTGTTGCAAGGTGAATTTAAGAGCTTGGATTGAAAAGGGTGCTAAAAGCATGGATTTAACGCTCAAGAATCACCAAAGCCAACGATGGATCTTATGAGACAAAGAATGAAGAATTTACATACTAAAGATCCAAGAAAACCAAGTGAGGAATGAAGGGAACTGAGGACTTGAAGTGAAGAAAAGGAATCCTAAAAATTGGCATCCCTTGACTAGTCTAAGCCCACCTCGACCAATCGAAGGATCCTGCTCAACCAGTCGAAGATTCCTCGACTTGAGCTCTAGCGACAAAATTTTCTAAATTCTTATAATTCCTCAACCAGTCGAATGTGACTCTCGACCAGTCGAAGGTTGTCCTCGACTAGTCTAAGGTTACGTAGACAACATGACTTGCGAAAATTTGAGACGGTTTCCATAATTTTCCAACTCGGTGTGAAAGTTAGACTTGCAAAACTATAAATAGGGGTCATTAGTATGTTCCTAGGCATCTTTTAGGGTTTAAGGAGTGGAGCAAAAGCAAGAAGAAATCGTCACCAAGAGTTTTTCTTCCTTTTCCTTAGTTGTTTTTATGCTTTCTCAAGAGATTTTAGTTCAATCATGTTTATGATTGGCTAAACCTCTTAGTTAAGGCTAAGAGGTGAAGCTTGTAGCGTGATGAGATGTTTTTTTATTGCTTTGATTCATGTTTAAGTTGATCTTTGATTCTAGTTTGATTCTACTAGAAAAACGGGAAAAGATTACAAATAAAAGCCGTAGCCGAAGATATATAGCTACGGTCATCATCTGTAGAACAACCGTAGTCGTAGGTACCGTAACCATGGGTCCTAAATATATAGCTACGGATTTAATTCGTAGCCGTATATCTATAGCTACGAATTAAATCCGTAGCTATAGTTGCAATAGGATATAGGTAGTAATAGCTACGGTTTCTGGACCAACAGCTACGGTTGATAGCTGTAGTAAATGTATTCTTTAAAAAAAAAAAAAACACAGAAAATATAATAATGGTATCTCTTACCTTTGTAGTACATGCGCTGATAGATCAACCCATCTATGCTAATAAAGATAAAGACTTCATGGCTTACAAATCCATCTACCAATCTAAACTAATACAAATAAAGAATAATAGAAGAAATACATCACACTTGATTAATTACATGCATAACAAGAGAGTATTTAGTCTTATAAGCTCTTACAAGGGCCATCATGTCTCACTTATGATTACACAATTCTGTTGGAAGGGTAGAAGGAACCCAAATAAATAAATAAATAAATAAAAAGAATAGGTAAAATAGAAATAAAGAAAAGTTTATCTCTACTCCTCGCAAATTATCCCTGACCACATATGAGCAGAAAGAGGTCCTCCTTTCCAATTTGAGCAAACAACGGTACACGTCAAGAACAGAGCAAAAGAAAAAGAAAAGATAATGATATTATTAGAAGCCTCCAATTTGAAAGAAAAACTTTACATCAAGAACAGAGCTTTGCTAAGTGCACATACATGTGCAATAAAGCAATCTAATCACATAAGCGTATATTAAGAATGGATAAAACAGCTACAGGCAATATTCATTTATAAATGGATGATTATTTAGCTCATTGGAAACATGCGCCCATGATGGAAGCCAATAGTAGATGATGGAAGCTAGTAGTAGATGGTTTATTTGAAAAACACAAACCAAATCCTAGCTTGCTTCTCACTATGAGTTTTCTTAATTTTCACTTTTTTTACTTGGCTTTTACCACGCTGTATGTGAGACATGGCCAAAAATTGTAAATTTTCCACAATCCCAGCCCACTCAATTAGCATAGGGCCCAAAATGCGTGTGATCATAGTTCTGCCTCAATTCAAGGGCTCAGGATCATCCAAGAGGCTGGAACTTTTGGGGCAAGGCCCATATTTAGTTTGGTCCGGAATTTTACACCAGCCTGGTGACCCATGGAAATGAGCACCTTACATTCAACAAACATTTGTTGAGTTGATGTGCAATACTAAATCATTCTCAGAAAGAAAATAAAAATAAAAATAAAATAAAATAAATCAGAAGTGGGCTAATGTTAAGAGAACAACAAACTACCCAATGTATTCAGCAATGGAATTTGATCAACAAATAGATTTTCATGGAATCCTACCCGAGCTGCTCCTAATAGCTGGGATAAGGCTATAGTTATGAAATAGATTTAATAAAAACCATTTGAGGCCTAACAAGTTATTAAAAAATACATTTGAGGCCTTTGATTGCTAGCTAATTAGACAAAAAAAGTGTGTACATTGATCAAATTGAATCTGGATTAGCCGTTGGTATCCTCATAAATATTGAGTTGTCTAGTATACAGTGTGTGCATTGATCAATGTTTCGTATATAGCACAGTCCAAAAGCTGGCTGCCAAGAACTATTTGTCTGAATAAAGAAGAAAACAGTACATGCCAAGCCCCACCCAACAAATGACCCATAATAACACCTTTTGAATTACCAGGCACGCATACATCTGAAGGCTCAAAGGTAGAATGTGGCCAGCAAGCTGATTTGCTAGTTCTTTTCTCTGCTCAGGGCTTCCATGCTCAAAAAACTGTAAAGAGAAACAATTAACTGAGCATTTTTATATCATAGGCGAACAGAGTTCATACGACCAACATGAGAATGAATATAGAGACTACCAGATCACCAGCCCACAGCCTTTTAAAAAAATGAAAAAGGAGGGCAGATGAACAGGGGAAAAAGAATGGAAGGTATCTTTACGGGGGGAAAAAAAAGAAGAAGAGGAAAAAGAATGGAAGGAAACCAATGATTGTTTTTCCAGAAAAATCATACCTTTTGAATAACATAATTGCCGAACACATCAGTCATCAATGTTAGAGCATGTGGGAGAACTTCAAAAGCAGAATAACTACAAAGTGAATCAAGAATCAAAAGCAGCATAAAAGACAGCAACTAGCATATGGTGGCCACATCCACCATGAGTAGAGTACTGCCTAGAAGTTTTACACAACTGTAAAATCCGACAAGGAACAAACTCCTCATCTTGCCACTAATCTATCTGAGCATCCTCATTTCAGCTATAATCATCCTAGATATTTACAGAGTTGTGTCATTTTTTTGAATGATGGAATTTTATTAATAATCCAAAAGGCCACACAAATACCTGCAGTTATAAACAAATTACTGTTGCAAGCTTACCTGCAGGAGGAATTACTCAAAGCAGGAGGAATCTGACCAACAACAATGTTAAATCTGACAGGCACCAACATAGATGTTTTCCTTCTCGATTGAAATTTAACTAATGAAATGAAGAAAATGGTGAAGTATCCGATCTTCAATCAATACATTACTTATTGCAAAACAGAAAAGAAAAAATTTCTAGAAAGAATAGGAAAAAAAGGAAAATTTCAAGAGTAAATATAGTAATATTAGAAGTAGGATTGCAGCTGCAACATTTGCATCTGCTCTATAGCCACTGCATTATTCAAGGAAAAAGAAATAAACAAGATTTGCCATTTTAATGAAATGTTACCTTGTAATGAAAATGTAACTCAGAAATGACAAAACTACAATTTAGAAGGTTGCTTGCATAAAGAGCGAAATCAAAGAAGTATACCAAAAATACCCAGAACTTAATATGGATAAGTAAACAATGACAACCTCTTGGAAAAAATCAACCACCGCAGTTATCAAACCAACCTATTTCCATGGCAGTAAATGACACATGGTAGGGGAATGCTTTCCGGGAAAGTTGACGGAACATAATGGCTGCACTTCAAAGTATGGCCTCTTCGATTTTGAAGCCACCACCACCAGAAGCCACAACTTAATCCTATCATCATCTACTTTAGCTCCAACTGCAAACCCCCACACACCAAAAAAAAAAAACCCATCTTTAGAAGAATTCTCCAAACATCAAAAAATCTAAGATATTAAATAGCATAATTATGATGATTGGACCACAAGTTTTAAACTAAACCAAAGGTTGAGTAGAGCAATGTGAGTGTTTGGTTTATACGGAGAAGAAGAGAGAAGAGCAGAGTAGGGTCTGAGTAGGAGTGGAAGACATGAAAGAGATGGGTTGAGACATTTTCGGGAGGTGTGTAGTGTGGGTGCTATAGAGAAAGGTGCAGCTGGTTCTCTTTTCTTGAAAATGCTTATGTACCTCACACTACCTACCTACTTCTTTGGGTTGCTTTCTCTAATTGGGGGGAATGAATTCATATGTATAAAATCCAAGAGCCAAGTGATCCATGAATGAAGCTATGTTACTAAAGTACAACAAGGATTTGTTGCATCTCATGAGCACTTCATTTAAAAAAATTCTATCAATGTCACAAGTTTGGTTTTTAGCCCGATTGTTAGTGTTCAATATACTAGATCTGGATTTCAAGTCAGGGATGGGGGAGCACATATCTTAAACAACACCACAGGTACCCTTCAGTACAGCAACACATTCACCAGAATACCATCAATAAAAAATGGGTTCAACTTTAAAAATCAACTGACTAAAGTAGAGACAGGATCAAATTTACCTAAATGCCCACATGGCTGCACATATAGAAGTCAACCGCAGTTCCTGTGAGTTAAAGAGACAGGTTTCCAGCGATTGAATTTGAGGTATCAATTAAACAAATTACTTGTTTCGTCCATGAAAATTACTAACACTTGTATAATTGTGAGTTACCAAACACTGACAATAATCTCTCAAAATTGGGGCATGTATGATATTTGGCCTATTAATCACCATCTTAGCAGGAAATATATCTCAACTTTTTGTCATTTTTGGACAACAACAAATGTTGGTGGAGGCTGGGAATTTGGCTCGAGTGATGTGCATGCTTGAAAAGATCAAACATTAGGAAAGGTAAAGTGAGCTGACATTATATAACAAACAAAAACAGAGAAAGATAGAACTCTTTTAAAATTGAAGATGTCACCTTCCGGATTGCATCTAGTTCAGACCTAGTAAAATTGGCCTTTGGTCACACCATCCCTACATATACACAGAGAGCATTATTAGCCTATTGGGGAAAAATGAGGCAGTCATTCATTATGGAAAGGAAATGTCAATGACAGTCACCTGTAGAACAGAATATGCCCGCTTTACTTTTCATTAAAAAAAATATATATTTGACAGGTCCAAACCAAAGTCAACCCAATCATGTTCAATAGTTTAAATTATTGGTATAATGGTCTTGAAGTCCTAGTATTTTCTCAAATTCGTGACACTCATCAACTACAATTGGGTCTTGAGCAACTTGAGGCTCCTTTAACCTGCGGATTGGTTGTAACTTTAAAATCAACCATGATAAAACCACAACCTTCACCTATGCCCATTGAACTGGCCATGTTAGAGGCTCACAATACAAGGAAACAAATTGTAAGGGATTCAATCTTGCCATTGGCAATACCATAGTAAGTAGTAGTTCATAGCTTACATATGCCATCCTCATTTGAAGTTTCGTGAAAATGGGTTGAAAAAGCCTCTTGATGGTTGGCTACACCAAAGATGAACATCTTTTAATAATAACGTGTTTACTACTCCACATAAAAGAGGAAGGATGATGGGTGGAGGGCTCATCAATCCCATTGGAAGCCGACTGTAAATGATTCAAAACAAATGTCTGGATTAGTCAATCAAGATATGAACAGTGCAAGGATCCAGACAAACCCTAACAGAACTGCACACGGCTGTTAACATGAAATCAAGCAAAGAAGCTACCATTTTCTCCTTGGTTAAAAGAAAACAGTAAAAAGTAAACGAGGACTAGAAACAATAAATACCTTTCCAAAGAACCCCTGACATCAAAATCGTAGAAAGAGAAC
Source organism: Magnolia sinica (assembly GCF_029962835.1). Lineage (NCBI taxonomy): Eukaryota > Viridiplantae > Streptophyta > Magnoliopsida > Magnoliales > Magnoliaceae > Magnolia > Magnolia sinica. The sequence continues at coordinate 63,647,293 of NC_080581.1, forward strand.
GGTTCAAAAGAACAAACTCCTGGATAGAATCCATCATTTACAGTATTCAATAAAACAATGGAAAAAACAAAACAGTACCTGTGTAATACTAAACAATATAGTATATTCTATGGTAATCAATGAACCAACCTGAAGTGCTGAAACAAATCCCATATCACCACTTTACCGTCCAACCCTGTATGAAACGATGCAATAAGATGGCATAGGTTGACCAACACTTATCTAGTGTGTTAGACAGGGACAAATCCCAACATCTTATTAGGGTTCAATGACCCTAATAAGACACTTTCATAAATCCCAACATCTTTGTCGTGAAGATCATATTTTCTCATCCAAGATGTAATAAGGAAACTAGAAAGCTCACTAACGGATCCAAGATGCAATTCGTGAATGTCTTCCTACAAAACCCCAAATCTAATCAAGGAAAAAAAAAAAAAAAAAACATCATCAAATGAATCAAAGAGAATACTAAAACTCGACCTGTGTTCCTGATAAAATCTGAAGGCGTCGCCCTGAAACCTTCTCCTCAAGAGATGTTGGAATTTCATCAACTGGAACCTTACCCATACCCATCCTTCCCAACCTTAAGCATTTGGAGATAAGCAGCCGATCGGATGATAAAATGCAGACAAAGACAGAGAAGGAAACAAAGATGGGAGGGAAAGTGGGTTTTGCCATCACAGCCACAAGAAAGGTAGATAGTGAAACCCTTGAGCCCGGGAGAATAATAAAAAGAGTCCGGATCCTCTGTTATCAGGTCAACAGAGAATTCCTGATACCCTATTTCTCATTGGTCCATGTCACTGCTCACCAAAAAAATAAAAATAATAAAAAACAGCTTCGGACGCCAAACCATTAGGGTAATAGGAATTTTCTGTTGACCTGATAATAGAGGATCCCGACTCAAATAGAAAACTCCCGTGGGCCCGCTTTTTGGGTGCAAATTGCGTCTTACCCCCACACGGAGCTATAAACGACGGACGGTCATGTAAGAGGCTCTGTGGGGCCCACCGTGATGTATGTGGTTTATCCACTTCATCCATTCATTTTGAAAGTTAGCTTTAGCGCAAGATCTAAAAAATATAGCAGATCGAAGGCCTAAGTGGACCACACCAAATCAACGGTAGGTACTTAAATCTCTACTATTTCCTACAGTGTGGTCCACTTGAGCTTTGATCTGCCTCCTTTTTTGGGATCTTGTCCAAAATTGATCATTCAAAATGGATGGACGGCTTAGATAAAATACATACGATGCAGTGGGCACATGGAGTCCCTTATGGGACCATCAATTTATAGCTAGTAACATACGGGGTTAGTAGCTTTTAGCTACGGATTAAAGCGGTAGCTATATAACTACGGACTATGAGGATTTATATCAATTGAGATTATGAAATTAGGAAATTTTATTGTTCACCATCGTTCCTTAGGCATGGTTGGATGATAGAATCCTTCCTAACTTTCACACTTCTCCCATGTTAGCTGTGTGATTGGTAAATCCTGTTGTTTGTCTTGTCTCCTGAGCATGGTTTTGTGATGGAACCACTTCCAGTTCTCACACCTCTCATCCATTGAGAATTAGGTCAAACAAAGTTTAGATTTAGTTTTACTGAGATATCTTCCAATTGGATAAGATGAAACTCTGATTCCAGTTATGTCCTTGAATCAAGCATAGATTTCCCTGATCTCTACAAGTGGATCCTTGGAAACCCTAGTTACCACGTTTGAATTTGTTAGTTCTAATCACTTTAATCACAATTACTCTCTCAGTTAATTCATATTTAGATTCACATCTTCTTCTAGTTCTAGTTCTAGTTACTTTTAGGATACACACGAGATTAGTCCATGTGGATTTGACCTCGGTCTCACTGAGATTATTACTACATCGCGACCCTACACTTGGGGTTGTAAACAAGTTTTTGACGCTGTTGTCGGGGACTAAAAGATTGCATTTTTCTGAGATTAGATAGTTTTGGAATTAAGTTAGGATTAGGGTTTTTTCACTTTCTATTTTTTAGGTTAGGGTTTTTCTGAATTATTTTAGAAACTAACTTAGCTTTCTATTTCTAGGTTTTGAAACTTTCTTAATTTGATTTTATAAACTAACTTTTCCTCTTTTTAGAAACTTTTGTTTTTTTTTTTACAAACTTTCCTTTTCTGTTTTTCTTAGATCTACTTTCTAATTTTAGTTTAGAAACTTTTTTTTTTTTAGAAACTTTCCTTTTTTTGTTTTTCTTAAATATACTTTCTAATTTTAGTTTAGAAACTTTCTAATTCTAGGATTGCCTTTTTTGAAACTTTCTAATTTCAAAATTTTTGTTTTAGAAACTGACTTGTTTTGTTTTGTTTTGTAGGATCTTAATTTAGAAACTTCTAATTTGGTAACTTCTTTCTAATTCTCTTTCTATTTCTAGATTTCTATTTCCCTTCTTTCTTTTAGGTTTAGGTTAGAATCTAAAATTTAGGGCTGAGAGTGTTTCATACCCAAGTGGGTCTGTGACAACACTCAATGTCTTTTGAGTGAAGGAGGATTGGTTGAGGGGTTATCTATCCATCATAGGATTAGACACCACTCAAGAGCCTCAGAGTTAATTGAGGTTATGGCTGCCAATCAACCAGGAAGACAACTCAACCTAGGGTTGAGTAGGTCTAGGATAAGAATGAGGTGCATCAAGCACCCCCCGCCTCGTTTTACGGGATTATCTACAACCGGCAGGGATGAGTTCACCTTCTTATATGATTTTTTCAAGAAACAAAGGAAACATGGATACCAAGCCTAGAGTGATCCAACTCCTTTCAAAGTTCCTTGGACTTGAATCTGAAAGTCCATACTTACATTTGCAAGAATTTGACGAGGTAATAGCCACTTTATACTTTCCTAACATGTCTGAGGACACGATCAGGCTGAAACTCTTTCCTTTCTCCTTGAAAGAGAAAGCTAAGACGTGGTTACACTCACTACGTCCGCGATCTATTGGCACATGGAATGACATGATGAAGGAGTTCATAAAAAAATTCTTCCCATACCATAAGATAAACACCATCAGGAAGTCGATCATGAACTTCGCCCAAAAGGAAGATGAAACATTCTTCCAATGTTGGAAGCAGTTCAAGGATCTCGTCAGTTCATGCCCACAACACAGTTTTGAAACGTGGCACATAACAACTTTCTTCCAAGATGGATTGACATCTTCCATGCGCCAATTCGTCGAAACGATGTGCAATGGGGAATTGCGATCCTTCTTAGGACACGAAGGTTTTTACAGGAGATTCATGAAGGACTTTAGTCACCTCTCTTGTCCTTTATACAATCTATTTCAAAAGGATGCACTATACGAGTGGACTGAGCAATGCTATAAAGCTTTTAATAAGCTCAAGAACATGTTGACCACTGCACCTATCATGCTGCCACCTGACTAGAGCCTTCATTTTGAACTTATGTGCGACGCATTTGACTATGCTCTTGAGGCGATTTTAAGCCAAAGAAAAGAAAAGAAGCCCTACGTTATTCATTACGCAAGTAGAACTCTAAATTCTGCCCAAGTGAACTACTCGACCATGGAAAATGAACTCTTAGCTGTGGTGTTCGCTTTGGACAAATTTAGGTCTTACTTGATCGGATCTAAGATCGTCATTTACATATATCATGCGGCACTCAAGTATCTTCTTTCTAAGAATGATGTTAAGCCCCGCCTGATAAGATGGATCTTTCTACTCTAAGAATTTGATTTAGAAATAAAAAATAAAAAGGGAGTTGAGAACGTAGTGGCTAACCATCTTTCCCACCTTGATCTCTTTGATTCTTTTGAGATAACACATCTAAATGACATGTTTCCTGACGAACAATTGTTCAAATTCTCTCATTCACATTGGTTTGCTGATATTGCTAATTATCTTGCCACAGGTTTCATGCCGACAAATTAGACTGCACAAGATAAGAAAAAATTCTTCGTCGAGGTTCATAAGTTCTTCTGAGATGATCCGTATTTGTTTAAATATTGCCCAAACCAAATATTAAGGAGATGTGTGCCAGACAATGAACACCAAAGTGTCATCTTCTTTTGTCACTCTCAGGGCTATGATGGTCACTTTTCTGCTAAAAAGACCATGGCCAAGATTCTGTAGTGTGGGTTTTACTGGCCCACTATGTTTAGGAACAATCATGAGTTTTGCAACGCTTGCCACTTACCTGTGGAGTTGGAACATAGGGCCTACTGGGCGATTAAAAAAATCTGAACTTCAATTTAGACAACGCTAGCTCGCTGCGCAAACTACAATTAAATGAACTCGAGGAGATCTGGAATAATGCATATGAGAACTCGAGAATTTACAAGGATAGGATGAAGGTGTTTCATGACCAACACATTCTTCGAAAATTATTCACACCAGGTCAGAAAGTCCTCCTGTATAATTCTCGGTTATATCTCTTTCCGGGCAAACTCCAATCTCGTTGGACCGATCCTTTCATTATTACTAATGTCTATCCTCATGGGGCCGTCAAGATAAAGAATTCGAATAATGACAATTCTTTCAGAGTAAATGGACATCGGTTGAAGCCATTTGTTAAGAAATTTAATTCAGGGGACATGTCCATACCTCTGATTAATCCTGTTTACCAGGATTGACCTCCTAGTCTAACGAAGGTATAGTTAGGTTTACTGCTTTTCGCTGTTTAGGATAGTTTGCTTTTCGCTATTTTAGAATAGTTTGCTTTCCATTTGTTTAGGATAATTTGTTTTTCGGCTGTTTAATTCTTGTGCTAACCCACCTTCACGCTGAGATCCTTTGGGAAAAGCCTTAAAATTCCTTCATCAGGCATTATCTTTCCATCACTTCTCCTTCAATTATGTTGTGTCTTTTGCAAATCATACGTATTTCTTTTACATTAAGGGCAATGTAGATTTTAGGTTGGGGATGGGAGATTATGTAAACTAATCAGCGTTTTCACAATTTTGAACAAAATTTGCAAAATTTTTGAAAAAATTTTCAATGTTCATCTATTTGGAAAGCAATAAGTTATGTATTTAAGACTATTTTAAGTATGAAGATAAGATAGGAAGTGAATTTTGAATTATTGGAGTGTGATCAACTAAGAAGCCTATCGCTTACAGTCCTTGTGCTCAATTGATTAAGAGGAAGTTTGAATAGTATGCTAATCTAAATCACAAGACATATTCAAATTGTTTTCTGTAAATAATTTTAGATTTTCTGATTGTTAGTATGATGATTATTGAAAGATATTAAGAACCGAGTCTGGAGAATTTTATCCAGCTTAAAAGAAGAAAAGAACCAGTTAAAAAATAGGAGATCGACAAAAAAAGGGTCATGTATGGTGAAAAGATTGAAAAAGTATGAAAAAGAATGAAGAATCTGAAAGAAAAGAGAAAATATGAAAAGACTGGATGAATACAAATGACCGTTGATATAAAATCAAAAACTGGAAAAAGAAGGAAAATGGAATAAGTTCAAAATCAGTACTTGAGTTTCAACTAATCTTAAAGTGATGAGCATGACTAACATTATGAAAATATAGTATTTTCACTGAGCGTGTTGAAAAACTTGATATGCGAACTATACTCTGACTTAATGAATAAAGGACTTATCTGATTGATTGCCTATGTGATTCGGCTCTAGGTTTTTAAAATCTCACTTTCTCATCATTGAGTCTACTCATTCATGCTTGATTATACAAAAGATTGTTTTCTGAAAAAGGTTTGAACATTGTGCATTAAAGTTCATTTTTTGCATATTTTGCTCGAGACTAGCAAAATGTTGGTTGGGGATTGTGTTGAGGGTCAAATATTGCATATTGAACCCTATTTATTACTTGGCTTTGTAAACATGATAATGCTTAATATTTTATTTTAATTATGTTTGTGTTGCAGGGTGAATTTAAGAGCTTGGATTGAAAAGAATGCTAAAAGCATAGATTTAACGCTCAAGAATCACCAAAGCCAAAGATGGATCTTATGAGACCAAGAATAAAGAATTCACATGTTAAAGATCCAAGAAAACCAAGTGAAGAGTGAAGGGAACTGAGGACTTGAAGTGAAGAAAAAGGACCCTAAAAATTGGCATCCCTCGACTAGTCTAAGCCCATCCTTGACCAGTCGAAGGATCCTGCTCGACCAGTCGAAGATTCCTTGACTCGAACTCTAGTGACAAAATCTTCTAAATTCTCGTCATCCTCGACCAATCGAAGGAAACCCTTGACCAGTCGAAGGTTATCCTCGACCAGTCTAAGATTATGTAGACAGCACATGAATTGCGGAAATTTGAGACAGTTTTTGGATTTTCCAACTTGGTGCAAAAGTAGGAGTTACAAAACTATAAATAGGGATCCTTAGGATGTTCCTAGGCATCTTCTAGGGTTTGAAGAGTGAAGTAAAAGCGTGGAGAAACTGTACCCAAGAGTTTTTTTTTTTCATTTTCCTTAATGGTTTTTATGTTTTTCTTAAGAGATTTTAGTTCAATCATGTCTATGGTTGGCTAAACCTCTTAGCTAGGGCTAAAAGGTGAAGCTTGTTGCGTGATGAGATGTTTTCTATTGCTTTGATTCATATTTAAGTTGAACTATCTTTAATTCTAGTTTGATATTTAAGAAATACTTTCAGTTTTTAATGGTTTGTTGTAACTCAAATTACAATAGATTTGCGATAGCTTTGAGTATGTTCTTTTCATGTATCGAGATTGTGAAATTAGGAAATCTTGTTGTTCACCATCGTCCCTTGGGTATGGTTGGATGATGGAATCCTTCCTAACTTTCACACTTCTCCCATGTTAGTTGTGGGATTGGTAAATCCTGTTGTTTGCCTTATCTCCTGGGCATGGTTTTGTGATGGAATTACTTTTACTTCTCACACCTCTCATCCATTGAGAATTATGTTAAAGGAAGTTCATATTTGGTTTTACTGAGATATCTTCCAATTGGATAAGATGAGACTCTGATTCCAGTTGTGTCCTTGAATTGAGCTTAGATCTCCTTGATCTCTACAAGTGGATCCTTGGAAACCTTAGTTACCACATTTGAATTTATTAGTTTTAATCACTTTAATCACAATTACTCTCTCAATTAATTCATATTTAGATTCACATCTTCTTCTAGTTCTAATTCTAGTTACTTTTAGGATACACACGAGAATAGTCCCTATGGATTCGACCTCGGTCTCACCGAGATTATTACTACATCGCGACCCTACACTTAGGGTTGTAAACATTGATAAGAGAGCTTCTCATTAGACAATCATGATAGCAGAGATTGGTTGCCTAAAAGAATCCGGCCCATCTGATTCTGATACTCATGGGGACTCACACTACGTGAAAAATGAAAAAAAAGGACGGATTTCGAGACGGTTCTAGACCATCTCTAAAATTGCTTGGTTTGAAGACGCTTTAGAGACGGTCGTAAACCGTCTCTAAAATTTAAAACGGCCCCTGACTGTCCTTAATATTGTCTTAAAATTTTGAACGCCTACAAATCATTTAAGACGGTCGTTGACCGTCTATGTGCGGCCATCTGAGACGGTCATCAACCATCTTATATGTCGTCATCAGAGACGGTCATTGGCCGTCTGCATTAGAGACGGTCCTTGGCCGTCTTTTAGTTGTAATCTGAGACTGTCAAAGACCGTCTCTACTAGAAACGGTCCTTAGCTGTCTTATAGCTCTGTCAAAGACCGTCTCGATTAGAGACTATCAACGACCGTCTCTATTAGAGACGGTCCTAAACCGTCTCTAATGCTAAAATTTGATTTTCCTAATAAAAATAATTAAGAAGTATAGAAAAAAAATTTTAACAAATATTTAAGAAAATTTTAGATTTAAAAAAAAAAAAACAGTGATTTTAAAAAATTCTAGATTTTGAAAAAAAAATAAAATAAGAACTTTGAATAATGTTGATAACTTTGAAAAAAAAGGATTTCGATAAAAAAAATGATATTTTGAAAAAGAAAAAATAAAAAATTAAATAAAATTGTGAAAAATTGACACATTGTAAAAAAATATATATATTTTTTAAAAAAAAAAGAAAACTAGATTTTGTATTTTGACAAAAAAATTTTAAAAAGTTATATAACAAGATTTCGATTAAAAAAATGATATTTTGAAAAAGAAAATTTAAAAAATTAAACAAAATTTTGAAAAAATCGACAAATTGTAAAAAAAAATATTTTAAAAAAAGAAAAATAGATTTTTTATTTTGACAAGAAAATTTGAAAAGTTATATAACAAAAGTGAAATTAAAAAAAATGATATTTTGAAAAAGAAAATTTAAGAAATTAAATAAAATTGTGAAAAAATTAACAAATTGTAAAAAATATATATTTTTTAAAAAAGAAAATTAGATTTTGTATTTTGACAAGAGAAATTGCAAAGTTAGATAACAAAAGTGAAATATTTTATAATAAAAATGATATTTTGTTAAAAGAGTAAAAATATATACATTTTGAAAAAAAATGTTATTTTTAAATGGAAATTGAAATTTATTTGTGAAAAATAAAATTACTAAATTAGTAGGCAAATCCACTGGTTGAACCTTTAATCATTTTTGGACAATCTAATCAGTTCAGATTGAAGAATAAATAACTTCAAATGTTTAAAACAAATTTTACTGAAATTGCGTGATCAATCTTGTATGCCCAATATCTTTCTCATATGTAAATTGATTGAGGCGAGTAACTACTCAAATTGAGGGTATTGATCAGTAAAATAGAGTGAATGGACTAGACATGTAAAATGGGCCAAATATTCTATTCAAAATTGCGACGTGAGAACCTAAGAATTGATGTTAGTAAGTTTTGTGGGCCCCATCATGATGTGTGTCGATCATCAACACCGTGGATTTGATGTGTCCCCTTTAGGTTATGAGATATCTCAAAAATCATCTATATATGAAACTTAAGTGGGCCATACCATCTAAAACTATGTGAAGACATCCTAAAAAATATAAAAGCACTTGGTGGGGCCCACATGAGTTTTGGATGCGGCTGAAAATTGGTCTGACCCCTCATCCAAGTGGGACACACATAATGAGTGGGTTGGATATGTGAATCACATTTAGGTAGGCCCAATATATGATTATGAATTTTTTAAGGAAACCCCTCTCCACTATATTGTGTGGTGTGGCCCACCCAAGTCATGGATAAACTTTATTTTTCAGCTCTTGGCCCACCCAAGTCATGGATTAACTTTATTTTTAAGCTCTTGGCCCACCCAAGTCATGGATTGACTTTCTCCATATCGTTCAACGCTTTTCTTAGATCATTTTAAGATATTAACTAAAAAATGGGGCGGGTTGAAGGCTTAAGTGGACTACAAAGTGGGGATTGAACGTCCGCCATTAAAAATAACATTCACAGAAGTTTTGGATCAAGCTGATGTGAGAAATTTAATCTTGTGGAATCGACCATTGATTACCCTTTAACTAAAATTTATATGATTATACTATCTTAGATGTTTATTAATTGAGCCTTTTTCTTCCTTAACAGAATCCATTACTAGATTTTGTCTTTTTTGTGTTCATTCGTCTGTTGCCAAGTAAAGGCTCTAAGTATTCAGTTTTTTCTTCCGTATAATTGGAACACCTTTTCAAATTTTTGAGATGAAAATGACCTTGAACATTTTTTATATGATTTCTTTTTTTCAAATTTTTGAGACGAAAATGGCCTTGAACATTTTTGATATGATTTTTTTAAAAAAAAAATTGAGACGAAAATGGCCTTGAACATTTTTTATATGATTTCTATTTTTTCAAATTTTTGAGACGAAAATGACCTTGAACATTTTTTATACTTCTTTTTTTCAAAATTTTGAAACGAAAATAGCCTCTAACATTTTTTATACAATTTCTTTTATTACTATTTTCTAGTATTCTTCTCTCGCCATGATCTCCTGTACTTTCTAAACATGAGGCAAGTAAAGAGATTAAATGGACCACAAAGTTGGCTCACAATAATTCATATCTTTTTGTGTTTTCTCTTCATTCATATCTTTTTGATATTATGAACATGTTGGATGTCAAATAAACATTACTATAGGCCCAAGGAAGGTATCAACGATGGAAATCATTATTCCACACTGTTTCGTGTGGCATGGTCCACTTAAGTTTTGGATTTACTGAAAATTCGGGATCAACCCACACTGGTAATCCATTTTTTGAGATCATTTTAAAGAATTGTCCAAAAAAATGATTCATATCCAAAGATTAATTAAATGGACCACACCACAAATAAGGGGAACAAATTGGCTACTCCCCCTGACACCATCCAGTGGATGGTGGTTGGTGCTCTGTGGGCCCCACCATGATGTGTGTGTTTAATCCATGCCGTCCATCTATTTGGAGAGATCATTTTAGGGCAATGTCCAAAGAACGAGTTAAATCCAAAGGTCTAGTGGACCCCAGCACAGATGATGGACCCTAGCACAAATGATCATTTTAGGGCAAGCATTTAAAACAAAAAAACTTTTGAAGCAGTTGGATTTCAAATAAACATTACGATGGGCCTTAGGATAGTTTTAATGGTGGGAATCACCCTCCCTGTTGTTTTCTGTGGCGGGGTGCACTACAGATTTTTATCTGTCTCATTCTTTGGCTCATGACTTAAAATGATATCTCAAAATGGATGGTTGGTGTGGATATAACAAATACATCATAGGTTTTTATATTTTTTAAATATTATATATATATATATATGGAAAAAGGTACTATGCGCTTAGCTGACAAGCCCGTCCCATGAGGTCGAGCTGGGTGGGCCCCACCATGATGCGTTTCGAACATCTACCCCATCAGTCAGATGCACCATTCCATCGTGGGCCAAGATCTTAAAAATCAAGTCAATCTGTGACTTGTGTGGGCCACACCACATACAGAAGTGGGGAGGGGCCATGCACCATTAAAACATCCATAATCACTTTTTGGGCCCACGATGATGTGGTTTGCAAATCCAGCCCATCCATTATGTGTGTCCCACTTGGACGAGGGTTCAGACCAAGTTTCAGCAGCATTCAGCACTCAGGTTGGCCCCACCAAGTGCTTTTATAAGTTTTAACGGTATCTTCACATGATTTTAGATGGTATGGCCCACCTGAGTTTCGTATACGGCTGATTTTTGAGATATCCCATAATTTAGAGGGTACCCATCAAATGCATGGTGTTAATGTTCGACACGCATCACGGTGGGGCCCACACAGCTCGACCTCACGGGTGCTTATCGGGGCGTTGAGCGCATTGTACCTAAACCCTATATATATATATATATATATATATATATGGAAAAGGTTCTGTACGTCGAGCTCATGGGAACTGCCCTATGAGGTCGAGCTGTGTGGGCCACACCATGACGTGTGTCAAAAATCAACATCGTACATTTGATGGGTCCCCTTTAAATTATGGGATATCCCAAAAATCAGCAGTATACGGAACTCAAGTGGGCCATACCATCTAAAATCATGTGAAGACATGCCTAAAACATATAAAAGTACTTGGTGAGGCCCCACCTGAAATTTGGATGCATCTGAAACTTGGTATGACCCCTCATCCAAGTGGCACACACATAATGGATGGGCTGGATTTGTGAACCACATCTCTATAGGCCGAAAAAATAATTATGAATGTTTTAATGGAGGGTAACCCTTCTCAACTTTTATATGTAGTGTGGCCCATAAAAGTCACATATTGATTTGATTTTTAATCCCTAGGCCCACCATAGAATGTTGCATCTAACTGATGGAGCAGATGTTTGACACGCATCATGGTGGGGCCCACAGAGCCATACCAGATCTAAAGCGCAAGTGACGTTATTTGGTGTATAGAAACAATGTGTGAGTTTTGTATTTAATGTAAAATAGTGGTGACTCATTCTTAATAATAGTGACAATGACATATAGAGTTATCTAGACCATCTAAATAATGGGTCTAGTTATTAATGGTTAATATTTAAACTTTTTATTATATAAAACTATTTTAATCATCTATTAAATGGTCCCTTAAATGTAGGGATATTAATGTAGTTAATGTGTCAAATTATGGAAAACTCATAACTTGCGGATTTGAAACTAACATCTCATTCCGGAAGAGGGATTTAATTCCAATTCCCTCTTCTCATTTCCAATTCCCTCTTTTCTCTAACGTCATTGAACTCACTAGAGAATGCCTCTCTGGATGATGGGCTAGAAGCCATCGCTCGTCTTCCGGTTCGTGGACTCGTTGTGGCAGGTGCAGGTGGTGAGTGGACTGCATCTCTCCATGAGTATGAAAAGTTTTTCATACGGATGGATACTCCAAGGTCGGTTGATTTTTATGGATTTTCTTTGTTTCATGTACAATTCCTACAATTTGGAAGATTATTTTTTTTTTTAATGTAATTTTCGTGACTTCTCTTCCTACGGTTTTCATTTGCAATTCCTACGATTTTGATAGTGGAGATCTTTTTCTTTCTTAAGTTTGATACTAGATTCATAAGTCTCCATCTTCAAGCAAATTGATGGGTTTGATCTCGTTGCATGGAATTGCATGATCTCTAGATACATCCAATGGTCTAGCTTGACGATGCCTGTGCATGTTTGATGAAATGCCTGACAGAAACAATCTCTTTAGAAAAATCCTATTTACGAGATGTGGAGGGAAAGTATTCAGTCGAATGGTTTTTTTTTCTTTTCCGTGTGAATTGGCTTCAAGTGTTTATTGTGTGACATGCAGTGATTCTATTGGCGTCTGACTAAAAGTCTTTTCTTCCTTGAAACAACATCTTCTGTATTTAGGCAGAAGCTTGGCTTTGAAGGCTAGGCTTTTGATCAACTCCAACTCAAACAAGTCCTTTTGGTAGTGCATTTCAACAAACATAGTCAGCATTTGGAAGATTTATTTCCTTCTCATCTTAAGGTTTTCTTTGGTCTTTATGTGGTCACAATAAGGGATATAGATTGTTATGTCTTTCAGATTCAAGATCTGGTGGATGATACCCAGAAATGGAAAGTCCAACAGTGATGTTCCTGTCAAATCTCAGATGCTCCTCTTTTTTCTTTTTTTTTCTTTTCTTTTTCTCTCCTTTCTCCCTGTTTCAGAAGTGGGTCTCTCCCAAACTTCCCACAAACAATTGGGAAAGTTGATAATTCAGAAAATTAGGCTTTTTTTGTGGATAAATCTAAGAGTTATTGTTCCTTCAAGTCAGAGGTTAGTCTTAGAGATCACTTTGGAGCTTTATTTATCAATCAACTTGGAGAGAAGTTTAGAATTTTGATTGGAGCTAAATATGAAATCAGTTTTGAAAAATCTCATTGATTAGCTTAGAACTGAGCCAGGAGGACTTAGTTCGTAGTTTGTAAGTAATGAAACTAACCGCGAATCCATTAAAAAAGGCTTTGTCAATTGTTGTCAGAGTAAAGCTTCAGAATATAAGTGACTTGTTAATTAGCTCATCGAGTAAACTCAAAAACTTTCAAAAAGAATAAGAAAAGAAAAGAAAAAGCAAAAAGAACTCGAAAACTGAGTGACCAACTTTGGAATACTCCTCGATTGGATCAGTTACAAAAACTGATGTGGAATATGTGGTTAATCGGGGCAATGGGGTTTAATTGGTGCAGTTGCATTTGGTTTCTTGTTCATGTTTCTTGTTTCTACGTGGTGGTTTTGATATTAGCTACTGATTAAATAGTCTCACATCATTTATTATTATTTCTTACATGACCTGAGATAATTTTCATTAATGCTTGATACACCTTAAGAGTGGGCCCACCACATTTTTCAAATCAGTGGTGGGCTCCACCATCCACATAATCAGTTAAGTGAACCCCACAAACTGTCCTATCAAAATTTTTAACCCTGTGATTTCTTTAATCAGTGAACTTGCCCTTCATATGTGTTGCATCTCTCCATTGCAAGAAGCACTTTTGCTTGCCTAACCTTCATTACCGTTGTAGATCACCCCAGAAGACTATGAATGGATCATCCTTTATGGCTTGACCTTAGGTTTCCTTTATGATTCCCACTCTAGAGGCTGATGCTGCAAAAAGGTCAAAAAGTTTTTAAAAATGAAAAAACTTAAGACAATCATAGTCTTGTCTTCTGATGCTTTTATCTTAAAGACATTAATTCCACATTAGTTATCCAGATAATGTCGTTGTGTTTCTTTGCAGCCTTGAACTAACATCTCTGGTGAGAATGAAATATTTTCAATGGTTTCTCTTATAACAAATATTGCATTGCTCTCTCTCTCTCTCTCTCTCTCTCTCTCTCTCTCTCTCTCTCACACACACACACACTTGTTGAGAATGGTGTATTACTTTTTGTGGGCATATTATTAGCTTTACACCTGTTAATGAAAAAAGTTCTTTAAAGTTATTCTTTGAAATCATGTGCTTATCTGTCTGATGGCCTCTACAGCTTGGTATTAATATGTGGATCTTGTTTTTTTAATATTCTAATGCACCAACTAAACTCATCTACGGTAAGGCCTTTCTTTCTACTTGTTCTCGGCAGGATGGCGCCCGAGGTTATGGAGCAATTGTATGGTTAAATCATTTGTTTGGTAGTGGATGCTCAGTGGTTGAAGTTCTACAAGAGCAATCCAATCAAATGGTTAAATCATTTATTTGGTATGAATGTCAGTCTATGCTTTATTCACATTGGGCCCATGATTTGGACAGGTTGCATTGCTTTACATGTATAGCGTAGGTGTGGTGAATGGGACAGATGACAATGGTATTTGTTCTGTTCCATTAAATTGTAATCACTTTCCTGGATCAGAACAACTCGTCCTTGCTTACTGTGGCATAAATACCTGCCTATCTTGATCATCCAAATCATGCTGGATGTGGAAACTGGCTTGAAATACTCTGAGCAGATGAGCCTTACCCTCAGATTGGTGGCTATTAAACAAATGGGTTCAATGAAAATGGTAAGATCAAAATTGCATGGGAAAATTTCAGCAGTCTTAATTGTGTATTTCATGATCCCATCTCATTTAGTTAGCATTTGATGCTAACTTTTATTTACCATTTGTTATTTGAACTTTTTCTGGTGATCTTGTTATTCTAATCTTGTTACTATCTAGACTCTTGATGACACATTCTAATCTTGTTACTATCTAGCTTCCTCATATATTACTAGGCAACACAATATCATTTCTTTCTTTTAATTGTAATTCTTCTTTTACTGTTTTAGATCAATAAGGGACATCACTGTATTCAAGGAACGGTTTCAACATGACAATGACGGTAAGCTTAACTCTAAATATCACCTTTATAATAAGAATTTGTGCTCTTTATTGTCTATTTTTGAATTATAATTTTTTATATAATTGACACCTTTTATCTCGGAATATGATCTATGAAGTAGCATATGAACGCATTCCTTATCAAAATCCATACCTAGGGGAGCACAAATAAGAGGATTGATCTCAACAGTATGGTCGTCATGGATAGAAAATGCTTGCAATGAATGTTTATGAGTACTTGGTAATTTTGGAGACCTTGGTTAGGGTTTGGGCTGAAAGTACGAGGGTTGGAGCCAACGCTTTCAGAGTCCGAACTCATTCTTTTAAAAAATAGAAAAATGGGAATATTAGTAAATATGGATTTTCTTGTTAAGAAGAAAATGGAAGATAGATTGAAAAAACATAAAAGAGATTTTTTTTTCTTCTTTTTTGCTTTAAGAGAGAGACGGAGAAGTGAGAGTAGGGAAATCGAGGGAGATAGTGGGGGAATGAAGTGGCCGCGTGAGATTTGAAAATAGCAAGTGTAGTTTGGTTTGAAAATGACGTTTCGCATGCATGGCGTGCATTTCTTTTAAGACAGTAATTTGATTTTACTGAAGACAATTGAATTACATAGGCAAGTGTTTAATGTAGGGAACTTCTCTGAAAATGTTATTTTGACAACTATACCGATGAGAGTAATTCGTGGTTCAGTTCTTGGACCAATCTCTCTATTATATTCAAAGAAATCCACATTTTTCTTCATGTTTCTTACATGGTCCTCTGTCCCATTTTTGTTTGACTTGAAAGTAAAGGTAATGCATCTTCTTATTTATTCAATCATGGAATGCAAGATGTTGTCGTTAAGGTTCTTACAGATCAGGACTTTCATGAGGATCAACTGAAGGACTTTTTAAGGGAGGTATGCATTTGAAACATTGTTAATAATGTTCTTTGAAACTGTACCCATTTATGTATTCGGATGTGCGTCAGAGTTATTTGGATGTTGAGCGGGGGTCCTTGGAAGGTGGGAACCACTGTTATGACCATGATGAAGCTGTCCATTTCTTATGGACAACATTGGAGTGGCCTGGCCGTTTGGACAGGTCGTGTTTATATCTGTATTTGCTCGAAATTGATGGAGCAGACCCGGATGTGCATCGGAGCTATCCGGATGTTGAGCAGGAGTCCCTGGAAGGTGGGAACCGCTGTTATGACCATGATGAAGCTGTCAATTTCGTATGGACAGCATTGGAAGGGCCTGGCCAATTGGAGCAGGCCGTGTTTATATCTGTATTTGCACCACACCCTTAACCTATAACCTAAACCTATTCTCAAATCCCAAAACCTAAACCTACACCTAATCCTAATCTCAACTCCCTAACCTAAACCTAAACTTAAACTTGAAAACCCAAACCAAAACCCAATTTCGAACCCGAACCCGATTTCCTAAACCTAAACCTTAACCTATTCACAATTCCCTAAACCTATAGCTTATAACCTAAACCTAAACCTTAACCTAA
Organism: Magnolia sinica; assembly: GCF_029962835.1. NCBI lineage: Eukaryota > Viridiplantae > Streptophyta > Magnoliopsida > Magnoliales > Magnoliaceae > Magnolia > Magnolia sinica. The sequence continues at coordinate 63,664,001 of NC_080581.1, forward strand.
ACCTAAACCTAAACCTATAACATATAACCTAAACCTAAACCTAAAACCTAAATGTATTCTCAAATCCCTAAACCAAAACCTACACTTAATCCTAATCTCAACTCCCTAACCTAAACCTAAACTTAAACTTGAAAACCCAAACCTAAACCCGATCCCGAACCGAATTTCCTAAACCTAAACCTAAACCTATTCTCAATTCCCTACACCTATAGCTTAAACCTAAACCTAAACCTTAACCTAAACCTAAACCTAAACCTTAACCTAAACCTATAACCTTAAAACCAAAACCTATGACCTAAAACCTTAACCGATAACCTATAACCTAAACTTATAACCTATAACCTAACCTTAACCTAAACCTAAAATCTAAACCTTAACCAATAACCTAAAACCTAAACCTAAACCTAAAACCTAAATGTATTCTCAAATCCCTAAACCTAAACCTACACCTAATCCTAATCTCACCTCCCTAACTTAAACCTAAACATAAACTTGAAATCCCAAACCTAAACCCGATCCCGAACCCGAACCCGATTTCCTAAACCTAACTCTTAACCTATTCTCAATTCCCCAAACCTATAGCTTATAACCTAAACCTAAACCTAAACCTAAACCTAAACCTAAACCTAAACATATAACCTTAACCTCAACCAAAACCTATGACCTAAAACCTTAACCGATAACCTATAACCTAAACTTATAACCTATAACCTAACCTTAACCTAAACCTAAAACCTAAACCTTAACTTATAACCTAAAACCTAAACCTAAACCTAAAACCTAAATGTATTCTCAAATCCCTAAACCTAAACCTACACCTAATCCTAATCTCAACTCCCTAACCTAAACCTAAACCTAAACTTGAAAACCCAAACCTGAACCCGATCCCGAACCCGAACCCGATTTCCTAAACCTAAACCTTAACCTATTCTCAATTCCCGAAACCTATAGCTTATAACAGAAACCTAAACCTAAACCTAAACCTAAACCAAAACCTATGACCTAAAACCTTAATCTATAACCTATAACCTAACCTTAACCTATAACCTAAAATCTAAACCTAAACCTAAACCTAAAACCTAAATGTATTCTCAAATCCCTAAACCTAAACCTACACCTAATCCTAATCTCAACTCCCTAACCTAAACCTAAACCTAAACTTGAAAACCCAAACCTAAACCCGATCCCGAACCCGAACCTGATTTCCTAAACCTAAACCTTAACCCATTCTTAATTCCCAAAACCAATAGCTTATAACATAAACCTAAACCTTAAACTAAACCTAAACCAAAACCTATAACCTATAACCTAAACTTATAACCTATAACCTAACCTTAACCTAAACCTAAAACCTAAAACCTAAATGTATTCTCAAATCCCTAAAACTAAACTTACACCTAATCCTAATCTTAACTCCCTAACCTAAACCTAAACCTCAACTTGAAAACCCAAACCTAAACCCGATCCCGAACCCGAACCTGATTTCCTAAACCTAAACCTTAACTTATTCTCAAATCTCTAAACCTACACCTACACCTAATCCTAATCTAAACTCCCTAACCTAAACCTAAACCTAAACTTGAAAACCCAAACCTAAACCTATAACCTACACTTATAACCTAAACCTAAACTTATAACCTACACTTATAACCTAAAGCTAAACCTAAGCCTAAAACCTAAACCTATGACCTAAAACCTAAATGTATTCTCAAATCTCTAAACCTAAACCTACACCTAATCCTAATCTTAACTCCCTAACCTAACCTAAACCTAAACTTGAAAACCCAAACCTAAACTCGATCCCGAACCCGAACCCGATTTCCTAAACCTAAACCTTAACCTATTCTCAATTCCCTAACCCTTAACCTATAACCTAACCTAAACCTAAACCTATAAACTAAACCTAAGCCTAAAACCTAAACCTAAACCTAAAACTGAAATGTATTCTCAAATCCTTAAACCTAAACCTACACCTAATCCTAATCTCAACTCCTTAACCTAAACTTAAACCTAAACTTGAAAACCCAAACCTAAACCCAATCTCGAACCCAAACCTGATTTCCTAAACCTAAACCTTAATCTATTCTCAATTCCCTAAAGCTATAACCTATAACCTATAACATATAACCTAAACCTAAACCTAAACCTTAACCTAAACTTATAACCTAAACCTAAACTTTAACCTAAACCTAAACTAAAACCTATAACCTAAACCTTAACCTATAACCTAAAACCTAAACTTATTACTTATTAACCTAACCTTAACCTAAACCGAAAACCTAAAACCTAAAACTAAACCTAAAACCTAGACCTACCCTAATCCTAATCTCAACTCCCTAACCTAAACCTAAACCTAAACTTGAAAACCCAAACCTAAACCCGATCCCAAACCCGAACCCGATATCCTAAACCTAAACCTTAACCTATTCTCAATTCCCTAACCCTTAACCTATAACCTAACCTAAACCTAAACCTATAACCTGCACTTATAACCTAAATCTATAACCTAAACCTAAGCCTAAAACCTAAACCTAAACCTAAAACTGAAATGTATTCTCAAATCCCTAAACCTAAACCTACACCTAATCATAATCTCAATTTCCTAACCTAAACTTAAACCTAAACTTGAAAACCTAAACCTAAACCTGATCCCGAACCCAAACCCGATTTCCTAAACCTAAACCTTAACTTATTCTCAATTCCCTAAAGCTATAACCTATATACTATAACCTATAACCCAAACCTAAACCTTAACTTAAACCTGTAACCTAAACCTAAACCTTAACCTAAACCTAAACCTTAATCTATAACCTATAACCTAAACTTATTACTTACAACCTAACCTTAACCTAAACTGAAAACCTAAAACTAAACTTAAACCTATAACCTAAAACTTAAACCTAAACCTAAAACCTAAATGTATTCTCAAATCCCTAAACCTAGACCTATACTTAATCCTAATCTCAACTCCCTAACCTAAACCTAAACCTAAACTTGAAAACTCAAACTTAAACCTGATCCTGAACCCGATTTCCTAAACCTAAACCTTAACCTATTCTCAATTCCCTAACTCTTAACCTATAACCTAACCTAAACTTAAACCTATAACCTGCACTCATAACCTAAACCTACAAACTAAACCTAAAACCGAAATGTATTCTTAAATCCTTAAACCTAAACCTACACCTAATCCTAATCTCAACTCCCTAACCTAAACTTAAACCTAAACTTGAAAACCCAAACCTCAACCCAATCCCGAACCCAAACCCGATTTCCTAAACCTAAACCTTAACCTATTCTCAATTCCCTGAAGCTATAACCTATATACTATAACCTATAACCCAAACCTAAACCTTAACCTAAACCTTAACCTAAACCTAAACCTAAACCTATAACCTAAACTACTTGTAACCTAAACTTATTACTTATAACATAACCTTAACCTAACCCGAAAACCTAAACCTAAACCTATAACCTAAAACCTAAATCTAAACCTAAAACCTAAAACCTAAATGTATTCTCAAATCCTTAAACGTAGACCTACACCTAATCCTAATCTCAAGTCCCTAACCTAAACCTAAACCTAAACCTAAACTTGAAAGCCCGAACCTAAACCAGATCCCGATCCCGAACTCGATTATTGTAATAATGTAGCCCAATCACATGGCAATAAATAAGAATGTATCACTTTTAACACATGCCCCTTTTTACAAAGCTTTAATTTTTGTTGTTGTTTCAATTAACTTGAATTGAAACACTTTTTTACATTATTTGCTTACATTAGTTTTATTTTAATGATTAGTTTTATTTTAAAAAAGTGCCCACTTTTTTGGAAGAAGTTTATGCAATTCTTCATGATTATGAATTATAATGTTTTGTTGGTTGAATATTTTTTTATTAGATGAAAGACAAAGAGAAAATTGTTGCTGATTTTTTTCCTTTTTTTAATTTATGATGTTAAACTTATATGTATTTTATGCATGGATGAATGTAATGTTGATATAAGATTGTTTGTGTTTGGATGGATTTATGTAGTTTGGGTTTAGATGGATGTGAATGTGAATATGATGAATATATTATATAACAGGCGTAATGAAATATATTGTAACAGGTGTATTGACCATTTTAAATTTGAAAATGTCATGTGAGGGCATAGTCCCTTTTAAGGATGGTCCATAGCCGTCCTTTAAAGCCTCATAAGAGACGGTCCATGGCCGTCCTTTAAAGCCTCATAAGAGATGGTCCATGGCAGTCCTTTTTAAGGACGGTTCATGACCGTCCTTTTTAAGGATGGTCCATGGCCGTCCTTTGAAGGCTCATAAGAGATGGTTCGTGGCAGTCCTTCTTAAGGACGGTCCATGACCATCCTTTTTTCATCAATAAGAATGACGGTTTTCAACCGTCCTTTAAGTAATACGACATGTCAAAAAATGACGGCCCATACGATGGTCTAAGACCGTCCTTTTTGATCATATAGACAATTTTGGACCGTCCTTTTTTCGCTGTTTTGGCGTAGTGTCACATTCATTTAGAATGTGGTGATTGTCAGTCAATTCAATCAATTATGGAGGTTGTTTGGCTAGTGACCCGAACACTAGCCAGCTAGCTAGTGTCAAAGCTCTCTAAGACCAACTATGATGTATGTGTTTTATCCACACCATCCATCCATTTTTTTCATCTTATCTTTATGCAATGAGCCTTAAAAATGATGCAAACTAAATATAAGGTTGACCTCACCACTGGAAAATAATATTGATTGAATTTCCGCTATTAAAAACTTGATAAGGTCACATAGATCTGAATGAAGGGAAAAAATAAGCTTGATTTATAACTTCTATGGCTCTCACAAAGTTTTCAATGATAAGTGTTCAATCCCCATTGCTTCCTATGTTGTGGTCCACTTGAGATTTTGATATGCCTCATGTTTGGGCTCATGCCCTAAAATGAACTTGAAAAATGAATGGACGGTGTGTATAAAATACATGCATCATGGTGGGGCCCACAAAACTTTGACACCAGCTAGTTGGTTGGTTCTCTGTTCATTAGCCAAACCACGTCCATCCATCATCCATTTTCTTCTACACAACTGACCCCGGAATCATCTCACCCACCCAAATCGTCAGCTACCTTTCAATGATCCCAACTTAAATAGCTTTTGCACATTGATTCTTTCCTTTACAAGAGCGCAAAGTAGTTATTTAAAGAGTTAATATTATTATATAATCAAGCTCTTTTTGCCTTTCATTCGTATGGTTGTGTACAGTTCAATAGATGCCACTAGCTACTTTGCCAAACCATTTTTCTTTTTTCTTGGCACACTACGGAAAAAGTTAAAAAAAAAAAATGGCCTCAATTTTTTTTTTGGTTCTTCGAGACAACATGACCCACTTATCTTACAATTCAACGTCATACAGGGTGACGTAATCCTGAAAATCTACCAATGTACTGTATAGCTGGAACTGTTTGTTATCCATAATTCATGAACTCAGTCTGAGAACGAGAAATAAATGCAATCAATGGCCAAGAAAGGAAAAAATAATAATAATAAATAAATAAATAAGAAAAGTGAATGGGAGCGTTTGGCATGATTAAGTGATATAAGTGCTTGACCTGTTGATGGTAGAAGCTTGCTTTATCCTGTGAGATAGTAATTCTTGTTGTATTTTAAAATATTTTAAAATAATTTAGTGTATCAAAATATCCATTGGGACGGACTATGGCTATGGCCATAGGTGCCCTATGGATGTGTCTTTTCACTTAAGTCTGAAAGGTTGGATCCTTTCAATTTTTGTTTTGAAAAGTTGTGTTTTTTGAAGTCTAAGGGTCGCACCAATTAGGTTTAAACCTAATAGTCACCCTTTGTGAAAGGGTGTCTCTACACCCTTAAAGGTGTCTTCACAAAGTCTATAAATAGACTTCTGATTTTAAGTTTGGGAATGGATTAGAAAATTAAGTTTTCTCTTAAAAATGTGTTCAAGTATTTTCTAGTTCGGGTTAAGACTACAAGTGATTCGAGCCCGTGTACAGTGAGTGCACCGCTGGGACCGGGTACTAGTCATTGTATCCTGGAGGTCGATTTCTCTGGAAACCTGATGCACTTGGGACGCTATATGAATGACCTTTATGATAATGAGTGCACACAAGGAATAAATGAGTATGTTATATTGAACTTGATCAAATCAATGGCCAAGTCTATCAAATCATGGGCTCACTTATCACTGTGTATCTATAGCTAATGCACATTATTCTTTTTGTATCATTGCATGTATTTCATGGCCTTTGATCCATCCTATGCAGATTTATGATTAATATATTTGAATCTTGTATCCATGTGTCACATGTACAAAATAGTCTTCCTATTATAATATGAAACATTAGACAATGTATGACACTTGATACGTAGACACTTAGAAATTGTACATATGTAGAAAAGATCTCATTTTTAAAGATTTTAAATTGTGAGGGTTATGTACTTAGATGCACTATAATGTTCCAAAGTTATAGATCCATATAAATATTATATTGGCCCATGTGGGACGATTGGGCTGGTGTATTTTTAAAATATTACATTTTGCGGGTCCGATAAATGAAAGGTCTAGATCTTGCATGTATGCTACTTTTCTGAATATTAAGTAGTTGATAACTCACATTATATGAATGCTTGTCTCCCTAAAGTTTCACTTACCATGAAGCAAATGGTGACTTGAGTTTCTTAAGTGGACTAATAGTGAATGTGTCTTAATTCAATGTTAATTCTGACTTACATTTTATTATGTAGAAAGTGATATTATAGAATATTGGGTCCAATAACAGACGGACCATTAGCTGTTTAACACACTTATTGCTGCTTTTCTATAAACGGTTCATATTATTGCTCTTATACATAAAGTTGTTGATAGGGTGACAAGTGTACATGCCTAATTTATGAGACAAGTTACATTCACTTTTTGCATCGTTCACCATATTTATACAATATTACTTAGAAAAGTAGAGGAAATGTTAATTCCATCCAATCATGTGCCAACCTAGGACACGTGTTAGTCAATTCATATGATAGTTCATATGATAGATTTCTTTTAACTCTTAGTTAACGGGTTTATTAGGTGGGCCATATATATATCTATTGAGACTAAATATGAAATTGTAGAGGTGCACTTGGATGCATTTAGATAATCACTTAACCCATGGAGTATAAGTTTAATTAATAAGTATTTGATAAATGGGTTGACATAAAATTAAAGATTTGCACTTAGGAAACTATATGTTAAATATTATGGATCAATATGTATATGTTTTATGTTGACATGTAGATCTTTGAGACAAGGTATCTGGAATTAAACATATTGTATGTTTTAATGATCAAATTGGTAGCCATCAAATGAATGATTAGAAAGAATATTGTTAGTAGTTAAAATTCATAAAATGATTGTTGGATCAATGGGATTTTTAAGCTATATTCTATTCTCATTGGAGGCTAGATTTGGATATTTGAGATTGGTATTCATATGAGAATATAAGTTCATTTGATGAACTATGTTGTTTTACCATCAATAAATATATATAATAGCTAAACTTATGCACATATGGAGCCCATTGTTCAATCCGTCGATTAAGATACTTGATAATGGACTTGGACATTGATCCTCTATATTCAGTTACCAAATATTCATTGATTGTATTGAATTCTAATCACTAATTGATAAATTGGCCAACATTTCATGTGTTAGGGAACATGTGATAATATGATAATGTTGTAAGATGATTACATGAAAGTTATACTCTATTTTAGTTGTCATATGTCTATGTATAATAGATTACTCCAGCATCTTTGTACTGCAGATATAATAAGTTCGATTGACTTTACCACCAGTTGGTTGAATGGTGGTCTAGTGAAGTTGGTTGAATAGTAAGAGCAAATTCAAGGCTAAGAAAGTTGGTTGTATTCAGAGATGGTATCTATTGCTTGATGGAATCGTAATTCTCTTTGAGGTTAAAACTGAGTTTGGTATGCACTGGCTTGAGATATGAATAGTTAAAGAGGATGTGGCTGACTGCTAAAGACTTGACTGAGCAAAATGAAGAATCCGCCTAAGCAGAAGCTTATTTCTAAGTAGCTAGTTGGTGAGGCAATAGCTTGCCAATACGATGATCCCTAGCTGATCTGAAAAGATGATTATCCACAATGGGACTAAGACATGGCTAAACTCGTATGGGAGGTAACAATGGTGAATTTTCCGTAATAGGTGAAAGCCTGATGGAGCAATGACGAGTGGAGGTAAAAGGCCTACGAGTTATAAATCCTCGGACCGAATGACTATTTAAAAGATTAGTCAATGATACATCAAAGGGAATATGGTTGAGCCTAATATATGAGCTATCAGTGTTGGCAACCCAACCTATACAAATAAAGATCCTATGCGATAGGTTCAATGGGTAAACAACAAGACATGAGGTAGACGATTGTACTGATATAAATGAGCCCCTTTTATAGTGTACAGTTCGAGCAGCAAAGGTGAGTTTTTGAACTCTTAATGAATCCATAGCCATATATTTGGTGGTGTACCTAATTGCTGCGTGCACTTGATGGAATTCACCTATATGGGTGTGGGGGTGGAGGCCGTTTTCTATGAGAATCTAGGCGAATTCTCTAGAGCACTCATGAAATCCAGATAATGGTGTATGGCTGAAACGCACCGAACTGCAGAATCACTTGTAGCGGAAAAGTTGTGTGAGTGGCATGTACTTATGTTCTACATCAAAAGGAATCAGGTTCAAGACTATGGTATCACCTGATTCCTATAGACCTGTCATGTTAACTCTAATGTTGGTTTAAGTCTATGGTGACACTGGTACCATTGCACAACTCTTCCATCTTAACCTGAAATGTCAAAAAATTTGAAACATGTAGGGGATTGTTGTATTTTAAATTATTTTAAAATAATTTAGTGTTTCAAAGTATCCATTGGGACGGACTATGGCTGTGGCCATAGGTGCCCTACGGATGTGTCTTTTCACTTAAGTCTGAAAGGTTGCATCCTTTCATTTAAAAAAAAAAGTTGTGTCTTTTGAAGTCCAAGGGTCGCATCAATTATGTCTAAACCCAATAGTCACAACCCTTGTGAAAGGGTGTCTTCACAAAGTCTATAAATAGACTTCTGATTTTAAGTTTTTGAATGGATTAGGAAATCAGGTTTTCTCTTAAAAATGTGTTCAAGTATTTTCTAGTTCGGGTTAAGACTACAAGCGGTTCGAGCCCGTGTATAGTGAGTGCACCGCTGGGACCGGGTCATAGTCTTTGTATCTTGGAGGTCGATTGCTTTAGAAACCTGTTGCACTTGGGACGCTGTCTAAGGGAAGCAAATTCGATTTCAAGCCGAGTGACTGATGTCATGCCTTGACTTCTATAAACTGATAAGTTTTCTCTTTTTCTCAATTTAAATTTATTTTTTTAAGTAGTTTTTCAAACTCCATATCCCAACAATTCCAAACTGTGGAAGTAACGGATATTAAGGGTAGATGATTTTCGATTTCTCATGACCATCCATTAATCAATATGGTTATAGCCAACCAACTTTAGCAATCGAGTCCCATCCATTAATGATACAACTATAACTAACCAACTTTGCCTATCGACAACCAACTTGTGGACGGCTTGTAAAGCAAAACTATCTAAATTTCTATTTTCTTAAAAGTAACTTAATTCTAAGTGCCATGTTGAGATTGTTGTGTTTAGAATTTAACAAGCTTTTAAAAATTAAAGTGTGTGGGACCTCACATAGCCACTGGGATGGAGATTACCTGCTGACCTTATCATGTGGGACCCGACTCATTGATTAGGTCACAGAGACATGAACTAGGAGAAAACACAAATATCAACTTCATCCAAAATTTTTGTGGCTTCCCGGGAAGTTTTTAATGGTAGTGGTATGGTCCACTTCATATTTGGGTGTCTTATTTTTGAGCTCATGTAGGTGTGTACAAGAACTGAGCTAGCTCGGCTAGCTCGCTCGACTCAACTCGAAAAAGCTTGATTCGACTTGGTTCGAAGCTGAGTTCGAACCGAGTCGAGCTGATTTTTTGAGCTCGAAAATGAGATTGAGCCGAGTTTGAGCAGGCCCTAGCTCGACTTGACTCGAATCGAATCCAGCTCAAATTGAACTCAGATCGAACCAGTTTGGTGACTCTGTTACTTTGCCATTGATGTTGCTCACCAACTGTTTGATAAAATGACTCAACCGAATGTGGCTGGTGGCAAGGAAGGTTTAGCTAGTGGCAAGGAAGGTTTGGCCGTTGGTAAGCAAGGTACGTACATTAAATAAATACCTTTTTCTTTTTCTTTTTTTCTTTTTGGTTTTTATGTTACTTAGAAGGTGTTTGATAAAACACCTGTAAAACCATTGCCTCTGTTTTACAAACAGTGGGATTGTGAAGTTATAGTTCAGGTGTTTGTGGAAATGCCTCAATGACGAACTTAGCTCGATCTTGGCTCGAACTCGGCCCGAGCTAGCCCGAGTTGTTGACCGAACCGAGCTGGCCAGTCAGGCTCAAGGACCGAGCCAAGCCGAGTTCGAGCTGAGGTCAGCCAGTGTTCAAGCCGAGTCGAGCTAAGGCCAACTCGACTCGATTCGACTCAATATACACCCCTAAGCTCATGTACTAAAATGATTTAGAAAAATAGATTAAAAAAAACATAGATAAAACATATACATTATGGTGGGACCACATCGCACAGTCCTATAGCCACCTCGTTAGTGGCTGCGTCATTAGGTAATCCGCGTCCTGGCCACTATCAAAGTAATATGTGATGTGACGTATGAGTGCCATAGAACTACTCCTCTTTGAGAAAGTTGGATTGATTGGAAGAGGATTGTGTAATGAGTAACTCATTACCCTAAGGGCGTGTTTGGACGGGCACGCTGGATGGGATTGGGTTGTATTAAGGTGGATTGCACGCCGTCCAATGTAGCGTCAGTGGATTACATGCAATCCCACTGGATTGTTGTATCCAGCGTCCCAGCTATGGCCTGTTTAGGCGGCCTGGATGGGATTGGGTTGAGTGAGTGCGTGTTTGGACAGGCATGGGATTGGAAGCCATCCAGGCACTTCAACAAACACAGGTCTGTAGTCAGATGCAAAGGACGGTTATAACCGTCTCCCGCCAAAAACACTTGCTTGCACCGGGAAAACGGATTAGGTACTCCCCCTGACAGTAGCCTTTGGCTTGTGGTCGCTGCTCCGTGGGACCCACCATGATGTACATGTCTCATCCATGCCGTCCATCTAATTTACCAGATCATTTTAAGATGTTCTGAAGTCAAATATTCCTATATCCCAATTTTAAATGGACTAGATTACAGGAAACAGTTTTAAGAGAGCGTCAACGGTTAAAATACAATTTCAACCGATAATAGTTTTGGATCAAGCTCATTTTTTCATCCATGCCCTTCATCCACTTTGACATGACATCTTACACCATTGTCCCAAAAATTAGCAACATATATCTTAGGTGAACCACAACACCTCAACATATAGCGTCCCAGCCTTTTATTTTACCACTTACTCCCAAATCAAATCTGTTCATACCTGCCATACAGGCCCAGATGGAGATATATAACAGATATCAATATATAACGAACTATGTGTGGACCACACTGGTATTTTCAAAGGTCATAAAATCGTGTGGGGCCCACCGAAGTATGTCTCATGAAATTGGCAAATAAAAGTGAATTCAATAAACATTACTATCAGCGGAAATCATGTCCACGTAAGAAGCATAGACCACATCATGTGGCAGTGGTGTGATAGAGATAGATCCCAAAAAATATACAACGAGCTAGAATAACGATGTATGAAAACCTGAGAACCATGGCAAAAAGAGAGAAAAAGAATCAAGCAACACAATAAGAGTGATAGTCATCCAAATAGGGCTAGAATTTAAAAATCACAAGGAAGGCAAGAAATAGGACTACGACGCCGACTAGAAGAGCACAAAATATCTCTCCATCTGATCGGGGTGATGGGGGAAGATCATCAGTCGACACGGCCCTAGAAACCATGGTAGTCAACTCCTGTGATGTCGGCATCGTCTGTCGGTTGGAGTGTGACGAACAATGGCGGATGTAGAGATCATTAGAAAATGCAGCGACCTGAACTGCATGAGATGCCGTGCAAGGTCTTGACGGTGCACATGCTTTGCTGAAGTGCTCGTCCCAACATGCCATTGCCTCTTTCTAGTTCCTGAATGCGCAGTGTCTCGCTCCACTATACCCCTCCACCTCCACTCGAGCGTCGTCCCAAGATATGTATATGCCAGGCCTACGCCCCACCAAGACGACGTAATATTTGTCCTTTTCCATCTGCAATGAGATGGAGGTAATTGGCACGGGATTCGTGTGTTGGAATAAAAATCCCCAAACTAAGTGGACATGCAATATTCTCCTATCGAATAGCATCAGAAAGTATGAAAAAAAATTACTAAATAAAAACAAAAACCACTCGTATATACGTACCCTTCCAAGCAAGCGGATTGTATGGTCTTCGAGTGTCTTAAGTAAATAAACTAACCAATGGATGCATGTGAAACCATAAAAGTATAATTGATTACATTAAAGTCATGTACATAGCATAATTGTCATATTCGTATATACTACCATATGTCAGTCCCAAAAATTAAAGCAAGTTATCAAATCATCCAAGAAAATCATGTAATTCAAAGTTATTACAAACCAATAACTAACAGCCAAAACAACAAACCCAGAAATGCAAATCCTCAGATGGATCTGACACCTCGATCACCAAAGTGGTCAGGAAGTGTTTTCTTCAACCAGTCAATGCGACGCTCAGGTCGCAGACTCACAAAAAACGATGCCAGATCCTTGTCCTTACTCAAGAGTTGACCAACCTCAAAGAACTCTGAGTTGGTCAGGCCCTGGACCTCTTCTAGTATATCAAGTACTTTAGAAGTGCGATTCACTAACTTGCCGAGGCCAAATTTAAGCATTGAGTCGGCAACGGTCTGTAGAGAGGCCCCAAGTACTTCACAAGGACGAGCAGGGCGCGATCGTTTCCTGCCTGCGCTCCCACTTTGAGTGGCATTGGAATTAGACGTGTGAGTGGGAGTGCTACGTGAGTCGTGTTGTCCAATTGAAGGACTGTCTGGTGAAAATGGGATGGTCCTTGCAGAGTCTGTGACAAAATCATCCGATAAGTCAATTGTATCGTCAAGGTCATCATCCAGCTCTCTCCATGTATCATTGAGTTCTTGTTGAAGACGACATGATGATGCTGATGCGGCTATAGTCCTACTGCCTTGGACAAAATGTCCCGATGCCTGGTCGGAACCGACGATAGTTGCAAGATCATCCATTCTCTCAATCCGTTTACCGCAGAGTTTCTCCGCACGGGGGTGAGACTGCAGCCGTACATTAATGAGTAGTAAGTACAGTAAGAAGTGTATACTAATTGTGAATATTTTCACTTTATTTTTAAAAAATTATACCTTGATATATTCCTCCCAGACTTCATCAGGAGCCGTCACCACCATCCACTCGTTGTCCCATCCGAACCCGCTCACCGACGGCGTATCCTTCACTGTAGTGTACTCCCTCTTGTAATACCTTAGTCGGTTAGAGACATTCTGCCACTTGAGGACTACATTGGTATACTTTGTAACAGCGTCGGCGGCAATTTGGTACGCCTCACGTTTGAAACCATTATCGCCTTTGCGTCCCAATGCCACTTGTTCCAAAAATACGTCGATCATAACCTGATCCATATTAGGAGTCCACTTTATTTTCGATGCTCGAGACGTAGGCTCGGCCAGGGATTTCACCGTCCTCGTGAATGGGGAGGATCGTGTGGGCACCACTGGTGTCTAGGCCGGTGAATGTGTTGGTGTCGATGGATCACTAGACATCTTATCTAGCATACGACCTGCATATCAAGTACATATAATGATTTGCATAAAGTCAACCATAATCATAAGAATATGATCCATGTTTTAAAAGATCGATTATCAAAAACATCATCTGCTATCTCCATATGATGACTCTACCATCTTAGAGATTAGAAGATTGCAATTCCTTTGATAGGTACGTAACATGATTTAGAAAGTAAATAACATCAAGTCATGAAATTTGTAACAAATAGCGATAAATTATCTAGTCCTACTATTTTGCTGTGCATCTTCCCACAATTTGTTTGCTATAGCATCGTGCACACAATTTCAATCATCTTTTTCACGCTGAGATGCGCGTAGTAACCATTGTCGCTCATCGTTCGTTGAAACCTCATGAGGCATTGGGTTACTCTCCCCATCAGTGGCAGATACTCCAGCGTAGTCCATCTCTTCTTAAGATTCTGGTCTAGTACGTATGAAATTGTGTAAGATACAGCAGGCTATCACAATTTGAATCTGTGTGTGGAATTCATACTGCATGGCGGTCTTCAGGATGGGGAATCTACCTTTCATAACACCAAAACAACGCTCAATTGCATTGAGCAACTGTGCATACCGATAATTAAACAGCTCCTTCATGTTGGCAGGTGCTCTCCCGGTTCGATACTCCTGTAAGTGATATCGAACGCCCTGGTATGGAGCCATAAAACCGGGTGAATGTGCATAACCGGCATCGACAATGTAATATTTTCCTACACATTTGAATCAAAGTCCCATTGAGTTTACAATAACATAAGTCAACATAATGAAATAGACTGGAAATCTCTTAAAAGATAACCAAATACTATATGGGACAAGCAAGGGATCATCTGATCGACTCAGTGCGTTGTGTAAGACCCTCGCATCCGAAGCAGAACCCTCCTAACCAGCCAATATGTAAATGAAGTTCATATCAAATGAACACGCCGCCAGTACGTTTTGGGAGAGGACCCCCTTCCAATTGCGGAAGCTCGCATGGTCACCGGCAGGCACATGAGCAGGAATGTGTGTACCATCAATTGCCCCAACGCAATCCTAGATACATTGGATAAATGTGTGATGAAGGGTAGTATAAAATACGTATATGGAAATATGACCCGCCATAATTAATACCTGAAAATAAGCAGCCCAATTTGTGTTTGTCTGAATCTCCGATGGAGTCGCTGGTCCAGCCTGTTTTATGAAAATTGGGTACAGTGACACAATTGCATCTAATACACTATGAAAGTGGCGACTCACAGTTTCACCCGATCGAATGAATCTATGACCAATTACGCGATTCCGAACACTGTGCCCCAATGTGCGTAGGAACATTATTGAATGTTCTTCATGACTCACACGCCGAGTATCACGCAACACGGCCTTCTCATGTAACTGGGTACATAGATCGAAGAACGTCGCTCGATTCATCCTAAGTTGTGTGACACAATCCCGATCACTGGCCTTAATGATAGAGTTGATGAACTTGGCACGCTTATCCTCTCCATGACGAGAGGGCTGTTTGAACATGTATTCATGACAATATTCTCCGACAGCCGCCACACAAGCCATCATCGCCCTTGCAACCATGACACTATCTGTATCTTCTCCCGATTCTTCACTCTTCATCGCCAACTGATAACCAACACCATCGGGTTCGTATAATCAGATTGTCAATAATGGGTAGAATTTCTCCCATGTTAATGGGAATAATGGGTAGTTATAAGTCAAGCAATCTTGCATCGGAATGTATTTGGTTGCATCGGAATGTATTTGGAACATCTGAAGTCGTTCCATCTACTCTTCAAGAAAAGGTTGAATAATTTATATGGTGGGATAAGTTCACATATGATTACATGTTAAGAAGCTCACATTTCCCAACCCATTATTTTCTGACAAATTCTGAAGAGATGGATTCCAATTGAAAATCCTGACCCATGTCTAGAATCTAGTTCGAGGGTTAAAATAAATAAGATTATACGACAAAATTCTGAAAAACCAGCTGAATAGGAGGCAAAGAGTTTAATTAAAATGATATAATATGCAGTGAAAATTGCAAATGTCAGTTTTTTGATATGAATAGAAGTGTAGAACCGTACCTCTTAAACGTCCCTGTAATGAACAAGAACGGGGTGCTCAACACTATTTCCTGAAAAATGGAACAACATGTAATGGAAATATTCCTTCAGCTAAGACATCACATGACTATAATAAGGAAGTCCTGTCAGACACCATTGCATATACAACAAATACAGTTGTTCGCATATAGGTCATTGGCTTCTCCCATATGAATGGAGTGTGCAATATTAACTACTAGATCATTGCGTTTAAGGTAATAGATCAGGCTATAACAGATAGAAGTAAGATTAGAGAAACCATACCAGCTAAACTTCAAGGAAAAGTAACCATACTGCAATTAACGAAATTCATAAGGTAAAGAGCAAAAGTGAAGAAACGTACATGAATCTTGTTCTACCATTCTGCTTACAGGTCAAAAAATATAAAAGATAAAGAGCCAAAAATGGGAAAACCAACTACAAAAATATTCTAAATCTTAACTAACTTGTCTAGAAAACCACAACATCATGTGTAGGGGGCCGTTAATATCCGACCCCACAATCAAAGGGGGCCCAAACTGGACAATTGATTGATCCAGTTAGGCCATCCAATTGGACTGTAGACCACACAAAGCAGCTAAACAATTGACTCTAGTCCAAATATATCATCTAGACCTTGATTTGGTCCAGATCCTCGACTCTGACCAATTTGGACAATTGAAATGGTTTATATCAGCAACATGGATGTTTGAATGATCAAGGTATTTCATATAGGAAGCTGGTATATATCTGGTTGGCACGAACATAACAAACCATCTGATGTAATCCTCGGAATTCCATGTGAGATGTAGCAGAAATCTATCTAGTATATATAAGGAAATTCAGTGCTTAGAAGAAGAAGATACATATAGACTCAATCCAAAAGAAGGGAAAGAAAAGATTGAAAGGAAATGATAAAAACCTACAACAGAAAATCCATCTCATATATATAAATAACAGGTATATCATGTGCAAGTGTAAAATCCTACAACAGAAAATCCATCTCATATATAGCAACAACAGAAAAAATTAACAATTGATCTACCAACACAGCAAACAATCTGAGATAATCCTGGTAAACTCAAGGAGACAGATACCAGAAAACCATCTCATAGATCCCAAAACACCATATCATTAAAAAAGCAGAAGATACCATAGACTGAATCTTAAAAAAAAGAACAGGAAAAGCATGACAAGAAACACCATTAACCCGACGACAAAAATCCCATAATCATGCTGCTAGGATGACCTCAACTGTTGATTTATGAAGCTGAATGCGAGCCATTGCAGATCATCATTTTAAGCTCTGTTTGGTTGCCACTTCAAAGTGATTTCATCTCATTTAGGTAACATTATCATGTATTAAAGATTATACATTAGTTTATGTAAATTATGGGGTATCAAGAGTTTTTTATCCTTATGGAAATCTCTAATACACAATTAATGCAAAAATGCCTTTGGTTGCACCAATTGAAATTTCATGATATTTCACCATGAATCAGTCCAGTTTGATGAAAATTTTCATGAAGATAGGTGCAACCAAATACACTGATATATAAAATGAGATGGACTCATTTTTAAGTAGAAGCCAAACAGGGCCTTATCCATTAAAACTGGCATAGCATATGGCAGCTTGTTTTTATTTTTTGTTCAACGTGGCATGAAATTCCATCGATTGGATTATCTTAAACACTCAATCAATTGCCTACATTTTGGTCATTATCCATGGTGCATAGAAAATGTATATTTCACAATTGTTATCGCCATAAACATCTCATTTCAGTAATGCTACATGAGGAATACCAAATACAACACTGGTTTTAGAAGAGAAATATAAAGAACTGTTAAACTGTATACATGTATACATTGATAGAAGTATTATGTATACATGTATTTTAAAAGACAAAAAAATTCATCACTGGAATCCAAGGAGAACAGTGCATAATCAGATGAATAGTGTCTAAATAAACAGCATGCATATATACTGATAGAACTGTCATTTATACCATGTACAAGGAGCCACAAAAAATCATGCAACTGGATCACAAGGCATACAGTCCATTCCCTGAACAAGCCTTCAAAATCCATATGACTCATCTATACACTGATGAGACTATCATACATGTACAATTGGAAAGAAGAACCTGATTAATCAAAACAGGAATATGATGTCCAATGAAAAATCCAGCAATAGGAAATCTAGATGAGATATAGCAACAAATCTTAAATCGTGCAATTGATATACGAACAGAACAAACCATCTGATGTAATCCTGGGAATTCCATGTTACATGTAGCAGAAATCTATCTGGTATATATCAGGAAATTCAGTACATAGAAGAAGAAGATACATATAGACTCAATCCAAAAGAAGGGAAGGAAAAGATTGAAAGGAAATGATAAAAACCAACAGTCAACACTAACACCAACATAAGGACTTCTAACATATATTTTTCATGGCAGAGACAAAAGATCGAAAATGTATATTTCACAATCGTTATAGCTAAAACAATCTCATTTCAGTAGTGCTACATGAGGAATACCAAATACAACACTGGTTTTAGAAGAAAAATATAAAGAACAATTAATCTGTATACATGTATACATTAATAGAAGTATCATGTATACATGTATTTTAAAAGCTTGAAAAATTCATCACTAGAATCTAAGGAGAATAGTGCATTAACAGATGAATAGTGTCAAATTAAACAGCTTGCATGTATACATTGATAGGATTGTCATTTAATCCATATACTAAGAGCCACAAAAAATCAATCCACTGGATCACAAGGCATACAGTCCATTCCCTAAGCAAGCCATGAAAATCCATATGACTCATTTATACACTGATGGGACTATCATACATGTATAATTGGAAAGAAGAACCTGATTATTCAAAACAGGATTATGATGTCCAAGTGAAAAATCTAGCAACAGCAAATCCAAATGAGATATAGCAACAACTCTTAAATCATGCAATTGATATACGAACAGAACAAACCATTTGATGTAATCCTGGGAATTCCATGTGACATGTAGCAGAAATCTATCTGGTATATATCAGGAAATTCAGTACTTAGAAGAAGAAAATACATATGTACTCAAGCAAAAAGAAGAGAAGGAAAAGATTGAAAGGAAATGATAAAAACCAACAGTTAACACTTCTAACATATATTTTTCATGGCAGATACAGAAGATCGAAAAATGGCTAAAAATTGCGCATTTTGCAAGGAGTTAGCTATCCAGATATGAAAATTACATAAATGAGGAGGCTTCAACTACAGTCAAAATTGACTTGTCAAAGAGTTTAAAAATATACACTGTATGCAACCCAAACAGACACCACTGGAAGAGGGTTCACAGAATAATTCCATTGTAACACTGAAGGTGATCCCAGAAATTCCATAGATCATGATTTCCAGCCATTTGTTTGGCTGAGAAAGGAAGCCATAAAAATTCATAACTGCCTTATCAAACAGATATCAATAGTTCATATATAAATGTACTTTATATGGGAAAAATTCATCTGCAGAACATGATTATAAATAGCAGGTATATAATGTGCAAGTGTAAAATCTTGCAACGGAGAATCCATCTCATATATAGCAACAACAGAGAAATCCTGCGGTTGATCTACCAACACAGCAAACAATCTGAGATAATCCTGGTAAACTCAAGGAGACAAATACCAGAAAGCCATCTCATAGATCCCAGATCACCATCTCATTATGAAAGCAGATGATACCATAGACTCAATCCAAAAAAATAACAGGAAAAGCATGACAGGAACCACGTTTGAAAACAGAAGACAAAAATCCACACCCGTATAAATCGGTATGTGAAACAATGCCGTCGGAGCGGACGACAAAGTCCAACTCCATATCGAAGGGCCTGTATCGCCTATGATGAAGCCTCATACAAGATAAGCATGAAAAACCAGCTCATCCCACATCTCAACCGCAACACAGATCAGGCCAAGATCCAACATGCAATTCAAATGGGGGTTACTCATAGCATTTGAGCGAGGAAGAGGACCTACCTCCACCGGAGAAGACCGTTAGTTCGCGATGGCAGTGCCGGCTCGACTGGTGACGGCCATCGCGACCTGATACGGCTTCTTATAAACCCATTTACGCGCCATACCTCATCATCTCCCGCCACAATCTCTTCCTGACCATCCCGCCAAATCCCAGCCCATGAAACCCCGAAGATGAGATTTCAACGGAAAGGATTGACATCGGGAAGGAAGAAGGTAAGCTGTATGAAAATAGAGAAATCCATCGGCAAATCCCGCAGGATTGCGCCGCACGGGTGATAACCCTTCAAATCCAGCGACGAAATCCGCCCCAATCCAGCATATTTTCTCTCCAAGCTCGAATCCAGTGCCCATCCAAACAAGCAGTTGTTCTGATGACATAGGATTGGAGTACCCTATCCAGCCTAATACAGGCTACTTCAACGCAACGTGCCTGTCCAACTGCGCCTTAAGATTCATGAGTAAACTCTGTGGGATCCACGGTGCCTTATATATTTTATCCACCCTGTCCATCTATTTTAATAGTCATTTTGAGGTCCTGATCTAAAAACATGAAGTATATCTAAATATCAAGTGGAACACACCACAATAAATAGTGTGAATTGAGTGTCTACCGTTGAAAATTTCTTGGGGCCACACAAGTTTTGGATTAAGCTCATATTTTTCTTTTCCCTTCATCCAGGTCTTTATGATCTTATGAACAGGTTGGATGACAACTAAAGATCATTGTGGGCAATAGAAAGGTTTCAATGGTCAAAATCATTATTCCCACTGTTTACTATGGTATGGTCCACTTGAGCTTTGGATATGCTTCTAATTTTGTCTCAATGCTTAAAATTAGCTGAAAAAATAGATGAATGGATTGGATAAGCCGCACGCATTCACTATGGGGCTCAACTGAGTTTAACTCAGTACGTAATCCGATTTGGGATTGATCAATGTTTGGAAATAAGGCAAGTTCATCCCACCCATTTAAGATGTATAAGCCGAACTTCAACAATACATGCAACATTGATACAACGTGTATCGTACATACCTTTACATGATCATACATATGAATTCTACTAACTGTATATCGATGGCCCCGCTGCATGCATGTTTGGACCGAGAAATTCAGTTCAGTCAATTTACCGGGCGAGTCATGGTGCACGAAACAAATGCATGGCAGAAGATCTTGTTGTATTTCAAATTATTTTAAAATAATTTAGTGTTTCAAAATATCCATTGAGACGGGCCTCGATGGATGTGTCTTTTCACTTAAGTCTGAAAGGTTACATCCTTTCAATTTTTGTTTTGAAAAGTTGTGTCTTTTGAAACTTAAGGGTTGCACCAATTTGGTTTAAACCCAATAGTCACAACCTTTTTGAAAGGGTGCCTCTACACCCTTAAGGGTGTCTTCACAGAGTTTATAAATATACTTCTGCTTTTAAGTTTTGGAATGGATTTAAAAAGTCAGGTTTTATTGCTAAAATTGTGTTTAAGTATTTCTGGTTCGGGTTAAGACTACAAATGGTCCGAGCCCGTGTACGGTGAGTGCACCGCTGGGACCGGGTCATAGTCGTTGTATCCTGGAGGTCGATTGCTCTGGAAACCTGTTGCACTTGGGACATTGTCCAAGGGGAGAAAATTCGATTTCAAGCCGAGTGACTCATGTCATGCCTCGACTTATACAAATTGATAATTTTTCTAACTTTCTTATTTTAATTTTATATAATTTAAATAGTTTTCCAAAATCTAATATCTAACAATCTTGAAATCGAATTTGTTTTGAAAAACTATTTGTGGCAAAGTTATTAAATGCTTATTTAGTGGTAATTCAAAAGGAATACTTCTTATATTTCATTAATTATCCTTGTAAATATGAATCTTGACCAATGTGAAGAAGGTAAATGATAATATGAAAACCCATCATCAGTTGCTTCTTCTAGAATGATTATATAACGTCTTTTTAGTGGATGGGAGGTTGGGATGAGAAATGGACATCCACATGATAGGGAGATCAATGTCCATTTCCATGGATATTAAAATAATAATAATACTAATAATAATAAATAAATCAATCAATCAAAGGGAGGGAGAAATGATCGTTAGATAGAGGAAATTTCATTCACATTTTCTCTGATTCTTTTCATGCAAAAGATTTATGTTTTTTGTTTTTTATGGTCAATCATTCTCTTACTCTAGTGTTCATTTGGCCTTTGGTTTTGATCAAAATGGCTCGTGGTTCGGTGATCTGCACTATTGTTCGGATGGCTACACCGTGGATGGATAGTACCATAAAAATCTTCCATTCAAAATGATCTTATCCGTATAATCTTTGGACTTTTCCAAGTTAATTATGGAACGTTGTTGCATTCCTGATGATAATTGCCTGAAAACCAAAACCGTTGTATTCCAGCCCTGACATATAAATTCTCATCTCTTGCAAAACCTAAATGATTACAAATCTTGATTGAAAGAGGAAAACCTTTTCTCTGTTAACCATTCAAAGCCTTGATAACAGGAAATGATTGGTTATGTGATGGTTCCAATGGCAATGACAAGGGGCTCATTGTTGTTGTTGTTATTGTTTGTATGTGTAAATCTTGACCTGGATTTCAGATTTGAAACGTTGCGAGAATGGATGACAATTGTGGATGTGGGGGATCTAATGGCTACAAGGCCCTAAAATTTTAAAGAGAAAATAAAGGATTTCCTTGTTTCTATTTTCATCTCTGTGGTTCTGTACGGTTAGGATTATTTTAATGTCTATCTTTTAGTTGTGTCTATTGTTGAACTTTTGTATGCACCAAAATTCTCGATGCTTGATATTCGTTACATACATAAGGTGTGTCCTTTGATGTCATGGCATGAGGCCAAAATATCATGTTTGGATCTCTGGTTACTATATAATAAGAAACGGTTCACATTAATATATATATATATATATATAAAAGGTTTATCAATCGATCGATGGCTGAGATTATTCTCTACTGTCCACCCATAAGAGTCCATGAGATGAACCATCTGGTTCACTAGGGTGATGCTCCATCTTTATAATGAAATACCATCTCGATCAGGTGTCGATTCTTGCCGAAATCATATAATAGGCACATAATTTATTAATTGGATGGCTAGGATCATTGGCACAATTTTACAAAAACTAACCATTAGATAGTCCAAATCCACTCAATGTATTATAAAATTTTATCATAAGAATTTCCAAATAAGCGGTCACGATCATCTCTTGATGGGCAGAAGGAGCGAATCACTTTAAAAGAAATATCTCCACAATTGTTGTTATAAACCGCTACATGGGTAGTGCACATCCTGTTTAATTTAGTATAATTTAAGTTATATTGATGTTAACATGCATTAGTTGGTTGATGTTACTCATGACTCATCAATTTTCTTTGTGGATTAATTGAGAAATGCAACACTCTCAAAGGGAGAGATTCTAAAAGTTTTTATGTTAGTACAGTGCATGTGTGAGAGATCCCGACCATCTACCAAGTAGGGCTATAGATAAACAAGCTCTGTCTAAAAGCCAAACATGGACACTGATAAGAAAGGCATTCTCTTACAAGTATATATGATAAGTGGATTGGCCAAATGGGACAAGGCATTGTCTATAATCAAATGCATATATTGCTTAGATCAGATCCCTCACACATGTGCTGCATGTCATGTGAAGCAAGCATAACCCTTCTCATTGCTGGAATAGTTTTCTGTCACATGATTTCATGCTTACTTGGAATTATAACTTTAGATCATCTTTATGTCACTATGGTGCCTATTGCATGCATATAATCCATGATCCAAAATATCAATCTTAATCATGTCATTTTTCATATGACACATGTGAGAGTGAAAATATTATTTAGTGAGTTTTGCCTTTAATGGCCTAGATGGAGGGGTATTCATCTCGGACACATGACACATATAGATGTTGCATCAATGCTAGCTATTGATGGAAGTAGCATCATGTGAAGGTAAAAGGTTAAAAGGTGAATAGTAAAAAAATAAATAAATAAATAAACCAGGAGAATTGATTGGAAAGACCCACTAAATGCATAGTCTAGATTCACCACTAGATGATAATTGGATTGTAGTTACAATTCATTTTAGATGTGGCTCATCATTGGTTATTCTATAGAATGATGGTTCTCACATGCCTGAATTGGAATGACTTCAATGGATCTGATCAGATTGATAATTGAGTCAATTAAACCTTGGGCCAGTTATAACTATTCTTATATAAATGCTTACATTTTCTTCTTGTACGAATAAATCCGCTTGTAATTACATCCATCATCAACATCGTTCTATGGTAGGATCTAATACTTTTTAAGGAAATATTATTTTCATTGAATCATATGCCAATCTAGGACATGTGTTAGATTTAGTCAATTCATATGATAGTTCCTATGAAATCCTTAACTCAAAATTTGGTTAATAGGTTTATCAGGTAGGCCATAGATATATCTATCTATACTAAATCTGAAATTGTGTGGGTGCATTTGAATGCATTTAGATAAACCACTTAACCCATGGAGTATAAGTTTAGTCAATAAATATTTGATAAATGGGTTGATATGAAAGTTTTGTACTAAGAAAGGTATATGATGAATGTTATGGATCAATATGCATATGTGTTACATTGGTATCATGTAGGTCTTGGAGACAAGATATCTAGAATCAAACTGATTATATGTTTTAATGCTCTAGTTGGTAGTCATCGAATAAATGGTTAGAAAGAAAATTATTAGTGGTTTGAATTCAAAAGATGATTGTTGTGTCAATGGAATTTTTAGGCTATATTTTATTTTCATTGGATGATAGATTTGGACATTTGGGATTGGTATTCATATGAGACTATAAGTTCATATGTTATTTTACTATCAACAAATGTATCTAATGTCCAAATTTATGCACTTATGGAGCCCATTGTTCAATCCGTCGATCAAGATACTTGATAATGAACTTAGATATTTCTCCTTTATATTCAGTTGACAAATATCCATTAATTGTATTAAATTCTAATTACTAATTGATAATTTAGTCAACCTTTAACATGTGATAACATGATAATGTTGTAATATGATTATATGAAGGTTATACTTTATTTATTTGTTATATGTCTATGCATGACAGATTACTCCAGCCTCTTTATACTACAGATATAATAAGTTCGATTAACTTTACCACTAGTTAGTTGAATGGTGGGCTAGTGAAGTTGTTTGAATGGTAAGAGTATATTTAAGGTTAAGAAAGTTGGTTGTATTCAGAGCCGATGATACAATAACTATCATAATAAAAGTGATGCTCAGTATCTGTTGTTTGATGGAGTCGTAATTATTGAATCTGTGAGGTTAGAAATGAGTTTGGTATGCTTTGGTTTGAGATATGAATAGTAAACGAGGTTACAACTGACTGCCAAAGACTTGATTGAGGAGCAAAAGGAGGAATCCGCCTAAACAAACGTTCATTTTTGAGTAGCTAGTTGGTGAGGCAATAACTTACCAATATGACAATCCCTAACCGGTCTGAAAGGATGATTAGCCACATTGGGACCAAGACATGGCTAAACTCCTATGGGAGGTAACAATGGTTAATTTTTTGGAATGGACGAAAGCCTAATGGATCAATAACAGGTGGGGGTAAAAAGTTTACAGGTCATAAATCCTCTAACCAAATGACTATCTAAAAGATTAGTCAATGATACATCGAAGGGAACAGGGCTGAGCCTAATATATGAGCTACCAGTGTTGGCAACCCAACCTATATGAGTAGAGATCCTAATAGATAGGTTCAATGGGTAAATAACAAGACACAAGGTAGACGATTGCACTGATATAAATAAGCCTCTTTTATGGTGTAAAGTGTGAGCAATAATGAAGAATGATGAGTTTTTGAACTCTTAATGAATCCATAGCCATATATTTGGTAGTGTACCCAATTGCTATGTACACTTGATGAAATTCACTTATATGGGTGAGAGGTGGAGGGCACTTCCTATGAGAATCTAGGCGAATTCTTTACAACACTTATAAAATTCAGGTAATGGTGCATGGCCGAAACGCACCGAACCGCAGAATTACTTGTAGTGAAAAACTTGTGTAAGTGGCATATACTTGTGATCTACATCAAAAGGAATCAGGTTCAAGACTATGGTGTCACCTGATTCCTTTAGACATGTCATGCTTACTCTAATGTCGGTTTAAGTCTATGGTGACACCGGCACCATTGCACAACTCTTCCATTTTAACCTGAAATATCAAAAAATTTAAAACATGTGGGGGATTGTTGTATTTTAAATTATTTAAAAATAATTTAGTATTCAAAATATCCATTCAGATGGGCCCCTATGGATGTGTCTTTTCACTTTAAGTCTGAAAGGTTGCATCCTTTTAATTTTTGTTTTGAAAAGTTGTATCTTTTAAAACCTAAGGGTCACACCAATTGGGTTTAAACCCAATAGTCACAAATTTTTGGAAAGGGTGTCTCTACATCCTTAAGAGGGTTGCGCAGCACACCAACAACGTAGTGAACCGAGATCCAATCTCTAGTCTCACCCACAAACGATAAACAGAAAGAAATATAATTTAGAAGTAGAATAAAGCATACCAAACAAACCACAGGATAAGATATACGTGGAAAAATCCCAAACAAGGGTAAAAAACCACGGCGTGAAACTTTCACTATGAAGAGAACGAGATTACACGCAATATATTAACCTTTTCCCTTTAGATGTATAGAGAAAACCTTTTGTCCACACTTTTGAATAATTCTCATAACCCTAAAATAGCATTTTCCCTTCTTCAGGATCTGATTAAGTGTTTTTATCCTATGGTTTGTAATAACTCTTATACAACTTTGGTTTCTTTCAGTTTGTGAGACTGACTTTGGTTGACTTTGGTTAATGATATGTGATCTTTGAATTTACTTATATATCTTTCATATCTTGCCTAATCAACTCCTTTATTACTCTCTTGTTAAGTCTTCCTCTTCCATTTCTTCTTTACTTCCTTTGTCATATTGTGACAAAAGGGAGAGAAATATTTTTAGATTGATTCTTTATGGATATGGAATGGATATGGATGTGGGGTAGTAGCATAGCATAATTTGCATAATTTTTATAGATTTATGTGTGCTATTAAGGGGAGTAAGTAAGGAGGTGTTTTGCCTACTTCATGATGATGTGTACTAGTTGATGATAACTGGTGCATGATTCTTTAACCAGGCTGTAACTGGTTTCCTTTTATAACTGGTTCATGATTCTTTATTAAGATGTTTCTCTCATTTTTATTATATGTGTTTTGTCACAAATTTGACAAAGGGGGAGATTGTAAGTGTTATGGTTATTTGCTTCTTTGATTGTCAAATTTTGTTGTGTCAAAACCACAATCTGTGTCTTGTATAGTACGTTGTTATATATGTTCAAGGCAATGCATCTCATGCTCAAGGACAATGCTTCAAGTCAAGTACAATGATCTACTTCAAGAAATGCAAGATCAAGTACATTATTCTCTTCTCTAAAGCTTCCAAAGATCTCTGAAGTACAACTCAAGAACTACAAGCTCAAGCTTTCAAGCTTCATCAAGCATCGAGATCTAAAGCTTCATAATCTTCAAAGATCATCTATCATCTGAAAAAAAGAATGTTCAATGTTCATACTTCATGTCTCAGGTATGAATGACCTTAGATTGACCTTAGGGTAGGTCATTTCGGATACATAAGTCAATTGCTTATTTTATATGTGTTTTGCTCTATTTCTAGACTAGTCTTGGACTCTATTCGACTAGTCCTAGAACTGGCTTGACCAGTCCAAGAAATTCCAAGACCAGTCCTAAGTTATGCAAATTTTCAGAATTTTTTTGTTGAGATACGACCAGTCCTGGAGTCTGCTCGACCGGTCGTGTGAACAGTGTCGACTCGTTCACGACCAGTCTTGCAGCTACGACTCAAACTCAAGCAATGAATTCTGGTTTCTCACGACCAGTCTTGGAGGACTCATGACCAGTCGTGAAGTGTCTACAATCAGTCGTGGCATGGTTTTATCTGATCGCGCTCAAAATTTTAAAATGTTATTGGTCCTACGACCAGTCGTAGTGTCCACAGGACCAGTCGTAGATGTTATTTCTTCAACTATAAATAGAGCACGAATTTCACAGTTTTATATCCAATTAAAGTAAAATCAAGGCATCACTCTAAGAGATAAGTTTGTGTTCTTTTTAAACTACATTGTGCATATTTGATATTCTCTTTTGTTAGCTTTTTATATTTGATTTTGTTTCTGCATTCCAATCCGATTTGAAAGAGGAATTGTGATATTCCACTTCCTGGAATCAAAATTAAATAGAGCTAGCCCAACTTGATTTAATTTAAAATCAATTAAAACCTAGAACCATTTTAAAGTGAGTATTGGACATTGGACTTCTACATTCAAACTTCTACTCCGAGTTGGTTCTTCCGGGCTGCTACAAAAGGAGAAATTCAAGTATTTTACATTTGTGTAAATCTTCTATGCTTTTGGTTTCTTTGAGATTAAGCCAGAAAAATCTCTAAGTGGTGGTTATCTAAGGAGAGCTAGAAAACTCAAAGCATGGGGGTTTTTGAATTGTGTAAGCCCATTAGAAAGACACAATTGTGAGGGTTTTAGGTGAACCTAAGAAAAGCCTATTTTCATAGTGAATGCTAATATCCCCTGTGTGAGGATATTAGGAGTAGAGTAGCAAGTTGTGTGGTTGCTGTTTAATAGTTGGTGAACACACAGGCGAACTACTATAATTCTTTACGTCTTGTGATATGAATGTTTGTTTATTTGCTATATCTTTTATCATTTAAAGTTGTGGGATGTATGTGTGGATGTGAATGTTGTAATATTTACATTTCAAGCATTGTGGAAAATGTTGTAATAGTTTAGACTTCCATTCTTGTTATTTACTTTTTATTCCTCTTCAGTTTGAGATATTGATACTTAAACCGTTCTAGTAAGGTTGTCCTGCCATAAACCCTTGGTTATTATGGTACAAGGTTGTCCTTAGAACAACATTTGTATTAACCTCTCAAGACTTGAATATTGAGGTTGCTTTACATTTTCGTACTATGATTTGTTTATAGTGCTATCTTTCTTTTATTCATTTAAATTCCGCTTTTAAAGGTTTAATTTGGCATAGTCCTATTCACCCCCCCTTTAGGACATATAGCTTGCCCTTTTCAATCTCCCACTTGGAGACACATCACCATAAACCTTTGCTTATACATCCGGAGTGCACCACCTCCCCGTCTTCAAGCATGAAGACCAAACAAAACTGAACAGAGCTTCAGCTTCTCTCGTGTGACCGCCTTGGTCAACATATCCACAGGATTCTCACTTGTATGAATCTTCTCCAGTGCAATCGATCCATCTTCCAGTAATGAACATATGAAGTGATATCCGATGTTAATATGCTTAGTCCTTGAATGAAAGGCTGAATTCTTAGTCAAGTGTATTGTACTCTGACTGTCACTGTACAACTTACAATCTTCTTGCTTCTTACTCAACTCTTTCATGAAACCTTACTTCCATACTATCTCCTTGCATGCTTCTGTACCTACAACATATTCTGCTTCCATTGTACTGATAGATACTCCCTTCTGTAATTGAGAGACCCAACTGACTGCAGCACTACCCAGAGTAAAGACATAACCTGTAGTGCTTCTTCTGCTGTCGATATCTCCTACCAAATCTGAATCTATGTATCCTTGTATCTTGATTTTCGATCCTCCATAACATAGCCCTACATCCATAGTACCTACCAGGTATCGGAGGATCCACTTCATAGCTTCCCAATGTTCCTTTCTGGGGTTGTTCATAAACTTGCTAACAACTCCCACTGCTTAAACAATATATGACCTCGTGCTCACCATAGCATACATGAGACTCCCAATAGCTAACCTGTATGGGACTTTAGCCATGTAATCCCATTCTTCCTGCGTCTTCACACCTTGGTCCTTAAAAAACTTAAAGTAATTAGCTAATGGAGTGCTAACTGGTTTAGCACCTCACATATTGAATCGATCAAGTATCTTAGATATGTACTCTGCCTGTGACAAAACTAGTTTCTTATTTTTCCTGTCACGCTTTATCATTATGCCGAGGATTTATTTTACAGCTCCTAAATCCTTCATGGAAAATTCTCTAAACAGTTGTCTTTTGAGATCTGAGATGTCCTTTATGCTTGATCCTGCCACAAGCATATCATCAACATACAGAAGAACGATGATGTACGACGTATCAAACTTCTTCAAATAGTAACAGTGATCTGCATGACATCTCTTATAACCGTTTCCTAACATAAAACTGTCAAACTTCTTGTACCACTGCCTTGGGGCCTGCTTCAGGACATATAGACTCTTCTTTAGTCTACACATCTTGTTCTCCTTTCCTGGTGCCACATATCCTGTCGGCTGATGTATATATATCTGTTCTTCAAGGTCCCCATGAAGAAAGGCTGTTTTAACATCTAGCTTCTCTACATGTAAGTCCTCTGTAGCCACTATACTCAAAACCATGCGAATCATAGACATTTTCATTACCGGTGAAAATATTTTAGTAAAATCGATACCTGCCTTTTATTGAAACCCTTTCATAACCAATTTAGCCTTGTACCATTTCGAACCATCGTGCTCCTCCTTCAGTCTGTAAACCCACTTGTTATGAAGTGCTTTGTTACCCTTAGGTAGAGTGACTAGCTCCCATGTACGATTAGACTCAAGAGAGTCCATCTCATCATCCATGGCCTGCTCCCACTTAACCCGTATATCTAACTGTAATGCCTATTCAAAACACTCTAGTTCACCATTATCTGTCAACAGTAGATAATGTAAGGAGGGTGAGTATCGGACCGTGAGTCTCCTCTCCCGAGTAGACCTCCTCACAACTAGTGTCTATAGCTCTGCCTCATAATGCTCGTGTGCATGATTATCCTATGGCACTGTAACACCCATGTCCAGTAACTCTTCCAATTCTATAAATTCTTTCTCATCGGCCTTATTTTGCTGCACATTGTCCTTATGAATCACCTTTTCATTGAAGACTATGTTTTTACTTCTAATGATTTTCCAATTTTCTGTGTCCCAAAAACGGTAGCTAAAATCATGTTACCCATAGCCTATAAACATGCACCTCTTGGACTTTGCATCCAACTTGTTTCTATGCTTTGCATCAATGTGAACATATGAAGTGCAACCGAACACTTTGAGATGTGCAAGGTTTACCTCTTTCTCAGTCCACGTTTCTTCTGGTAGCCCACCATCCAATGGTGCTGTGGGACTTCTATTGATGAGATATGCGGCAGTATTTACAGCATCTGTCCAAAATGTCTTAGGCAATCCTACATGTAGCCTCATGCTCATTGCGCACTCAAGAACGGTCCTATTAATGCACTCAGTCACACCGTTCTGCTGTGGTGTCCCTTGAATCATTTTCTGATGTTTGATTCCATTTGCTGCACAATACTCCTCAAACCTCTTATCACAGTACTCTCCCCCATTATCTGATCTGAGACATTTTACTATTTTACCTGTCTCATTTTCTATCATTACTTATCACTTCTGAAATACATCAAATACATCAGATTTATGCTTTAAGAAATAGACCCACAGTTTTCTACTAGCATCATCAATAAAAAAATAAAATAACGTAAGCCACCGAGAGATAATACCTATGCCGGTCCCCACACATCAGTGTATACAAGTTTCAATAGATGTGTATTTGGAGCACGTCTTGTTTTTTTGAAACTTACCCTCTTTTGCTTGCCATAAACACAGTCCTTGCAGATTCCAAGTCAATAGACTTTAGCCCTGGTAGCTTCCCTTTTGACAATAGCACTTTCATCAATTTCTCACTCATATGTCCCAACCTCTGATGCCATAACTACCCATTCACTTTAGTTAATGCGACTGTGAGTGAACTATACGATCCTGTAGTCACGTACAAAGTTCCTTCCTTCTTACCTCGATATATCACTAAGGCACCTTTTGTGATCTTCCAGGAATCACTAGTGAATGTCGTCACATATACGGTATCTGCCAACTGCCCCATTGAGATCAAATTCCGTTTCAAACTCGGTACATATCTGACATCGTTCAATTTCAAAGTCATTATCTTTCTAATTTATATAAACATCTCCCTTTCTAACAATACTGTATGGCTTATCATCACCCAGGTAGACTCTCCCGAAGTCACCTGACACATAATCACGTAGAACTTCCTTACACGAAGTGGCATGAAATGAAGCACCCGAGTCTATGACCTAAGACTCATTCCTCGCATCAAGAGACAAGATCAACGTCTCTGTGTCACACTCCTCAGATAAATTCACTAAATCCTTTGTGAGGCCCGTATCTTAGACCGTACCATTTCGTAAGCTTCTGCAGCCCTCTCGGTCGAATTTCAGTGATACACGATCTTTATCGATGTTTGCACCTAATCCTAAGTTGTGTCCCGTATATCAGAGTCGGCTCGACTCGAAACTTATATCATTACGACCACACCGTCGCCGCGGTTCCGATGCCGCATCTCGCGCGCCTAGGCGATACCCGGATCAGAATATGTGGGTCCGTATTCAGTTCGAGGGAAATGCTGCACATTTGCAATCCGGAGGAAATCTCTACGACACGTTACATCAATCCATCACTCAAGTACAAGCAACCCAACCCATCCCTCTCTTACACAACCTTACCTAAAGTCAACTCTCACCCTCACATGTCAAGTACAGATCACTCACCTTTTCACCCATCACTCACCCTTTCACCCATCACACACATCCCTCACTTCTCTTACATCACTCTCTCTCTCTCATCTCTCTCTCATTACCCCCAAGCAACCCCAAGGGAGAGAGGAGGCCATGTGTGGCCCACTTCCCATCCCAAGATCCATCATCCTAGCCCTTCATTTCTCATCATCTTCCATCAAAGAGGGAGACAAGGAGATCGGCGTTCCATCGGACCAAGAAGATCAAACGGTGGGTGTTTTATAGACCTAAATTTAATGCTTTGATGATGGGCCAAGTGAGGCCTACCGATTGATTGTATGGATCTCACTTTAAACCCTAGGTGTGGCCGATGGCCCACCTTAATCCTCATGATCATTCCATGATAGGGCCATCCTCCATGGACCCCATCATGATGTTTATCTTCCTTGCTTGAATAGGGTCATCTAGACCTTGCATTTTTATGGAAAAAGGATCTCCATCGTTGATTTCAATCGGTGGACCCACATGTAATGGGACCCACTTGATGTATGTTCTGATGTATGGAAGGGAGGGCCCATAGTGCTGGGGTCCCTCTATCACTCGATCTCTCTCTCTCCCTCTCTTTCATTATTTTTGGCATGATAATGTGGCCGTGTGGCCCACCCGGATGAACCCCATCTTGATGTATGTCTTATCCACACCACCCAGCCTTTTGGTGGCCCACCTAGACAACATGTCTATAGGTGGTGCCCACCTTAAATATATGTGTTGTGCCCAAACTGTCCAACATCCAGGGACGCTGGACATGAACTAAAAACAAAAATATTAACTTGAATCAACAAGCTTTGGGGAGGGCCACTCGTGTAGGCCCCACGTGACTTTAATCCACACTGTCCATCTTATTTCCCAAGTTATTTTAGGCGTTAAGCCGAAAAACGAAGTTAATCCCGCCATACCACAGAAAACTATGATTTCTACCATTCAAGGCCATTAGGACCCACCTTGATATTTCTACATGCCAAAATATACTGAATATTGGGGTCATTTGGTCTATCTTGAGCCATAGAGTCCAATGGGTGAGATGGATTCTCCTTATGCGGGCCTCACCTACAAAAAACCGCAAGAAAAGAAAAATAAAAAAAAATCAAGCAACAGGAGCTGCTGCTGTTGACGTCTAGAGGACGCTGCAGCAGCGTCCTGCTGCATTGCTGAAACGGGAAGGGACGTGGGTCCCAACCGTGGGCCCCACTGTGGTGTGTGATCCACATCAACACCGTGCATTGATTGGGCCCTTTAGGGCAGTGGGCCCCCTCCCAAAAATCAGTTGTAAGTGGAACTTAGGTGGTCCACATCATAGGGACAGTGATGATTGAACGTCTACCATTGAGACCATGTGTGGGTCACAGAAGTTTTGGATTGTTATGAAATTTGTTTTTCCCCTTTACCCAGGTCTGTGTGACCTTATTAACAAATTGGATGGAAGATAAACATTATGGTGGGCCCCACGTGGGACCCACTGATGTGTGTATTGTATCCCACCCCTCCCCATGTATGGGAGTGGGACAGCTGGTGTACCTCACTCCAGCTACATAACTATTGTAGTGGCATCAACAAGTTCTATGGACCCCACCTGTTTCATCCACGCCATCCATCTATGGGACCCACCATGATGCATGTGTTGCATCCAAACCATCCAACCCTTTGGCAAGCTCATCTTACAACTTGAGACTAAAAATAAGACAGATCTAGGATCAAGTGGACCACATTATAGAAAACAGTGGGTTTGAACGTCCACCATTAAAATCCCTTGGGCTACCAAGTTTGAACCTATATGATACTTGTTTTTCCCTCTAAATCCAAGTCCTTGTGACCTTATGAATAGGCTGGATGGGAAATAAACCCCATGATGGGGCCCACTGGAATTTAACCGTGGAAATCATTACCACCACGATTAGATATGGTATAGGCTTGTTGATCTTTTGATATGATTCATTTTTTATATAATACTTTATATTGATCTCTAAAAATAGATGAATTATGTTCGGCCCATTTGAATTGGCTTGTTCAACTCGGCCCATTCGACTTGGCCATTAATTCGGCCCATTTGATTAGGTCCAATGTGATGTATGAGGCCCATTGTTGAGGCCCATCCCATTTGATGTATCTGACGCCCATGGGTTGAGGTCCAATGGGATGTATATAAGGTCCATTGCATTGTGTGATTCCACCATGGTTTGTGTAATGATATTTATGGAGGGTCGTGCCTTGGGAGCAATGATGGTTTGATGTCCATATTGTAAGGATAATGTTAGTTAAATGTCCGCATTGTAACTCTCCCTAGGGCCCATTGGTAGGCCCATACTAGTTGTGTGTAGGCTGTCTAGGCCCATCTTCGTTGTGAGGATAGTTCATCACGTTATAACATGTTTAGTATAATTCCATGACTCATGCCATACGCATCATATGTATGCTTAATATGAGTAGTGACTGATCATAGCATAAGCCATTGGGCTGAGACATTTATGGGACTCCTTATGAGACAGTGCCCCACATGAACACATGGTATGCACAGGATTGATGCATGTCTGGATTGTATGACTCATGCATCTTACATTGTGTTGTGATTACTATACACCCTAATGACATCAGGGTTGTGACCTTTACAGGCATGTCGTGGATGGCCAGATGGGACACCGAAAATGTTTGGATCGAGCATCTGGGCACTTTGGATATCCATGGGTGAAAGGCCCTAAACCTCCGATGCTAGGAGACACCCTGAAAAGGCCAAGCTATATGTCCTAGAGGGGGGGTGAATAGGACAGTACCAAATTAAAACTTATAACAGCGGAATTAAAATGAATATGATAGCCAAAGTAAATCACAATGCAGTAAATTAAAATAACCTCAAAATTCAAATCTTGAGAGGTTGATACAAACGTTGTTCTAAGGACAACCTTACACCAAAAACAGAGTTTATGGTAGGACAACCTTATTCCTAGAAAGATCTTTGTATCAAGTCTCAAACCGAAGAGGAATACAATAATAAATATAAACTGAATTGAAATAACTTGTAATTAAAAATGTATTGTTCTAGGGACAGCCAGACACCATAAAAATGGCAGGGCAACCTTGCTGGAACAACTTTCAAAAGAAATAGAATATCAAGCGATAAAGGAATAGTAGAAAATAAATTCTAAACTATTACAACATTCTCACAATGCTTGAATTAAATGATTACAACATTCACCACCACACATACATCCCACAAAAATTAATTAAAGATTAGAAGAATAAATCAATCAACCACAACACAAGGGTTTATAGTGGTTCGCCTATGTGTTCACCAACTGTTAAACAACAGCACACAAAAAGCTACTCCACTCCTAATATCCTCACACAGGGGATATTAGCGTTCACTAAAAATAGGTTTTCCCAGGTTCACCCAAAACCCTTACAATTGTGTCTTTGTATGTGGGCTAACACAACTAAAAAAAACCCCACTTCTGAGTTTTCCTGGCTTTCCTCAGATAACCAATATAACAAGATTTTTCTGGCAAATCTTGAAAGAAACCAAAATAATAGAAAGGAATTTACAATATGTAAAATACCTGAATATCTCCTTCGTTGTAGCAGCCCGGTAGAACCAAATCAAAGTAGATGATTGAATGTCCAAGTTCAATGTCCAGTACTCGATTACAATGGTTCTAATTCTAATAGATTTTAAATTAAACCAAATAGGGCTTGCCTTAATTGATTTTGATTCCAAAGAAAGGGAATAACAATTCCTCTTATCAAATCAGATTGGAATAGCAGAAACAAAATCAATTAAATAAAGCTAAGGAAAGAGAATATTAAATAAGCACACTTAGCTTAGATGGAGCACAAAATTATCTCTCAAAAGTTCGACGAAGTTTGGCTTGAATACTTTAATTAATTCGATGATTTCTTCTGAGATTCGTGCACTATTTATAAGTGAGAAGATCGAGTCTTCGACTGGTCTAGAGTGCTCTTCGACTAGTCGAAGCACTAACAGATATTTAAAAAATCCGGCGAGATATGCTCTGACCGTTCTACGACTGATCGAAGCTCTCCTACGACTGGTCGTAGGTCACCTACGACTGGTCGTAGGTTTCCTTCGACTGGTCGTAAGTCCTGCAAATCTTCGCTGGACTTCGAGTTGAAGATTGTACGATTAGTCGAAGAGCAGTCGACATTGTTCCTACGACTAGTCCAACAGATTCCTGGACTAGTCAAAGGCTAACAGATTTTATCCGGAATTTGTAACAAACTCACGACTGATCGAGGATTTTCTTAGACTGGTCGAAGCAAGTCTAGGACTAGTTGAAGAAGGCCTAGGACTAGTCGAAGAACAGACCAATCACATGTAAAATAAACATTCGGTTTATGTATCCGAAATGACCTACTTCTAAGGTCAACCTATGGTCAATCAAACCTCAACCATGAAGTATGGACATTGAAACATTAGGAACAAGAGACCTTGAAGTATGAGCCTTGAAGTCTTGATGTAGATCAAACCTTGATGTAGCTCAATCTTGAAAGTGTACAAACTACCTTGAACTCTTCTTGAAGTCTTGCAGCTTGAGTCATGTCTTGTGAGCAGTTCTTTCATTCAAGATCTTGAGTCTTGTCTTGTGAGCAGTTCTTTCATTCAAGATTGATCCTTGTACTTGTGAGCTTTGCTTGTTGTGAGCTTAGCTTGTTCATGAATGTTGATCCTTGAAAGAGCTTCACTTAAGCAAGTTATATATAACATAACAATGATTTTGTCATCACAAATTTAATAACAGACAGGGATATAAACTATAGCACTTACAATCTCCCCATTTGTCAAATTAGTGACAAAACACATAATCAAGATAAACAAGAGTAAAACAACTGGTTAATACCTGCAAATCAATATTCAATATTCAACATTCAACCAATTTCAACCAGTTTCATTCAACAAGATCAAACATATATTCCCCTTGACTCCCCACTCCCCTTGAGTAACATAACCAATGCTACTCCTCTCATAATCACATTAAGAACAAACCATTCTCCCCCTTTTTGTCACAATATGACAAAGGAGAACTAAATAAAGGAAGTCATGAGAGGAAAAGAGAGTATAGCAAAAGAGTCATAGAGATACTCAAGATAGCATCACATATATCCAGCATAAATATTACATCAAGAACAAATATCCAGCATAAAATCCAACTCAAACTCAAGCAAACAAGTGCTAAGTAATAAAGTTATTACAAACCAGAAGTCTCATAAAAACTAGTCAGAACTAGAACTTGATGACGGAGTAGGAATAGATGGATCAAGTTGGTGCATGCCTTTGTTCAAGCGCCTAAGATATTTGCGCATGTACTTGAATTGTAAATCATGAGCAACAGACATGTTTTCCAACTTAACATTAATATCCTCAACTTTACCCTCTAATGCACTCAGACGTGCATCAACATCAGATGGTACAAAATCTGGATCATTAGCTGAGTCAGAATCTAGTTCCTCAAAAATGTCATCCATATTAATGTCAACACCAGCTTCTTCAGGACCACCACCACCACCACCACCTTGTTCAGGAAGCAGATCCAACTTCATCTTATTGATATTTGTATTGTTGAAGATCAGATGATGGATAGGTGCCTCATTAACTAGCATATCGACTAACATATGAGTAGCCAATACAGTCATAAAATAGGTAAAAGGAATGTCACTATGACCAGGATGGAGTCGAAACTGAATAATGAAATGACAGATTAAGGATGGCAAATAAATCTGAGTACCATTTGAGATAGCATGGATAACACGAACCATAAATGAAGTCAAGTCAGATTTATTACCCGAACGAGGATACAGATTAGACATAAATTTTGTGAAGAATTTCGTATTTGGGTAACAAATACCTTGCGGGGAGCGCATTCCCTTTTTGAGTCCATTGAACATCCATATTGCACAAGTCTCTAGTGAGCATGCGTTTTTCAGCCATTGAGGGTTTATCGGTTAAATTATGGATAGGAATACCCTCATCATTCACAGGAATTTCCATAAGGGCTGAAATTAAATGACGATCAACGTCAAATGACCCTTCTCTAGTAGAAATTTGAAAAGTTAAATTATCCTGTGAAAATGCACTAATACATGTAAACATGAATTGGGCAATGGACCGGTATGCAGGCCCACCCCAATGCAATAAGTTAACCCAACCTACAGCTTCAAGCATAGGAAGGATGTCAAAAGGAGCAATGTGATTAACATCAACAGCATGCTCAACAATAACATTACGAGATCTAATGTCCCTAACATATGATGGATCATCATTAGGAACAAGAAGATGACGCTTAGAGATAGCAGTCGATCTGGAGGAAGAAGAAGGACCACGTGAAGTAGTTTTTCTACCTCTAGAAGCCATTTGTAACAAGGATTTTAAGAAAATAGGAAGTTGTAAAGGATTGAGAAGTGGGTTTATACAAAACAGATTTTCAAAATAGAAAGCTTCAAGAGAGAAAAGGAAACAATCTTGACACAAATCTGCAAGAAAAATAGGATTTAGAACACTAACCTTGAAGGACTTGAAGGATGGGTTCGACGAGTCGAAGTTCGGCTCCAAGGAGAAGAAAGAAGAAATGAGGAAGAAAGAGAAAAATCCCCAATTTAAAGTGAAACCCGTGTTCCACGACTGGTCGTGGGTATCTACGACTGGTCGTGTATACTCACGACTGGTCGAATAAACCCCAAAAAATTCAATTTTCTTACAATTTAAACAAAAATTGGAATTCAATCTAACAAATATATACACTATAATACAAGAAGGCATAAATTATCAATTTAAAATGCACATGCCAAGATCAAATTTCATCTTTTTGAACCTACTTTTATCGAGAGGTTTTATGAAAATATCAGCTCGTTGATCTTCAGTAGGAATATATTCTAGAGATATAACTTTTTCTTCTACTAATTCCCTTATATAATGAAATCTAATGTCAATATGCTTAGTACGAGAATGCTGAATAGGATTTTTTGAAATATTTATCGCACTGGAATTATCACAATGTAATAACATAGAATCCTATTTAATTCCATAATCACTTAGCATTCGTTGCATCCAAACAAGCTGTGTACATGCATTACCAGCTGCGATATACTCCAGTTGTTGAAAGTGATATAGAATTTTGTTTCTTACTAAACCAGGAAACTAGACAATTTCTAATGTAAAAACAACCACCACCGGTTGATTTTCTATCATCTAGATTACCAGCCTAGTCAGCATCCAGTACCCAACTAATTGGACATTGGTTTCATGAGGATACTAGAGACCGAGATTTACGATTTGCGACATATCTAATAATTCGCTGGACCAGGAATCAAGTGAGATTCTTTTGGATCAGATTGATATCTTGCGCAAATACCAACACTTAGTGAAATATCAGGTCTACTAGCAGTTAAATATAACAAACTACCAATCATACTCCGATAAAGTTTTGAGTCAACATTTTTACCATTAGAGTCTTTTGACAGTTTCAGGGTAGTACTCATAGGAGTATCGAAATTCTTGCCATTCTCAAATCCAAATCTCTTGATTAGATTCAAAGCATACTTAGATTGAGAAATGAATATTCCTTCAGGTTGTTGCTTTATTTGCAATCCAAGGAAATAAGTCAATTCCCCAACCATGCTCATTTCGAATTGTGATTTCATCAAATCTGCAAACTCAGTAGTCAAGTCAGTACAAGTTGATCCATAAATGATATCATCAACATAAATCTGCACCATTAAGATATGATCATTATGTTTCTTAACAAACAGAGTTTTATCAACAGATCCCATTTGAAAATTATGACTTAAAAGAAATTTCGTTAGTTTCTAATACCATGCCCTAGGTGCTTGTTTTAATCCATAAAGTGCCTTTTTAAGCTGATATACATGATCAGTATTTTTGGAATCTTCAAAACCCATTGGCTGTTCAACATAAACTTCTTCATGTAAATCGCCATTTAGAAAAGCACTTTTCACATCCATCTGATAGATCTTTATCTTTCTAAAACATGCAATGGATATAAATAATCTAATAGATTCAAGACGTGCTACTGGTGCAAAGGTTTCATCGAAATCAATCCCTTCAATTTGAGTATAACCTTGTACCACCAGTCTAGCCTTGTTTCTAATTATATTTTCACATTCGTCAGACTTATTTTTAAAAATCCATTTCGTTCCAATGATGTGTTTATCTTTAGGTCTTGGTACGAGATACCAAACATCATTTCTTACGAATTGGTTGAGTTCATCTTGCATCGCAACAATCCAGTTCTCATCAGCCAGAGCTTCTTTTACGTTAGATGGTTCAATTTGGGATGTAAAACATATATAATTACATATATCCTCAAGTTGCCTACGGGTGCGAACACCGATGAGAGGGTTTCCAAGAATTTGTGTGGTTGGATGATCTTTAACAGTCCTCAACTCAGAATCAATCTAATTCAATGAAGTATCGGGTTTATCAATGATTAGTACTTCATCATTATCTAAATTAGAAATTGGTGTGTTTAAGTGATCATCAATGACAACATTAATGGATTCTTAAATCACACCAGTCCTTTTGTTTAGGACCCTATAAGCTCGATTGTTTAAAGAATATCCTAGAAAAATACCTTCATCACTCTTCGTATCGCACTTTCCCAAATTTTCACGATCACGTAAAATATAGCACTTGCTGCTAAAAACTCGAAAGTATTTAACAGTAGGCTTTTTATTGAACCACAATTCGTAAGCCGTTTTATTATTATCTTTGCTAGTGTATACTCGGTTAATAATATAGCAAGCTGTGTTGACTGCTTCAGCCCAAAGATTTTTAGAGAGCTTCATGCTATTCAACATGACATTACCCATTTCTTGAAGCACCCTATTTTTTCTTTCAACAATTCCATTTTGTTGTGAAGTTTTGGGAGCAGAGAATTCATGTAATATTCCTTGGTCGGTACAGAACTCTCAAAATTGCTATTCTCAAATGTAGATCCATGATCACTACGAATTTTACTGATTTGAGAAGATTTTTCAGTTTGAATCCTTTTGAGAACTTTTCTTACTTCTTCAAGGGTTTCAGATTTATCCCTTAAGAAGACTACCCAAGTGAATCTGGTAAAGTCATCAACTATTACCAGGATATACTTTTTACCACCATGACTTTCCGTTCTGGTAGGTCCTATCAGATCAATGTGGAGAAGTTCGAGTGGTCTTGATGTGGTATTTGAATTCACCTTTTTGTATGAGTTCTTTGTTTGTTTGCCTATCTGGCACTCACCACATATTTTATCTAATTTCTGAAGTTTGGGTAAACCTCTTACAAGTTCTCGTTTGCTCAATCGATATAAATTTTGATAATGTACATGTCCAAGACGTTTGTGCCATAAATCAGTCTCGTCTGTATGGACCATGTAACATGTTTGATTAGATGAGCTGGATTCACTAATAATATAGCAATTTTCAGACGTTCTACGTCCAGTTAATATTACAAAACCCTTATTGTTTAGTATTTCGCAGCTTTGATTAGAAAACCGAACATTATGGTTATTATCACATATTTGTGATATACTAAGCAAGTTGTGCTTTAGGCCTTCAACGTATAAAACATTTTTAAACATAGGAAGATTAAAAAGTTGAACCGTACCTTGGCCTATAATCTTACAGTTGCTACCATCACCAAATGTGACTGAACCATCAGTCATATCTTTAAGATCGGTGAATAAAGCTTTGTCACCTGTCATATGCCTGGAGCATCCACTGTCTAGGTACCACTTTGAATGACTTGTTGCTTTGAAAGTAGTGTGAGCAACCAAGCAGGTGACTTTAGGAACCCATTTCATAACTGTTTTGGGTTTAGGAACATAGTTGGTCTTCTTTTGTATACATTTGTAGGAATGACCTATAGAGTTAGATTTTAAGAGCTCCTTGAGTAAATCAACTATCTTTTCAGCTAGTGGATTTCGTTTCTGATTAAAGTTGACATGGCTATTTCTAGGTTTTTGAAAAGTTTTTAAATTTTTAGAAAAATCTTGATAAGTACTTTTCCCTTTTGAGTTTGAGGACTCTCTTTTAACAATCATAGGAGGAGTATACTTTTGTTTAGGAGGTAAATTTTTATCATAGCCCAACCTGGATCGATCGCTACATTTTCTTGATCCGGATAAAAGTTTCTCTAACTTTGGATCACCTTGGGCATATTTCCACGTGTCCTTTAGACTCAGAAGAGAAGATACTTCAGTTTTAAGATTCTCAATTTCAGATTTTAAATTAACAATTAGTGAGTTTTTGAATTCCAAATCGCATTTTGATTTTTCAAAACAATCTGAAATTTGTGATTTTTCTAAGACAAGTGAATCAAAACAATTTTTGAGTTTAGAAAACTTTTCTTTTTGAATTTTAAGTTTGACAGCAATTTTACAACTTTCCTTATATAGGGCATTGTAACCGTCTTGAAGATCATCTTCATTTTCACATTCACTATTCAGATTTTCTTCACTTGTAGAGTCATTATCTGAAAATGTGAATTTGGCTAGAGTC
The DNA here is from genome assembly GCF_029962835.1 of Magnolia sinica. Taxonomy (NCBI): domain Eukaryota; kingdom Viridiplantae; phylum Streptophyta; class Magnoliopsida; order Magnoliales; family Magnoliaceae; genus Magnolia; species Magnolia sinica. The sequence goes on from NC_080581.1 coordinate 63,707,329, forward strand.
ATAAGAGCTTTAACCTCATTGCCCGACTCAGTTTCAAAATCTTCTGATTTAGAAGAACCTTCAGAATCAAATGATTCATCCCATGTAGCCAACATACACTTCTTCTTGGGTTTGTCCCTTTTAGGACATCTATTTGCTTAGTGCCCATATTCTAGATAGTTGTAACATTGACTATCTTTCAAAGATTTTCGAGATTTGGGTCTAAACTTCTTTTTGTCATTTGATTTTTGAAAATCAACCCTTTTCTTGCTTTTGAAAATCTTGTAAATTTTTTTAGCTAAAAGAGCCATATCATCTTCTGAATCAGAATTTTCTTCTGAATTACATTTAGAAGATTTTAGTGCGATAGATTTTCCTTTAGGAGCTTTAAAGTTTAACTCGTAGGTTTGTAGTGAACCAACTAGTTCTTCTACCCTCATATTATCCGTATCACGAAGTTCCTGGATCGCGGTTACTTTAGAATTGAACCGTTCAGGAAGTGAGCGTAGTATTTTTGCACACACTTTACTTTCTAGGATTTTATCGCCAAGACCCCACATTGAGTTTACAATGTCATTCAATCTAGTGTAAAAGTCCATAAACATTTCATTTTCCTCCATATGAATTTCTTCAAATCTGGTTGTGAGGAGTTGGACTTTAGATTTTTTGACAATTGTAGTGCCCTCGTGTGTCATTTCTAATATATCCCAAGCTTGCTTTGCAGTATCACAGGAAATGATTCTTTTGAACTCATCCGGTGATAGTGCGCAAGTAATTGCATTTAGTGCTTTAGCATTTGCACTACTCTCACTTTTCTGAAGAGTGGTCCATTGGTAATATGGTGTTACTTTCATTGATTTTGAACCATCAACCCCAGTAACTTCTATGATAGGAGGATTCCATTCAGTCACTGTGGCTTGCCACACATTTTCATCCATTGATTTGAGGAAGATCCTCATTTTGGCTTTCCAATAGGCATAGTTGGAGCCATCAAAGGGTGGAGGCCTAGTGACTAAAAGGCTATCAAAATTTGACATCTTAAATAGCTTAAATCGTTAGCTCAGGAATTAAATCCAAGAATAAAAAAGAGCTATTAGGCTCTGATACCACTTGAAAAGGCCAAGCTATATGTCCTAGAGGGGGGGTGAATAGGACAGTGCCAAATTAAAACTTATAACAGCGGAATTAAAATGAATATGATAGCCAAAGTAAATCACAATGCAGTAAATTAAAATAACCTCAAAATTCAGATCTTGAGAGGTTGATACAAATGTTGTTCTAAGGACAACCTTACACCAAAAACAGAGTTTATGGTAGGACAACCTTATTCCTAGAAAGATCTTTGTATCAAGTCTCAAACCGAAGAGGAATACAATAATAAATATAAACTGAATTGAAATAACTTGTAATTAAAAATGTATTGTTCTAGGGACAGCCATACACCATAAAAATGGCAGGGCAACCTTGCTGGAACAACTTTCAAAAGAAATAGAATATCAAGCGATAAAGGAATAGCAGAAAATAAATTCTAAACTATTACAACATTCTCACAATGCTTGAATTAAATGATTACAACATTCACCACCATACATACATCCCACAAAAATTAATTAAAGATTAGAAGAATAAATTAATCAACCACAACACAAGGGTTTATAGTGGTTCGCCTGTGTGTTCACCAACTGTTAAACAACAGCCACACAAAAAGCTACTCCACTCCTAATATCCTCACACAGGGGATATTAGCGTTCACTAAAAATAGGTTTTCCCAGGTTCACCCAAAACCCTTACAATTGTGTCTTTGTATGTGGGCTAACACAACTAAAAAAAAACCCCACTTCTGAGTTTTCCTGGCTTTCCTCAGATAACCAATATAACAAGATTTTTCTGGCAAATCTTGAAAGAAACCAAAATAATAGAAAGGAATTTACAATATGTAAAATACCTGAATATCTCCTTCGTTGTAGCAGCCCGGTAGAACCAAATCAAAGTAGATGATTGAATGTCCAAGTTCAATGTCCAGTACTCGATTACAATGGTTCTAATTCTAATAGATTTTAAATTAAACCAAATAGGGCTTGCCTTAATTGATTTTGATTCCAAAGAAAGGGAATAACAATTCCTCTTATCAAATCAGATTGGAATAGCAGAAACAAAATCAATTAAATAAAGCTAAGGAAAGAGAATATTAAATAAGCACACTTAGCTTAGATGGAGCACAGAATTATCTCTCAGAAGTTCGACGAAGATTGGCTTGAATACTTTAATTAATTCGATGATTTCTTCTGAGATTCATGCACTATTTATAAGTGAGAAGATCGGGTCTTCGACTGGTCTAGAGTGCTCTTCGACTAGTCGAAACACTAACAGATATTTGAAAAATCCAGCGGGATATGCTCTGACCGTTCTACGACTGGTCGAAGCTCTCCTACGACTGGTCGTAGGTCCTGTAAATCTTCGCTGGACTTCGAGTTGAAGATTGTACGACTGGTCGAAGAGCAGTCGACACTATTCCTACGACTGGTCGAACAGATTCCTGGACTAGTCGAAGGCTAACAGATTTTATCTGGAATTTGTAACAAACTCACGACTGATCGAGAATTTTCTTAGACTGGTCGAAGCAAGTCTAGGACTAGTCGAAGAAGGCCTAGGACTAGTCGAAGAATAGACTAATCACATGTAAAATAAACATTCGGTTTATGTATCTAAAATGACCTACTTCTAAGGTCAACCTATAGTCAATCAAACCTCAACCATGAAGTATGGACATTGAAACATTAGGAACAAGAGACCTTGAAGTATGAGCCTTGAAGTCTTGATGTAGATCAAACCTTGATGTAGTTCAATCTTGAAAGTGTACAAACTGCCTTGAACTCTTCTTGAAGTCTTGCAGCTTGAGTCTTGTCTTGTGAGCAGTTCTTTCATTCAAGATCTTGAGTCTTGTCTTATGAGCAGTTCTTTCATTCAAGATTGATCCTTGTACTTGTGAGCTTTGCTTGTTGTGAGCTTAGCTTGTTCATGAATGTTGATCCTTGAAAGAGCTTTACTTAAGCAAGTTATATATAACATAACAGTGATTTTGTCATCACAAATTTGACAACAGACAGGGATATAAACTATAGCACTTACACACCCCAACGTTTAGACCGAGTAGGTACATGAGTGCCCGAGTGCCGAATACCAGTAGGCCGCTTCTTCCACTGTGTTGTGGTCGGTTGGGAGGGAGTGTGGCCTTATCCGCCCGAGTGAGGGGGCTATAAGCTAGGCTGAGTATGACCAGCTCGTAAATGGGCCCGCTATCGACGAGCCAGGTAGGTATTGGCAAACTGCTAGCTAGGCGGATAGTGAGGTCTTTTCCACTTACTGGTTGTGCGGCTAGGGAGGCAGCAGTCATTGTAGAGTGTACTACATCCCGGTGATGATCCCAAAAAGGAACTGTACTGATATGTAGACTTATTGAGCAGGAATTGGAGACTCATTAATTCATTCATTCACTATCCACTCAGGCTGGTGGTGCGCAACTATTTGTTACATGTACGTTTGCATGGTCAGGATTTTGGTTAGGTCGCAGCAGCGTTGAGCTTGGAGCGTGCGGCGGTTTTCAGGAGCTTTGATTTATATATACATATATATATATTTCCCTTTCAACACTGTATTCAAATGTTTATATTAATGGATATGTGATGATGATGTTGCCTTTGTGATTTGGGTAAACTTGTGGTTATGCTTCTTACGAGATAAATGTACGTTGGAAAATCCTCCTTGTATGATCCCAGGATCGGAACCTAGCATTTGGGCATTGGGAGCCAAGAATGAGGTACTACAGAGGCTGTTAGCACCAGATTTGGTAATCAGAATTCCTGTGAATCCGATTTTCGGGTTTAGGGCGTGATAGAAGATGGTATCAGAGCATAACTTGGGAATGCCTGAAGATAACAGCATATATCCGCTGAGCTACCCTTCACTCTATGATTGTTGAAAACTTAGAATGGTTAGATTTTCGAGTTCGAATAACTTAGAGATTTTCTAATATAGCTCCCTACCATTGAGATTATGAGGCTGCATAGTATTCCTGTTTCGATCGTTTCTGATCTGGGAGCGGAAGATTAGTAAGGTCACCATAATGTTGATGATGCGTCATTGGGGGGCGCGATTAAGATTAGAGAGCTCTATCTTCATCCTTTTGTAGATTGATTATGCCTTGACATATATACTTGATGATGTTTTCTCTTCCCTTGTCTGTTCTGTAAATTTTAAGGATGAAATTTTTATTAGGTGGGGAGAGCTGTGAGGCCTGTGTCCTAGGCCATACTGTTCCGTAGGCTTTCGCAGTCCTCTCAGTCAAATTTTGGCAACCCGCAATCTATTATCGGCGTTTATGTGGGATCCTGAGTCGTGTCCCATATATTAGAGTCGGCTTGACTCAAAACTTGTATCATTTCAACCGCGCCGTTGCCGCCGTTCTGATGCCGCATCTCGTGCGCCGAGGCGATACCCGGGCCAGAATATGTGGGCCCGCGTTCAGTTCGAGGGAAACGCCGCACATTTGCAATCCCGAGGGAATCTTTACGACACACGTCACATCAATCCATCAATCAACTATAAGCAACCCAACCCACCTCTCTCTTACACAACCTTACCTAAAGTCAACTCTTACCCTTACATGTTAAGTATACATCACTCACCTTTTCACCCATCACTCACCCTTTCACCCATCACACCCATCCCTCACTTCTCTTATATCGCTCTCTCTCTCTCTCTCATCTCTCTCTCATTACCCCTAAGCAACCCCAAGGGAGAGCCAACGTCCATGGCCTCCCAAGGGAGAGAGGAGGCCATGTGTGGCCCACTTCCCATCCTAAGATCCATCATTATAGCCCTTCATTTCTCATCATCTTCCATCAAAGAGGGACACAACGAGATCAGCGTTCCATTGGACCAAGAAGATCGAACGGTGAGTGTTTTATATGCCTAGATTTAATGCTTTGATGATGGGCCAAGTGAGACCTGCCGATTGATAGTATGGATCTAACTTTAGACCTTAGGTGTGGCCAATGGCCCACCTTAATCCTCATGATCATTCCATGATGGGGCCATTCTCCATGGACCCCATCATGATGTTTATCTTCCTTACTTGAATAGGGTCATCTAAACCTTACATTTTTTATAGAGAAAGAATCTCCACCGTTGATTTTGATCGGTGGGCCGATATGTAATGAGACCCACTTGATGTATGTTATGATGTATGGAAGGGAGGGCCCATAGTGCCGGAGTCCCTCCATCACTCTCTCTCTCTCTCTCCCTCTCTCTTTCATTATTTTTGGTGTGATAATGTGACCGTGTGGCCCACCTGGATGAACCCCATCTTGATGTATGTCACGCCCCAAACTCGGAAACCGGGCTCACGAAATTTCCAATCATCGAATCCGGCGCTGACAGCCTCCATAGTACCTCATTCTCGGCTCCCATCACCCATATACCAGGTTCCAATCCTGAGATCCTAAAAGGAGGATTTCAAACATGATTTGATTCGTAATGAGCATAACCATAAGCATAACCCACGAACAATAACCACAAGAACACCATCACAAAATCCACTATAATAAAAAACTTTGAGTATAATGCGTAAGAAAGGGAAATACAAGATAATGAAAATAATAAAAACTCTAGAAGCTCGACTGCACACTCTAACTACGGCGAGGCTATGGCTGCGTTCTGGCATCACCTGCACGCATCAATCGCGCATAAGCTTATAGAAAGCTTAGAGGGTGGTGTAAATGTGTATGTAGTATGAACGTGCTTAAAATGCAATGCTAGAGTAATGCGGAATCATGTTGATGGGTACATGAATGCAATCAACCGTACCAAGGCTATGCGGTGTAAGACATAAATGTTATCGGCCATATCAAGACCATGCGATGCGAGATGCAACTTAAGCATGTCAATCCTCATCCAAATCCTTATACAGCTCATCAAATATCAGTACAGTTCTCATTCTGAATAATCATCGGGGTTTAGTACACTCCAAATGGCACTGCCCCTTTCCCAGGCGTGTAGTCTAAGTGAGCATAAGAAACCTCACTATCCACCTGGCCAATAGTCTGCCAATATCTATCCGGCACATCGATAGTGGACCCATTCACGAGCTCGTCAAACTCAGCCTAGTGATGCCCCCTACCCTTGGGTGAGTAAGGCCACACCCCTTTCCAACCAACCATGACACAGTGGGAGATGCGGCCTCCTAGTATTCGGCCCTCGTGTGCTCATATATCCACTCGGTCTCGACATTGGAGTCATCCTCTGGTACCATCAGTTTTAGAAATTTTCACCCAGGGACATCTATAGCGCCCCGATGCTTAGAATCAGTATTTTTGGTATCCAATCTAGCCATCCACGATGTGTCTGTGGAGGATAAGGCCCTGATGTCGCTAGGGCATATAATAATTACAATCACATAAAATGCAAGTGCATGAATCACTCAACCAGACATGCAATAATCTTGCGCGTACCGCGGGCTCATGAAGGGCAACTCTGCTTATTAGGGAGCCCATAAACAATCGACCCGAAGACATATGTTATGATCAGTCACTCCTCATATCAAGCATACATATGATGCATATGAGCATGAATCATGAATCTATACTAAACATGTTATATGATGGTGGACTCCATTCATAACGAAGATGGGCTTAAACGGCCTACACACTACAAGTATGGGCCTAATAATGGGCCGTACGGAGAGTGACAATGCGGACATTTAACCAACATCATCCTTATAATGTGGGCATCAAACCATCATTGTTCCCAAGGCACGGCTTGCCATGAACATCATTACATAAACTATGGTGGAATCACACATTGCAATAGGCCTTTTGTACATCCCGTTGGGCCTCGGCCCAAGGGCTCCAAATACATCAAATGGGCCGCATCACATGGGCCTCATATATATCAAAGTGGGCCTCAATAACAAGCCACAAATACATCAAGATGGGCCTAATCACATGGGCCTTATATATATATCAAGGTGGGCCTCAACGGATGGCCACAAATACATTAAGATAGGCCTAATCATATGGCCTTATATATATATATATGAATCATATCAAAAGATCAACTGGACCACACTCCAAATAATAGTGGCGACAATGATTTTCACCATTAAAAAAAATCCTACAGGGCCCATCGTTATGTATTGTTTTGGGATCCGACCTATTCATAAATTTTCATGGAGATAGATGAAGTGAAAGTAAAAACATCAGCTTGATCGGAACTACAGTGGCCCTTAAGAAGTTTTAAACGGTGAATGTCACTGTTCCCACTATTGTTAAATGGTGGGGTCTACTTGAACTATAGATATATCTCATTCTTTAGCTCATGCCATAAAATGAGCTTTCAAAATGGTTGGACGGCTTAGATGCAACACATGCGTCATGGTGGGTACCACCGTCCAGTGGTGTGGATGGTAAGGATAGGACACATACATCATTGGGTCCCATCAAATGGATGATGGTGTGAGTATACATACATACATCAGTGGGTCCCACATGGGGCCCACCATAATGTTTATTTGTCGTCCAATCTATTGATAAGGTCATGTAGACCTGGATGCAGAGGAAAAAAAAATTCAAAATGATCCAAAACTTCTCTGACCCAAAAGGGTTTCAATGGCAGACGGTTCAATCCCACTGTTTCCAATGACGTGGGCCACCTTAGTCTTGTATACGGTGGATTTTTGGGGTGTCCCACTGCCCTAAGGGGGACCCACCAAATGCAAGGTGTTGATGTTCAATGCACATCACGGTGGGGCCCATGGCTGGGACCCACGTCCCTGCTTGCCCATCCCTCCACAGTAGTAGTGCAGGACGCTGCTACGCGTCAGCAGCAGCAGCACCTGCGGCTGCCTTATATCTTTTTTTTTTAATTTGGATTGTTCTGAGGTTTTTCCTAGGTGGGGCCTGCATCGTGAGGATCCACCTCGCCCAATGGATCCTATGGTTCAAGACAAGCCAAACAAGCCCAATATTCGATATATTTTAGCGTATCGAAACATCAGGGTGGATTTCAATGGTAGACACACTGTTTTCTATGCTATGGCCCACCAAATACTCCGATTAACCTCATTTTTCCGATCAAAGCTTAAAATAATCTAGGAAATGGGATGGACGGCTTGGATTAAATACATACATCAAGGTGGGGCCTGTATGAGTGGCCCTTTCCAAGAGCTTTGAACCAAAGCTAATATTTGTGTTCTTAGTTGACGTCCAGCGTCCCCGGACGCTGGACGGTTTGGGCCTACTCAGGTGGGCCATCAAATGGTGGATAGTGTGGGTACAACACATATATAAAGTGGGCCCCACCTACAGATGGCTTGGATAAAATACATGCTTCACGGTGGGGTCCATCCGGGTGGGCCACACGACCACATCATCACATAAAATAGGAAAAAAAGAGAGGGAGAGAGAGAGACAAGCTCGTAAATGGGCCCGCTATCGACGAACTGAGTAGGAATTGGCAAACTTCTAGCTAGGTGGATAGTGAGGTCTTTTCCATTCACTGGTTGTGAGACTAGGGAGGCGGCAGCCATTGTGGAGTGTACTATACCCCGGTGATGATCCCAGAGAGGAATCGTACTGATATGTGGACTTATTGAGCAGGAATTGCATACTCATTTATTCATTCATTCACTATCCACTCGGACTGGTGGTGCGCAACTATTTATTACATGTACCTTCGCATGGCCAGGTTTTAGGTTAGGCATGCGACTAACATGAGATCAGGAGTTTACCACATTGAGTCTGGCTATCCATATTTAGGTATGGGACTGGTTTGGATAGAAGTCCCTTGTAGTGGACCCCGTAGCCGGCGATACTACGTACTATCATCCTGACTTCACACTCCAGCTTGGTCATTTCATTCGCAACGCATATTACATTACATCCATAGGCATAAGGCATTTTGGGTTGCTATGTCTCTGCACTTATATGGCCTAGACGGACTTAGCAGGATTTAAATATTGCATTGTATCATCGGCATCTGATATTTAGCTCTTTATGATTCTGCATTTGTATAGTCGACCCACATTACATATTCTGATATTGAATGATTTATAGACTGGTTAGTATTTTCGTTTACTCTGATATCATATGATTCATGATCTTACCAGCATTTTCGATATTGTATGATTATGACATTGTATTAGATACTTGGCACTTACCTTGCGCACACACTTTCACCACCTTCTAAGCTTTCTATAAGTTTATGCACGATAGATGTGTGTAAGTGGCGTTAGGCCGCAGCAGCGTTGAGCTTGGAGCGTGCGACAGTTTTCAGGAGCTTTGATTTTTTATATATATGTATTTTCCTTTCAGCACTGTATTCAAATGTTTATATTAGTGGATATCTGATGATGATGTTACCTTCGTGATTTGGATAAACTTGTAGATATGCTTCTTACGAGATAAATGTACATTGAAAAATCCTCCTTATAGGATCCCAAGATCAAAACCTGTCATTTGGGCACTGGGAGCCGAGAATGGGGTACTATGGAGGCTGTCGACACTGGATTCGGCATTCGAGATTCCTGTGAATCTGATTTTCAGGTTTAGGGTGTGACATCCTTCTTGCCTTGAGAACTTCCTTTTTGTTTCTTAAGCGCCCTGCAATTACGTTTCATATGCCTTTTTTCCCATAATGCCAACACCCGTCTTTGTCTTTTTGTCCTTTGGACTTCTTCCTTGACTTAGAATGTGTTGAGGGTCAAATATTGCATATCAGACCCCAGTTATTGCTTGGATTTATGAATATGGCACTGTTTAACGGCCCGATTTAATCGTGTTTGTGATGCAGAGTGTATTTACAAGTTTGGATTGAAATAGGATGTTAAAAGCAGGGATTTAACGCCCATGAGTCACTAAGGCAAGGGACGGACCCCAGGGGACCAAGATCGACAAATTTACACACCAGAGACTCGAGAATTTCGAGAAACTGAAGCTCCAGTGGCCTGACTCTGGTGGCCTGAAATTGGTACAGAATACAAGATCACAGGGTTCCCACCATCCGTTCAGCTCGAAACTTCATATATGTCCTAAAGACCTTAAATAAGTTGTACACGTTAAATTTCAATAGTTGGATACCTGTGGAAGTGGTCCAACAGTCAGATCAGCCTATGAATTACTAATCTGAGGCCCACCTAATATTCAAATATGCTTCAAACTCAGGCTTTATCCATTAGATGATATGAGAAAAGATGTGAACCGAACGGATTTCTCACGGCCATCATGATGATGGCCCATGAGCACCACATGTGTAGAGAGTGTATGTGCACTCAACGTGCACCGGATGGAGAAACCCGGTCAAAGTCGATTTTGACCGACTTCTTTCTCAAAAACGGCAACTGTCGTTACAGCGAAGCTGCACTGTCATCATCGGTTGATTTTGTGTGCCCCACCCATTGTCCATATGAAAAATCCAAACCATTCATCGGATCCATAAAGGCCTACTCACCAAGTCCTAGGTGATAAAATTTCAATGTACAGCAGATATTGATTTTAATTGCCCAAACGTAGGACGGATGGCTGAATGAAAACATCCATGGACCGCACCGAATTTGATCCAAAAATAGTGATTCCCACCTGGTTTTTCGAGCTGCAATAAATAGATGGAGTGGATTTTTCATTTGAATTCAATAAGTGGGCCAACACAAGTAACAGAGTTGACGTGCGTCGACTCTGTTCCGAAACAGAGGCTGTGGTCCCTTCTTGTGGGCCTCCATGGACCATGATCCATCTAATCTCACTACGTGAAAAATGGAAAAAAAGGACGGATTTAGAGACGGTTCTGGACCGTCTCTAAAATTGCTTGGTTTAAAGACGCTTTAGAGACGGTCGTAAACCGTCTCTAAAATTTTAGACGGCTCCTGACCGTCCTTAATATTGGCTAAAAAATTTGAACGTCCACAAATCATTTAAGATGGTCATTAGAGACGGTCATTGGCTATCTTTTATTGGTAATCTGAGACTGTCAAAGACCATCTGCATTAGAGACGGTCCTTAGATGTCTAATAGCGGCCATTTGAGACTATCATAAACTATCTGCATTAGAGACAATCCTTGGTTGTCTTATAGTGGTCAAAGACTGTCTCTACTAATGCTTAAGTCAAAATTTAAGAAGCCCAAAAAAATTATGAATTTCGAAAAAAAAAAAAAATTAGTTGAAAAGCTTAGAAAAATAATTAACAATGTTTAAGAAAATTTTAAATTTTGAAAAAAAAAAATTGTAATTTTATAAAAATCTAGATTTTGAAAAAAAAAATTAAGAACTTTGAATAATGTTGATAATTTTGAAAAAAATAATTTCGATAAAAAAATAGTATTTTGAAAAAGAAAATTTAAAAAATTAAACAAAATTGTGAAAAGTTGACAAATTACAAAAAAATATATATTTAAAAAAAAAAAGAAAACTAGATTTTGTATTTTGACAAGAAAAATTAAAAAGTTATATAACAAAAGTGAGATTTAAAAAATGATATTTTGAAAGAAATTTTAAAAAATTAAACAAAATTGTGAAAAAATTGACAAATTGTAAAAAAATATATTTTTTAAAAAGGAAAACTAGATTTTGTATTTTGACAAGAAAAATTAAAAAGTTATATAACAAAAGTGAGATTTAAAAAATGATATTTTGAAAAAAAAATTTAAAAATTAAACAAAATTGTGAAGAAATTGACAAATTGTAAAAAAAATATATTTTTAAAAAGAAAACTAAATTTTGTATTTTGACAAGAAAATTGAAAAGTTAGATAACAAAGGTGAGATTAAAAAAAATGATATGTTGAAAAAAAAAAATTTAAAATTAAATAAAATTGTGAAAAAAATTGACAAATTGTAAAAACAAATATATTTTTAAAAAGAAAACTAAATTTTGTAAAAAAAAATGTTAAATTTATTTATAATGAAAATGATATTTAGTTAAAAGAGTAAAAAACATATACATTTTTAAAAAAATTGTTAAATTTATTTGTGAAAAATAAAATTACTAAATTATTAGGCACATCCACTAATTGAACCTTTAAGCATTTTTGGACAATCTAATCAGTTCAAATTAAAGAGTAAATAACTTCAGATGTTTAAATCAAATTTCAAAAAAATTGTTGATCAATCTTGTATGCCCAATATCTTTCTCATATGTAGCATGATTGAGGCGAGTAACTAGTCAAATTGAGAGTATTGATCAGTAAAATAGAGTAAATGGACTAGACATGTAAAATGGGCCAAATATTCTAGTTAAAATTGTGACCCAACCTACTGACCTCATGAGAACCTAAGAATTGATGTTAGTAAGTTTTGTGGGCCCTATCAAGATGTGTGTCGAACATCAACACCGTGGATTTGATGTGTCCCTTTAGGTTATGAGATATCTCAAAAATCATCAGTAAACGAAACTCAAGTGGGCCATACCATTTAAAACTATGTGAAGACATCCTAAAAAATATAAAAGTACTTGGTGGGGCCCACATGAGTTTTGAATGTGGTTGAAACTTGGTCTGACCTCTCATCCAAGTGGGACACACATAATGAGTGGGTTGGATATGTGAATCACATTTAGGCAGGCCTAATATATGATTATGAATGTTTTAAGGAAACCTTTCTCCACTACATTTGAGTTACTCGTTACCTTTACCAGAGTAAACTCTGTGGGGTTCACCGTTATTTATTTATTTTATCCACTCCGTTCATCCATGTTAACAAATAACTTGAGGTCTGAAGAATCAAAAGAAAGCATATCCAAAGCTCAAGTGTACCACACCATAAGAAATAGTGTGATTGAACCTCTACCATTGAAAATTTCTTGGAGGCCATAGAAGTTTTGGGTCAAGCAAATATTTGTGTTTTTTCTTCATTCACAACTTTTTGATATTATGAACAGGTTGGAGGGCAAATAAACATTACTGTGGGCCTAAGGAAGGTATCAACCTAGAAATCATTATTCCACACTGTTTGGTGTGGCATGGTCCACTTGAGCTTTGGATTTACTGAAAACTTAGGATCAACCCACACCGTTCATCCATTTTTCGAGATAATTTTAGAGAATTATCTAAAAAATGAATCATATCCAAATATTAAGTGGACCACACTACAAATAAGGGGAATGGATTGACTACTCCCCCTAATACCATCCAATGGCTGGTGGTTGGTGCTCTGTGAGCCCTACCATGATGTATGTGTTTAATCCATGTCGTCTATCTATTTTTAAAGATCATCTTACAGTATGAGACCAAAAATGAGATATATCCAAATCTTTAGTGGACCACATTCCAGGAAACAGTGTTGAATGAGCGTCAACCATTAAAAAACATTTTGGGGCCATAAAAGTTTTGGATCAAGCTGATTTTTGTTTTTCCCCTTCATCTGGCCATGTATGACCTAATCAACATATTGGATGTCAAATAAACAGTACAATAGGCCTTAGGAGGATTTTAATGATGGATATCCAATCACTATTGTTTTCATATGGTGTGGTGCACCTAAGATATATACTTTTCATTTTTGGGATCAAGTCATAAAATGATCTTTATATACCTCTCAATTTTGGACCCCACCATGATGTATGTTTTGTATCCACACCTTCCATCCATTTGGAGAGATCATTTTAGGGCAATGTCCAAAGAACGAGTTAAAACCAAAGCTCCAGTGGACCCCAGCACAGAAAACAATGGGACAGTAATGCCCACCATTAAAAACTTCTAAAGGCCACAAAAGTTTTTGATAAAGTTGATATTTGTGTATTCCCTTATTTCATGTTTTTTTTCAAAAAAAAAAAAAACTTTGAACCAGTTGGATTTCAAATAAACATTCCAATGGACCTTAGGATAGTTTCAACAATGGGAATCACCCTCCTCGTTTTTTGTGGCGGGGTCCACTACAAATTTTTATCTGTCTCATTCTTTGGCTAATGACTTAAAATAATATCTCAAAATGGATGGACGGTGTGGATATAACAAATACATAATAGGTTTTTATATATTTTTAAAATATTATATATATATATCGTAATAATATATATGGAAAAAGGTTCTTTACGTAGAGCTCATGGGAACTCCCCATATGAGGTCGAGCTGTGTGGGCCTCACCATGATGTGTGTCAAACATCAACACCGTGCATTTGATGGGTCCCCTTTAAATTATGGGATATCCCAAAAATCAGCCGTATACGGAACTTCGACGGGCCATATCATCTAAAATCATGTGAAGACATGCCTAAAATATATAAAAGCACTTTGTGGGCCCCATCTGAAATTTGGATGCGTCTGAAACTTGGTATGACCCCTCATCCAAGTGGCACACACATAATGGATGGGCTGGATTTGTGAACCACATCTCGGTGGACCCAAAAAATAATTATTAATGTTTTAATGGAGGTTAACCCCTCTCAACTTTTGTATGTGGGGTGGCCCACAAAAGTCACAGATTGACTTGAGTTTTAATCCTTGGCCCCACCATGGAATGGTGTATCTGACTGATGGGGTAGATGTTTGACACCCATCATGATGGGTAGATGTTTGACACACAGAAAATGGTGATGTCAATTAACGGTGGACGTCCAATCACTACTGTTTTTCCTGTGGTGTAGTTCATGTGAGATTTATTTCGAGCTAAATTTTTTTTATCAACATTAAAATTTTTTTTACAACTGGATGTATGGTGTGGATTAAACACAAACATCACGGTGAGGCCCATAGAGCCCTACCAGATCCAAAGCTTAAGATAGCGTTGCTATTTGCACCGTAAACAGTTGTGAGTTTTGTATTTTAAGTAAAATAGTGGTGACTTGTTCATGGAAAAAGTGGGTTTGAGATATGGATATCCAGACCATCCAAATAATGGGTCTTGCTGTAGATTGTTTATATTTATAATTTTCTCATGTAATAGTATCTTAACCATCAAGTAACTTGAACCTTAATTATACGGCTATGAAGACCGTTTGTTTTATAAATTATGGAAAACTAACATTTTTCGAATTTGAATCTTTTATCCCATTTCAGAAGAGGAATTTCCAAATCCCTCTTTCGACCGCCATTTTCTTCCTCTCCGTTCCCTCTTTCGAGCACCCTCTTCATCGCCGGTCGAGATTGGGCTGTGAGGCTTTCGAGCGCCCTCTTTCTCACCAGTCACCGTGCAGAACCATCTCAAATAGGTGAGCATTCACATGACTGCACTCTACATTTCTGTTTCTTCGATCATCAGTTTTATTGCATAGAAGATGGTGCACATTTCATTTTAAGGCAACGTTTCATCAACGCCTGGCCCATCTAATGAGGTCCCTAGTTTCTTCGATCTCATCAGTTTTGTTGCATAGAAGATGGTGCACGCCATTTGTTTGATGTCTGGCCTCAACGAGATTTGTGTTTAATCCCTATGAATGATATTATCAAAATTTTATTTTTTGGAGAGATATTTTTTGAAATGCTTCCTTCAGATCTAAAAATGGTGTAGGATTCAAGTTCTTCTTTCAAATGAGCTCTTGAAATGATTAGATCCGAAAGTGGAGTTTTTTTTCCTGCAAAGTTTGAGAGATTTCATATGTACGTTGCAAAGTTCCTTTGAATCACTTTCTAGAACTGAAAATGGCGTACAATCCCTTGAATTGATCTTGGAGGTTCTGTTTTGCAGGAATCTGAGAGAATTGCATCTTTTATGTTGGAAATGTCTTTGAAGTGATTATTCCTGAGTGGAAAATGGTGCAGAATTCAACATCTTCCATCAAGAGAGCTCCTGAATTGATTAGCTCTAGAGAAGGGTAGATTTTACCTTTTTGTTCTTACCGGCAATCTAAGAGATTCTCATGTCCCTGACAAATATTGCCGAGTTTTTTTAAAATCTTGCAATTTTTGTGAAATATTAATTAAAAAAATTGTTATCATGTCATTATCACGAGATACCAAAATCTCGGCAGTTTTTAATTATCTATTATTTTATACCGAATTTATTATGATATTAAATGGAATTATTTGAATTATTTTTTTTTCAAATAATCCTTACATACATACATATAAATAAAATGATATGTTAATTTATCATAAATATTTTAAAATTTTATGTTTTAAGTGAGATTTTCCCAATAAATACACTGAGAAAAACTTCAAAAATCTGAAAATCCCTTGAGAAATTCCTAACCGAAAAATAGGTGAGAATGAGATTTGTCACTGTGATTTACATATGTGATGTTAAAAATTCTTTTGAATTGTTCCTAATGGTTTAAATGGTGAAGAATTTGTGTTCTTTTAAAAGAGTGCTTGAATGATTAGCTTTCAGGATGGAATCTGAGAGATTTTTGGTGATGCTACAAATTTCTTGAAGTAGCTTCGTTTGGAGCTGAAAATGATGTAGAGTTTGACTCCCCTTTCAAGTGCTCTAAGATCGATACATCCAAACTACGACATCTTTGCCTCACTGAATTCGAAGAACTTTCATTGTAAAATTAGATTATTTTTTTGAATCGCTTTTTTGGGAAGTGAAAATGGTCTATAATTCAACATTTGCTTCCCTCTAGAGTCTCGCATATATATCTGAAAATCAGATAATGAAGTTCAAGATCAGCAAGGCCTGCGATCTGAGCTCCATTTCTGTCCTTCCACCACATTCTAGGTCTAGATTTATCAAGAAAACCCGATCTGGTCACATTTATAGTCTTCTTTTGTGGTGATTTTCTTACTCTGTTCATGCAGGAGAGGAAATGCAATCCCACCAGGAGCAGATACTTCAGTTTTTGGTAAAAGCCAACATTCTTCGTAGTTCCGGTCGCATTCGCAACAGTCATTTTCACAGGGCATGTCAATGTCTCAGCTCTCATGGAATTCTCAAGAGGAAATTGTGACAAATGAACATGTAGGGAACTTAGATATTGCCTTAATTTTCTAGATATTTTTCATGAATTTATGATACATTTTATTTTCATTTCCTGCTAATATGACATTATGATGAAATTTAAAAAAATTAAATAAAAATCGCATTTTCTATGGTTTTTCCTTTTTTGGAAGAAATTGTGGTGAATTACTGTAAGAAACTCGATTTTAAGCTCATGATTATAAGCTAAAAATAATAATTTAGTTAGTTCCATTTTCTTGTTTTATGGTAGGCATCATTGCAAGTTATATAAGAAACTCTTTTTTTTTTTAATCCTTTTTTTTTGGAGGAACGAAATGTGTGTGTGTGTGTGTGTGTGTGTGTGTGTGTGTGTGTGTGACTTTAATTTCCTCTGATTTCCTGATTCTGGAAAGCTCACAGGGAAATTAGATTAGTCGCATGAGTTTACACTAGATTTCCCAAGGAAGCTGCAGTAATCTTTTACATGAATTAGGGTGGTGATTTTGCATGAAGTCATCTCTATTTTTATTTTCCTGTTATTTGAGATTGTGATGATGACCTTGAAAGAGAAAATTGAACTTGCTTTGGTTTTTCCCATATTGAATCAGATCATGGCAAATAAACACAAGAAACTCGATTTTGCCATCAGTTTCTAAGTTTTAGAGGAATAAGTAGCACTCATACATGTCTTTGGTAAGCTTTTGATTTCCTCTTAATTGAGTTGTGAGGATACAGTTGCAAGGAGTTAATGCTTTAATTGATGCTAAATTTTTTCTTCTCATCTTTGAAAGCAATCAAGAATATTTTAGGAAGCCCAATTTTGCCTGAAATTCCAGGGTTTGGAGGAATTAGGTGTGACTTTTAGATGAATTCATCTTTAAGTCACTTTCTTTTCCTATACTATGAGAAATTTTTGATAAATTTGCTTGCATAGAAAAATAATAATATTTCATTTTCTATAAAAATTCACAAAAAACCAATTCAAATTTTGTTCAAGACAAGTTGCACTCAGGTATTTCGCTTTTGAAGTTTGGTATTATGGAGAGTTTCCACTATGCATGAACTATTATAATTAATTTTTGTAAATAAATTGTGCAGGATGAGAATGATGTCTGGTATAAAAAATAAATGAAAAGAAATGTCATCCTGCATTAATTAGATCCAATTTTTTCATGTGTATGTGTGCATGTTTGGGTCTTGCAAGACTGGAATTCATAGCAATCCAATGGCTTTTAAATTTATCTAGATTTTTTGCCAAATTTAAGAAAATATTAGATGCATATATCTGGATTGATGAGTATAATCTTTGCTACCATCTCTGTTGCTGCTGCCAAAATTTCCAGATCCTTGAGTTACTATTTCTTCACATCTTTAGCAACACTTCTTTTTCTTCTTGACTAATCATGTGCACATTGTAAATTTAGAGATTTGGTTCTCAAGACAAGTCATTGAAGAGGATTTCTTGCTTGGCGCCTGTTACTTACACGCGAGAAGATACTCATTGAAGAGGATTTCCGTGTGGACCGATTCTATCAGAACAAAGATTGTTCTCTTTTCTTGAACAATCCTCTGTTTAAGAGTGTAATGTTAGATACAATGGATTGTATTGTCAATTATTTCAGTGCAAATTGGAAAATTCTTTAGCTACATTATCATAGAAACTAAAATTGATTTGATTTAACTCAGCCTTTCATGGGTTTTGTTCTATTATACTAAACAGGGTTGTGCTAGGAATCCTAATCATGCATTCATGGGGCTTGTCAGCAAGGGTCTTGAGCTATGGATATATTAGGTATGAAAACTGCACTTTTTAAAAACTGATTCTTTTCTGATTTTCTGGCAAAATGGTGCATCTGGTGCAGAACTCAAGGTACCTGTCATCCTTGATCCCTACTCTGATTGATTGTCTGTTTACTGAGTTTGGAGTTCCCAAAGCACCAATTCACATAGGGAACAATGTAGTAAACAGTTCCACTGAAATTCTTGTTCCATTCATATTCTATTTTTAGGCTGTTTGCACAGAGGGGAGTGCCACCCATATGCTAGCAATAGTCCACTATGTCAGAAGATCCAAAACCTTCAACTGGAGTATGGCAAACATATTTTCCAGTTCAAGACTGAAAATTAGGCAATGTGTTTCTTGAACAGAGGATCTGCCACGTGTGAAGCTCAGGTACATAGCTTACTATGAGCAGTCCTAATAACAGGGTAGCATAGTAAGCATAGCATCCAATGTTTGTATGTGATCATTCCTCATTAATTAGAGAGAATTTTCTTATGATTAAAAGCAGGAATCGGGTCCTGGGTTGGGCTATTGCGTCACCATCATTAACATATGGCTGATTTAATGGCCATGTAGCCACATTTCCAACATGGGATATTTATTGGAAAGTTAAAAAGTGAAAAATCCAATGTTCCTGTTTTAACAAAAAAGATGCCCACTAATTCATATGTTAGGACTGTTCAAACAATATGATGTTTGGAATGTGTCTTAGAAGTGTAGCAGTGTTGCCTATTTTCATCCATCGTTTTCGTATGGGCCCACCATCTTGTATGCAAGCATTTTGTAACATATCTGCTATCACATTGTAGCAGCCAGTTTGAATGGTTGCATGGCAACTGTAACCAACCTGAAAAGTCCTGTGAACAAATGGTGTTATGGTGTTGTTCCTATTACGGTGGGATATCCATTCCTTTTTAAAATTAGAATCTAAACTATCATTAGTTATGATTGCTGCAGCCAAATTTTATTCATTGTTTCCTATTCTGAACTTGGCAGCACAATAAACTTCATGTGATATTGAAATCAGTTTCTTCTTGCACTAGAAAAAGACTCGAGCAGGGTCTTTTTGGTTTTTCGTGTTATCATCAACATATGGCTGATTGAATTAAAAGCAGGAATTTCTATTTTATCTAAAAGAAACTACTAATGTCCATCTTCTCGGCACCATGTCCATCTTCCAAAGCTGCCAGTCTTCCTTCTTCACATGGGTATTTACACTACCTTTTTTGTCAGGCACAATTCCAGCTGAGACAACGACCACCTTCCCTAGGAAATCAGGCAACTCTACCACCTCTCCATGCATGTCAATTGCACCAGAGGATCTATAGAAAACACTGCAAAAATGGCATCCATCAAGCTAGAGACTGCATGCTAGTTGGCAAGGAAAATGTCCAAGTTGTAATTAGTATAATATGTACCAAGGAACTGTTTCATTTGTTCCTTTTTTTTTCTTTCATTTTATGTTTATCCATCTTTGTAATATGAGTTAAACTAGAAGAAGTTATTTTATTGTGTAGGCTTGAGAGGATGTCCGTAATGTTTCGCTGGGGAGTTCACATGGGTGCATGATCAAAGCTTTCTACCAGGTGCAAGCCACAATCTAGCTTCTATTGCACATAAAATTCAGGTAAGTGAGTCTAACTCACCTTGTCTAATAGGTACGTAGCCCATTGATGAAGTAAGTTATTGCTATTATTTTTTATATATCTATCTAGATTGGGGGGCATAATTTGGACAGTTCAATCTAAGTTACATGTGTACCACGGTGGCATTTTTAATGCCTATACATCAACCATTCCACTCAAGTAGAGTATCAAATTTTTTTGTATACAAATAATGGCCTTAGTGCACTTGTGCAACGGTATCCAAAGCATGAATGGACCCTCATGGTTGCCAACAACATTCTAGAAGTTTTCTAGACAAATACCTTCATGGGATCAACAACATAATGGCCTTAGTGCACCTGTGCATGCATGCTTGCGTGAGTATAGCTCACCTCCTGTTAAAGAGGCATTTGTAGGATGACCTATCTAGGAATGCTTTCTATTCTTTAGGTTGTCATGGTAATGATTATCAATTATGTTGTCGGCATATTTTATTAGTTTTGTATTTATATCTCATCCAACTTGATTAAATGCTGACAATCATTTTTGTCCATGGTTCTTGGTTTGCAGGACTCCACTTAATGGAGTCATGAGTTCGTACTCAGATATGTAACAGATTTCTAATAGGGACATGAAAACTTGTATGAAAACGAAGTCATCTTAGGCATTTGGTTTTTTTCTTGAAGTAAAAGTATTGCATTTGGTATGCTTTTCTACTTCTTTGATTGCTTACAAGTGCCTTTAGTAGTCCTCTCTGTATTTGAGTTTCCAATATAATTAATATGATGATCATGATGTTAAGTAGTTATGCTAACTTAGCAAGACTAATGCACATCATATTGTTTATTTTTCACTACTTCGTTCTTCTGATGATGTGCAATCCTCATAATAACTCTGTTCTTTACTTGAAAAGAAATAGAAATATAGTGGTATCTAGTTCCTTGCAAGAATATGAAGGATGCTGGTTCTGTTTCTTACTCCCATTGGAGTTGGATGTGTATTGTAATTTACAGGACAATATCTTCAGACATCAGTCCTGTGATTTAGACAGTTTATCTGCCAAGCCCATGGATGACTTGTTTCCTAAAAGTTTTTCCAACCACATGATTTAGGGACAGTTTGGATAGAAATTTTAGTAAAAAAATGTGAAAATAAATCTTCTTATATCTTTAGATAGTTTATCCATAGATCTGCTTGTATTGTAGCTACTTTTCATGGTTGACTAAAATAAATGATGAATGCTTCCTTGTGTATAACATGTTTCAGTGAAATTCATATTAGCAAACGTTTCATTGCATCGGCTAATCTATTGGGGAATATCATATCAGAATACAATGACTTATTATCACAGAAAAACATCATTGAGGTATATTGCTGTATTTCTCAGCCTGTAAAGGATCTCTCTCTCTCTCTCTCTCTCTCTCTCTCTCTCTCTCTCTCTCTCTTTAAAAAAATTGAATTTGTTTATGTCTGAAGTTGTTTGTTTACTGCATTCTTCTCTTGCTTACAATGATAAGTCAAAAATCAAGACGGTGATTGAAGAGCTTGATGAAAAGAAGAAGGAAACACTAAAATCCCTAAACCTAGACCTACACCTAATCCTATAGTTGTGCTTGTTTTAGATTATGGAGGGCCTTTTTTGGTTTGCATGCATGCCTTAGCTTCATATGATCATAAAATTCCATAGGTTGATCAATATATATGATGAAACCCTACTCTCTCACAGTAATGTGAGAATAACAACACTCCAGATATGCATATCCTTTATCTTTCTTGTATGTAGTTACATATCGAATTTCTTCGTTCTTTGATTCATTACACCTCCTTATAGGGAAACATTTAATGATGTGTACAGGTAAATTCATTTTTTCTTATTTCTTATATTGTTTCCCAGTTATATTTGTGTTGGTTTCAGAGTACAGGTAGCAATAGAAAGTGTTGGTCGATTGTGGCTTATAGACAAAGGGATGAGTAACCAACAATACGAATATGGGAGGCTTTCCCCAGGTATCCAGATGCTTTTAGATATAATTATGTTATTTTTAAATATATTAGCTCGAAATTGATGGAGCAGACCCGGATGTGCGTTGGAGCTATCTGGATGTTGAGCGGGGGTCCCTGGAAGGTGGGAACCGCTGTTATGACCATGATGAAGCTGTCCATTTCCTATGGACAGCATTGGAGTGGCCTGGCCATTTGGACAGACCATGTTTATGTATTTACTCGAAATTGATGGAGTAGATCCGGATGTGCGTCGGAGCTATCCAAATGTTGAGCGTGGGTCCCTGGAAGATGGGAACCGCTGTTATGACCATAATGATGTTGTCCATTTCCTATGGACAGCATTGGAAGGGCCTGGCCAATTGGAGCAAGCCGTGTTTATATCTGTATTTGCAGGGACCACACCCTTAACCTATAACCTAAACCTATTCTCAGATCCCAAAACCTATAACTACAACCTAAACCTATAACCTAAACCTATAAACTATAACCTAAACCTATAACCTAAAATCAATTTTCTAAACTTTAACCTACAACCTAACCTAAACCTATACTTATAACTTAAACCTATTCTCAAATCCCAAAACCTATAACCTAAACCTTAACGTAAACCTATAACTTATAACCTGAACCTATAACCTATTCTCAAATCCCAAAACCTATAACTATAACCTAAACCTTAACCAAAAACCTAAAACCTAACGTAAACCTATAACCTAAACCTAAACCTAAACCTATAACTTTAACCTTAACATATAACCTTAACCTAAACCTAAACCTATAACTTAAACCTAAACCTAAAACCTAATGTATTCTCAAATCCTTAAACCTAAACCTACACCTAATCCTAATCTCAACTCCCTAACCTAAACCTAAACCTAAACTTAAAAACAAAAACCTAAACCCGATCCCGAACCCGAACCCGATTTCCTAAGCCTAAACCTTAACCTATTCTCAATTCCCTAAACCTATAGCTTATAACCTAAACCGAAACCTAAACCTTAACCTAAAACCTAATGCATTCTCAAATCTCTAAACCTAAACCTTAACCTAAAACCTAATGCATTCTCAAATCTCTAAACCTAAACCTACACCTAATCCTAATCTCAACTCCCTAACCTAAACTTGAAAACCCAAACCTAAACCCGATCTCGAACTGGAACCCGATTTCCTAAACCTAAACCTTAACCTATTCTTAATTCCCTAAACCTATTGCGTATAACCTAAACCTAAACTTAAAATCTAATGTATTCTCAAATCCCTAAATCTAAACTTACACCTAATCCTAATCTCAACTCCCTAACCTAAACCTAAACCTAAACTTGAAAACCAAGACCTAAACCTGATCCCGAACCCGATTTCCTAAACTTAAACCTTAACCTATTCTCAATTCCCTATACCTATAGCTTATAACCTAAAGCTAAGCCTAAACCTTAACCTAAACCTAAACCTGTAGCCTGTAACATACACCTAAACCTAAAACCTAAATGTATTCTCAAATCCCTAAACCTAAACCTACACCTAATCCTAATCTCAACTCCCTAACATAAACCTAAACCTAAACTTGAAAACCAAAACCGAAACCTGATCCCGAACCCGAACTTGATTTCCTAAACCTAAACCTTAACCAATTCTCAATTCCCTAAACCTATTGCTTATAACCTAAACCGAAACTTAAACCTATACCTTAACCTAAACCTATAACCTATAACCTAAACATAAACCTAAAACCAAAATGTATTCTCAAATCCCTAAACCTAAACCTACACCTAATCCTAATCTCAACTCCCTAACCTAAACCTAAACTTAAACTTGAAAACCCAAACCTAAACCCGATCTCGAACCCGAACCTGATTTCCTAAACCTAAACCTTAACCTATTCTCAATTCCCTAAACCTATTGCTTATAACTTAAACCTAAACCTATATAACATATAACCTAAACCTAAACCTAAACCTAAACCTATATAACATATAACCTAAACCAAAACCTAAACCTATACCTTAACCTAAACCTAAACCTAAACCTATAACCTATAACCTAAACCTAAACCTAAAACCTAAATGTATTCTCAAATCCCTAAACCTAAACCTACACCTAATCCTAATCTCAACTCCCTAATCTAAACCTAAACCTAAACTTGAAAACCAAAACCTAAACCTGATCCCGAACCCGATTTCCTAGACCTAAATGTATTCTCAAATCCTTAAACCTAAACCTAAACCTTAACCTAAACCTATAACCTATAGCCTTAACCTAAACATGTAACCTATAATCTAAACCTAAACCTAAAACCTAAATGTATTCTCAATTCCCTAAACCTAGACCTATACCTAATCCTAATTCAACTCCCTAACCTAAACCTAAACCTAAACTTGAAAATCCAAACCTAAACCCGATCCCGAACCCGAACCCGATTTCCTAAACCTAAACCTTAACCTATTCTCAATTCCCTAAACCTATAGCTTATAACCTAAGCCGAAACCAAAACCTATACCTAAACCTAAACCTAAACCTAAACCTAAACCTAAACCTAAACCTAAACCTAAACCTATAACCTATAACCTAAACATAAACCTAAAACCTAAATGTATTCTCAAATCCCTAAACCTAAACCTACACCTAATCCTAATCTAAACTCCCTAACCTAAACCTAAACTTAAACTTGATAACCCAAACCTAAACCCGATCCCGAACCCGAATCCGATTTCCTAAACCTAAACCTTAACCTATTCTCAATTCCCTAAACCTATTGCTTATAACCTAAACCGAAACTTAAACCTATACCTAAACCTAAACCTAAACCTAAACCTATAACTTATAACCTAAACATAAACCTAAAACTTAAATGTATTCTCAAATCCCTAAACCCAAACCTACACCTAATCCTAATCTCAACTCCTTAACCTAAACCTAAACCTAAACTTGAAAACTCAAACCTAAACCCGATCCCGAACCCAAACCCGATTTCCTAAACCTAAACATTAATGTATTCTCAAATCCCTAAACCTAAACCTACACCTAATCCTAATCTCAACTCCCTAACCTAAACCCAAACCTGAACTTCAAAATCCAAACCTAAACCCGATCTTGAACCCAATTTCCTAAACCTAAACCTTAACCTATTCTCAATTCCCTATACTTATTGCTTATAACCTAAACCGAAACCTAAACCTAAACCTATAACTTATAACCTAAACCTAAACCTAAAACCTAAATGTATTCTCAAATCCCTAAACCTAAACCTACACCTAATCCTAATCTCAACTCCCTAACCTAAACCTAAACCTAAACTTGAAAACCAAAACCTAAACCCGATCCCGAACCCGAACCCGATTTCCTAAACCTAAACCTTAACCTATTCTCAATTCCCTAAACCTATAGCTTATAACCTAAACCTAAACCTAAACCTATAACCTAAACCTGTAACCTATAATCTTAACCTAAACCTAAAACCTAAATGTATTCTCAAATCCCTAAACCTAAACCTACACCTAATCCTAATCTCAACTCCCTAACCTAAACCTAAACCTAAACTTGAAAACCAAAACCTAAACCCGATCCCGAACCCGAACTCGATTTCCTAAACCTAAACCTTAACCTATTCTCAATTCCCTAAACCTATTGCTTATAACCTAAACCGAAACCTAAACCTATACCTTAACCTAAACCTAAACCTAAACCTATAACCTATAACCTAAACCTAAACCTATAACCTAAACCTAAACCTAAAACCTAAATGTATTCTCAAATCCCTAAACCTAAACCTACACCTAATCCTAATCTCAACTCCCTAACATAAACCTAAACTTAAACTTGAAAACCCAAACCTAAACCCGATCTCGAACCCGAACCTGATTTCCTAAACCTAAACCTTAACCTATTCTCAATTCCCTAAACCTATTGCTTATAACTTAAACCTAAACCTAAAAAACCAAACCTAACCTAAACCTATATAACATATCCCTATACATCCTTTGTATTTTAGGAAATGAAGTTCGAAAAAAATTATGATTAAAAATAATCAATATTTTGATATATAATTGACATTTTGAAAAAGAAATAATGTATTCTCAAATCCCTAAACCTAAACCTACACCTAATCCTAATCTCAACTCCCTAATCTAAACCTAAACCTAAACTTGAAAACCAAAACCTAAACCCGATCCCGAACCCGATTTCCTAAACCTAAATGTATTCTCAAATCCTTAAACCTAAACCTAAACCTTAACCTAAACCTATAACCTATAGCCTTAACCTAAACATGTAAGCTATAATCTAAACCTAAACCTAAAACCTAAATGTATTCTCAATTCCCTAAACCTAGACCTATACCTAATCCTAATTCAACTCCCTAACCTAAACCTAAACCTAAACTTGAAAATCCAAACCTAAACCCGATCCCGAACCCGAACCCGATTTCCTAAACCTAAACCTTAACCTATTCTCAATTCCCTAAACCTATTGCTTATAACCTAAACCGAAACCTAAACCTATACCTATACCTAAACCTAAACCTAAACCCTAACCTACAACCTATAACCTAAACATAAACCTAAACCTATAACCTATAACCTAAACATAAACCTAAAACCTAAATGTATTCTCAAATCCCTAAACCTAAACCTACACCTAATCCTAATCTAAACTCCCTAACCTAAACCTAAACTTAAACTTGATAACCCAAACCTAAACCCGATCCCGAACCCGAATCCGATTTCCTAAACCTAAACCTTAACCTATTCTCAATTCCCTAAACCTATTGCTTATAACCTAAACCGAAACCTAAACCTATACCTAAACCTAAACCTAAACCTAAACCTATAACTTATAACCTAAACATAAACCTAAAACCTAAATGTATTCTCAAATCCCTAAACCCAAACCTACACCTAATCCTAATCTCAACTCCTTAACCTAAACCTAAACCTAAACTTGAAAACTCAAACCTAAACCCGATCCCGAACCCAAACCCGATTTCCTAAACCTAAACATTAATGTATTCTCAAATCCCTAAACCTAAACCTACACCTAATCCTAATCTCAACTCCCTAACCTAAACCCAAACCTGAACTTCAAAATCCAAACCTAAACCCGATCTTGAACCCGATTTCCTAAACCTAAACCTTAACCTATTCTCAATTCCCAAAACTTATTGCTTATAACCTAAACCGAAACCTAAACCTATACCTTAACCTAAACCTAAACTTATAACCTATAACCTATAACCTATAACCTAAATGTATTCTCAAATCCCTAAACCTAAACCTACACCTAATCCTAATCTCAACTCTCTAACCTAAACCTAAACCTAAACTTGAAAACTCAAACCTAAACCCGATCCCGAACCCGAACCCAATTTCCTAAACCTAAACCTTAACCTATTCTCAATTCCCTAAACCTATTGCTTATAATCTAAACCGAAACCTAAACCTAAACCTATAACCTATAACCTATAACCTAAACCTAAACTTAAAACCTAAATGTATTCTCAAATCCCTAAACCTAAACCTAAACCTACACCTAATCCTAATCTCAACTCCCTAACCTAAATTTAAACCTAAACTTGAAAACCAAAACCTAAACCCAATCCCAAACCCGAACCCGATTTCCTAAACCTAATACTTAACCTATTCTCAATTCCCTAAACCTATTGCTTATAACCTAAACCTATACCTTAACCTAAACCTATAACCTATAACCTAAATATAAACCTAAAACTTAAATGTATTCTCAAATCCCTAAGCCTAAACCTACACCTAATCTTAATCTCAACTCCCTAACCCAAACCTAAACCTAAACCTGAAACTCAAACCTAAACCCGATCCCGAACCCGATTTCCTAAACCTAAACCTTAACCTATTCTCAATTCCCTAAACCCATTGCTTATAACCTAAACCGAAACCTAAACCTATACCTTAACCTAAACCTATAACTTATAACCTAAACATAAACCTAAAACCTAAATGTATTCTCAAATCCCTAAACCTAAACCTACACCTAATTCTATTCTCAACTCCCTAACCTAAACCTAAACCTAAACTTGAAAACTCAAACCTAAACCCGATCCCGAACCCGAACCGGATTTCCTAAACCTAAACCTTAATGTATTCTCAAATCCCTAAACCTAAACCTACACCTAATCCTAATCTCAACTCCCTAACCTAAACCTAAACCTAAACTTGAAAACCAAAACCTAAACCCGATCCCGAACCCAAACCTGATTTCCTAAACCTGAACCTTAACCTATTCTCAATTTCCTAAACCTATAGCTTATAACCTAAACTTAAACCTAAACCTAAAACCTAAATGTATTTTTGAATCCCTAAACCTAAACCTACACCTAATCCTAATCTCAACTCCCTAACCTAAACCTAAACCTAAACTTGAAAACCCAAACCTAAACCTGATCTCGAACCCGAACCCGATTTCCTAAACCTTAACCTTAACCTATTCTTAATTCCCTAAACCTTTATCTTGTAACCTAAACCTAAGCCTAAAACTATACCTAAACCTGTAACCTATAACTTAAACCTAAACCTAAAACCTATTGCTTATAAGCTAAACCTAAACTTAAAGCTAAACCTTAACCTAAACCTAAATGTATTCTCAAATCCCTAAACCTAAACCTACACCTAATCCTAATCTCAACTCCCTAATCCAAACCTAAACCCAATTCCGAACCCAAACCCGATTTTCTAAACCTTAACCTATAACCTAACATAAACCTAAACCTATAACCTGCACTTATAATCTAAACCTATAACCTAAACATAAGCCTAAAACCTAAACCTAAACCTAAAATCGAAATGTATTTTCAAATCCTTGAACCTAAACTTATACCTAATCCTAATCTCAACTCCCTAACCTAAACTTGATTACCCAAACCTAAACCTGATCCCGAACTCGGACCCGATTTCCTAAACCTAAACCTTAACCTTAACCTATTCTCAATTCCCTTAAGCTATAACCTATATACTATAACCTATAACTAAAACCTAAACCTTAACCTAAACTTATAACCTAAGCCTAAACCTTAACCTAAACCTAAACCAAAACCTATAACCTAAACCTTAACCTATAACCTATAACCTATAACCTAAACTTATAACCTATAATTTAAAACCTAATCCTAAACCTAAACCTAAACCTAAAACCTGACACCTAAAACCTAAACCTAAACCTAAACCTAAACCTATTTTAATGATCAGTTTTATTTTTAAAAAGTACTTACTTTTTTGGAAGAAGTTTATGCAATTCTTCATGATTCTGAATTATAATGTTTTGTTGGTTTAATATTTTTTTTTCAGGTGAGACAAAAAGAAAATTGTTGCTGATTTTTTTTCTTTTTTTATTTATGATGTTAAACTTTTTTGTATTTATGTGTGGATGAATGTAATGTGGATAAGATTGCTTGTGTTTGGATAGATGTAGTTTATGTTTGGATGAATGTAGTTTATGTTGGATTTACGTAGTTTGGGTTTAGATGGATGTAGTTTATATTTGGATGAATGTAGTTTATGTTGGATTTACGTAGTTTAGGTTTAGATGGATGTGAATGTGAATATGATGAAATATATTATATAACAGGTGTATATTATGATGATGTAACAGGTGTATATTGACCCTCTTATTAGGGACGGTCCATGACAGTTGTATATCAGGAAGAATACGATGAAATATATTGTAACAGGTGTATATTGACCCTCTTATAAAGAGACGGACCATGACAGTCCTTTTTAAGGACGGTCCACGACCGTCCTTTTAAAGGACGGTTTATGGCCATCCTTTGAAGGCTCATTAGAGACGGCCTACGACAGTCTTTTTTAAGGACGGTCCATGACCGTCCTTTTAAAGGACGGTCGATGGCCGTCCTTTAAAGGCTCATAAGAGATTGTCTGAGACCGTCCTTTTAAAGGAATGACCGTCCTTTTTTAGGACAGTCTATGACCATCCTTTTTTCGTCAATAAAAATGACGGTTTTCGACCGTCCTTTAAGTAATACGACACGTCAAAATTTGACGGCCCTTGCGACGATCCATGACAGTCCTTTTTGGTCATTTGAGATGGTTTTGGACCGTCCTTTTTTCACAGTTTTGGCATAGTGTCTGGACCGTCCATCGGGAGCCCACGTGCCCTCTCATCCAAGCCTAGGTGACCAAATTGCAGAAGACAATGAAGAGCAGTTTTAAAACCGTTCAAACAGAAGATGGACGGTGCAAGAAAGTCCGTGGGTCACACCAAACCCAATCCAAAACCGTTCATATCTGAATGGTTTTTCATGCTACATCCAATGGACAGAGTTGATTCCTCTGTAAATCCCGATCGTGGGCCCCACCGACCATCAGCGCACAGCGTTCGCAGGCCCTGTTGCGAATAATCGAGATAACCGGACATTCTATCCATTGCACGATCATAGAGGGGATTGGACCGCCAATCCAGACCGTCTAAATCCATCCCATGGGACCACCGACCAAGCTTAAGGAGCTTAATGGCTCGGATCTTGCATGTGAGATGACCATGGGCAAGTTACTGCGTTGGTTGCTTCGCACGAACTCCTGCTATGTAAGTTGTTCTGCATTCTCCACCTCCCCTCTCTACACAGTTAGCATATCTCCACCGACTCCCTGTTGTTATAAAAAGTGATGAAAGAGAGAGGGAAAGGGGAATCTCGGCTGGGGCAGGACGTGAAGGACAAAACAAGGGAGAGAGTACAGTTGTTGTTTTCTTTTCCTTTTTATTTTTCTTTTGTTTATTTTATTTTTGTTAAGAGATTTAGCCTAATCATGTTGCTAGGCTAAACCTCTTAGCTAGGGCTAAGAGGTGAAGCTTGCAGCGTGATGGGGGACCTTTTTGCTTGTGCCTTTTGTTTAGACTGAACTGATGTTGATTTTAGTTTAATTAAGGGAATGCTTTTAGTTTTTAATGGTCTGTTGTGACTAAAATTACAATAGGTCTGCGATAGCTTTGAGCATGTTTCTTTTCTTTTTATGTTTATGACGTCAGGAAGCCCTGTTGTTCACCATCATCTCCTGGGCATGATCGGATGACGGTACCCTTCCTAACCTTCATATCATGTTGATTGGTTGT
The DNA here is from genome assembly GCF_029962835.1 of Magnolia sinica. Lineage (NCBI taxonomy): Eukaryota > Viridiplantae > Streptophyta > Magnoliopsida > Magnoliales > Magnoliaceae > Magnolia > Magnolia sinica. The sequence goes on from NC_080581.1 coordinate 63,738,648, forward strand.
TAATTAGTTTAATTCTGTTGTTTGCCTTGTCTCCTGGGCAGGGTTTGGTGATGGAATCCATTTTAATTTATATACCTTTCATCTATTGAAAACTATATCAAAGATAGTTCAGTTCGATTTTCATGATGGGACTCTAAGTCCAGTTGAGTTCTTGAAGCAAGCATAAGGTCGCCCTGATCTCTACAAGTGGATCCTCTGAATCCCTAGTTTCCTTCCTCTGAATTCCTTAAGTTTTAGATTAGTATTTCACTATTATTCCTCAAAAATTATTCGATTTAGATTTCATCTTAATCTAGTTCTCGTTCTACTTAGTTTCAGATAACGTATAGGTATCAGTCCCTTGGGATTCGACCTCAGTCTCACCAAGTTTATTACTACATCACAACCCTATACTTGGGGAGTGAACAGAATGTCTGTGTTTATTGTCTCATTTGTTCAGAGATCTTCCTCTTTCTTCAATGTTTAGAGCATTCCCTGAGTCCTCTGAAACTCCTTATGTCTTTCTTCTAGATTCTTCGCTGAGAATTAGACCAGCTACATCTCGAATTTTAGTTTTGTCGACCCTGAAGAATTACTCACGACAATCACCAAACCATCCCAACTATCTGGCAAACTGGACAAGATCAATAACACCCTTACCTCATCCTCTAAAATAATGTCAATGGATTCTAACTAGCTCGTGACTGTATTGAACTCGTTTAGATGTTCAGCCACGCTCCCACCATCTGACATCTTCATATTAAATAGCCGTTTCATGAGATGAACCTTGTTGGACGCTGAGGGTTTTTCATACATCGTAGCTAGGGCTTCTATTAATTCTTTTGTGTTTTTCACTTTGGATATATTGAAGGCGATACTCTTAGACGAAGAGAGTCGGATTGTTCCTAAAGCCTTCCGATCTAATAAAAACCATTCATCATCTGTCATCTTTTCTGGTTTCTTCTCTTTTCCTCCTAGAGGAATATAGAGGTCCTTCTGATACAGATAATCTTCTATCTGCATCTTCCAGAAGGCAAAGTTTGAACTATCAAACTTCTCAATTCTAATCTTCCCTTCTTCCGTCATCACTCCCACTTGAACTAAACCAATAGCTTTGATACTAGTTGTTGCGCAGCACGCCAACAACGCAGTGAACCGAGATTCAATCTCTGGTCTCACCCACAAACGATAAGCAGAAAGAAATATAATTTAGAAGTAAAATCAAAGCATACCAAACAAACCACAAGACAAGATATACGTGAAAAAACCCCAAACAAGGGAAAAAACTACGGTACAAAACTTCTACTATGAAGAGAACGAGATTACAAGTAATATACTAACCTTTTCCCTTTAGATGTATAGAGAAAACCCTTTGCCCACACTTTTGAATAACTCCCATAACCTTAGAATAGCCCTAGGGACCCCTATTTATAGTTTAGGCAACTTTCCTTTCGCAGCCTTGCGAAACCGCCTCAAATTTCCGCAGTCCGTATTAAATCCGCAAAACGAATTTGCGTAACCTCAACTGGTCGAGCACCATGGACACAGAAAACTATAGCTCGCTGGAATTTGAGTTGAGCCAGCCATCGACTGGTCGAGCTGCCTTGTCCGGATGTGGCTCCACATCTCAACAAAGAGTGTCTTCAAAAAGTCTATAAATAGACTTCTGCTTTTAAGTTTTGGAATGGATTTAAAAAGTCAGGTTTTGTTTTTAAAATTGTGTTTAAGTATTTCTAGTTTGGGTTTAAACTACAAATGGTTCGAGCCCGTGTACGGTGAATGCACCGCTGGGACCGGGTCATAGTCGTTGTATCCTAAAGGTCGATTACTGTGGATACCTGTTGCACTTGCGAAGTTATCCAAGGGTAGCAAATTCGATTTCAAGCTGAGTGACTCACGTCACGTCTCGACTTATACAAATTGATAATTTTTTTAACTTTCTTATTTTTATTTTATATAATTTAAATAGTTTTCCAAAATACAATGTCCAACAGATCTCACCATTGATCGAGTGTTCATTTTTTAGCACTCAACCCACACATGAAAAAGGTCACACATGTTTGATCAGATCCACTCATTAAGCCATCTTCATTGCAAAGATGCTTTGTCTAAAAGAAATGGGCCCACATATCCATACAGAATGTGCTAACCATAGCCCAATTGTATCAATTAATCACATCTTGGTATACATCTGGCTCTCATCTTTGTTAAGCTGATCAGACCTGATCATCAGACAATCATAATAGCAGAGATGCGCTGCCTAAAAAAATAAGGCCCCATCTTAATCCGATACTCAGATGGACACACATGCAAATAAGAATGTGGTGATCGCCAGTCACGTGTACCAACTATCCATTTTCCTGTAAATGATCGGCCCCCACGATTAAGTGCGTATCCTCTGTGCTGAGGACAGGAAATTTCTATGCCGTCTTTTCTCACGAATTCGAATAACTGGTCATGATGTCAGCATTAAATTTTAAAAATAAAAATCAAAAATCAAAATATGTATGTATTTAAACTTTGGTCATATACATATTTTCACATTCATTACCCCGCTTCTCACCCTAGATTCGGATGCCTAGTATAGAAGGTAGCAGCAGAAATGCTGCAGTGGCAAACTTCTGTGGGCCCCACTATGATATATGTGTTATATATATATATATATATATATATATATATATATATATATATATAGAGAGAGAGAGAGAGAGAGAGAAAGAGGAACGCTCAGCTATGCACCAGTTCGCACGTCATTACGTGCGAACCTTCCTATCAACCGTCGGATAAGGTAGACAGTCTGGATGAAGGCGCTTTTAACGCGAGTTTAAAAAAACGAGTTTCCTTCTCTCGCACGCCTCTTCACCCCCTCTCCGAAGGATGCGGTGAAAGCCTTTTCACATAAAATTCTTTTGTTGGGATTCTAGGTGGGTCCCACCAAGATGTTAATGATAAATCCATGCTGTCCATACATTTTTAAAAATAATTTTATGGTATGAACCCAAAACTGAGGTAGATCAAATTCTCAAGTGGGTCACACAGTGTTGATTGAACTCTCACCAATAAAAACTTCCTGCGGCTACCAAATTTTTGGATCAAGCTGATATTTGCTTCTTTTTTTCCATCATTCAGGTTTGCATGACCTAATCTACAAGTTGGATGTCAAATAAATATCACGGTGGGCCCTAAAAAATATTTAACGGTGAGAATCATTATCACCGCTGCTTCCTGTGGTGTGGTCCACTTGAGATTTGGATCTGCCTCAGTTTTGGGATAATGCCCTGAAATGATAAGGAAAAATGGATGGACGGGGTAGATTTCTCAAAAACATCATGGTTGGCCCCACCTCGATTTTCAACGAACTTTGCAAATTGCGAGCGTAATTAGGAGGCAGATTTGATTTCCCATGAAAGCCTTTCGCAAGAAGTTCGTGCGCAAGGATGTTGGGTGGGACCCACCACCATGTTTTTGGAAAATATGCTCCGTTCATCCGTTTGTCGAGATCATTTTAGGAAAATCGACCAAAAACAAGGTGGATCCAAAACCAAAGTGAACCACACAAGAGGAAAAATTGGAGAACGAAATACCTACTGTTGAAACCTTCCTGGGCTCCGCCTTGATGTTTATATGACATCAAAACCGTTTATAAGGTCATTAACACAGGGATGAAGTGAAAATATAGAAAATGTATCCTGAAAAAAAGATTTTATGATCATAAAAATGTTTCAACGGTTCTCACTGAAACCCTACTGTTTCCTCTTGTGTGGACCAGTCGAGTCTTGGATCCACCTCATTTTTTGTCGCTTATCCTAAAATTAGCTTGCAAAACGGATGAACGGAATATATTTTCCAAAAACATGGTGGTGGGCCCCACCCAGCATCCTTGCCCAGGAACTTCCTGCCAAAGGCTTTCGCAGGAAATCCACGTCACCACAGAGGTTGACGCAGATTGGATATTGGCATAGGTTGAGTAGCTAAAGACGATTGGAGTGACGTCACCAAGTTCTGTGTGCCCCACATGATGTATGTGTTATATCCCCACCGTCCATACATTTAGAGAGATTATTTTAGGACATGGTCCAAAGAATGAGGTAGATCTAAGGCTGGGGTGGACCCCACCATAGAAAACAGTGGTGAGAGTGACGCCCACTGTTGAAACCTTCAAAAGGTCCACCATAATTTTATTTGAGATCCAATTTGTTCATGTGTTAACGCAGACATGAAAGAAGGGAAAACACAAATATTATCTTGATCGAGAGCTTTTGTGGCCCTCGAAACTTTTTAATGGCGAGCGTCACTCTCCCCGTTATTTTTTGTGGTGGGGTCCACTAGATCTTGGGATCTGACTCATTCTTTGGATCATGCCCTGATATGGATGAGTCGGATCTTGGGCATGATCCAAAGAATGAGTCAAATCCCAAGATCTAATGCACCCCACCACAGAAAATAGCGTGGAGAGTGACGCCCGCCATTAAAAAGTTTCGAGGGCCACAAAAGCTCTCGATCAAGATAATATTTTTGTTTTCCCTTGTTTCATGTCTGCGTTAACACATGAACAGATTGGATCTCAAATAAAAATTATGGTGGACCTTTTGAAGGTTTCAACAGTGGCGTCACTCTCACCACTGTTTTCAATGGTGGGGTCCACCCAAGCCTTGGATCTACCTCATTCTTTGGACCATATCCTAAAATGATCTCTCCAAATGTATGGATGATGGGGATACAACACATACATCATGTGGGGCACACAGAACTTGGTGACATCACTCCAGTCATCTCTGGCTACTCAACCTATGCCAATATCTAATCCGCGTCAACCTCTGTGGTGACGCGGATTTCCTGCGAAAGCCTTTAGCAAGAAGTTCCTGGGCAAGGATGCTGGGTGGGGCCCACCACCATGTTTTTGGAAAATATATTCCGTTCATCCATTTTGCAAGCTAATTTTAGGATAAGCGACAAAAAATGAGGTGGATTCAAGACTCGACTGGGCCACACGAGAGGAAACAGTAGGGTTTCAGTGAGAACCGTTGAAACATTTTTATGATCATAAAAGCTTTTTTTCAGGATAAATTTTCTATATTTTCATTTCATCCCTATGTTAATGACCTTATAAATGGTTTTGATGGCATATAAACATCAAGGCGGAGCCGAGGAAGGTTTCAACGGTAGGTATTTCTTTCTCTAATTTTTCCTCTCGTGTGGCCCACTTTAGTTTTGGATCCACCTCGTTGTTGGTCGATTTTCCTAAAATGAACTCGACAAATGGATGAATGGACTATATTTACCAAAAACATGGTGGTGGGCCCCACCCAGCATCCTTGCGGAAGAACTTCTTGCGAAAGGCTTTCACGGCAAATCAGATATGCCCCCAATTACGCTCGCAATTTGCAAAGTTCGTTGGAAATCTAGGTGGGGCCAACCATGATGTTTTTGAGAAATCTACTCCGTCCATCCATTTTTCCTTATCATTTCAGGGCATTATCCCAAAACTGAGGCAGATCCAAATCTTAGTGGACCACACCATAGGAAGCAGCGGTGATAATGATTCCCACAGTTAAATATTTTTTAGGGCCTACCATGATATTTATTTGACATCCAACCTATAGATTAGGTCATGCAGACCTGGATGATGGGAAAAAAAAACAAATATCAGCTTGATCCAAAAATTTGGTAGCCCGAGGAAGTTTTTATTGGTGAGAGTTCAATCAACACTGTGTGGCCCACTTGAGAATTTGATCTACCTCAGTTTTGGGTTCATACCATAAATTTATTTTTAAAAATGTATGGATGGCGTGAATTTATCATTAACATCTTGGTGGGACCCACCTAGCATCCCAGCGAAAGAATTTTATGTGAAAAGGCTTTCGCCGCATCCTTCGGAGAGGGGGTGAAGAGGCGTGCGAGAGAAGAAAACTTGCTTTTTTAAGCTCGCGCTAAGAGCGCCTTCATCCAGACTGTCTACCTTATCTGACAGTTGATAGGAAGGTTCACACGTAATGACGTACGAACCGGTGCGTAGCTGAGCGTTCCTCTCTCTCTCTCTCTCTCTCTCTCTCTCTCTCTCTCTCTCTCTCTCTCTCTATATATATATATATATATATATATATATATATATATATATATATATATATATATATATATATCAAAATCATTCATATATTTTGAAATATGATTTTAGGGATTGAGTCCAAAAATGAGGAAAATCTGAAGTTCAAGTGGACCACGTCATAAAAAGTAGCGGGACAATGATGCCTACTATTGAAATCTTCCTAGGGCTCACCATGATGTTTATTATCCATCCAACCTGTTCATAAGTCAATAGAGACCTGAATGAAGGTAAAACACCAATATCAATTTGATCCAAAACTTCTATGCCCGAAGAAGTTTTCAATGGTATGCATTCAATTCTCACTGATTTTTGTAACGTGGTCCACCTGAGCCTTGGATATCCTTCAATTTTGGGATCATACTCTAAAATGAGTCGGCAAAACAGATAGATAATGTGGATAAAATACAGACACCTCACAAGTCCTTACAACACCTGCTCACCACAAAGTCGTTACACCTTGGTAGGAAAATATAAAGTCCTTACACCTCATTGGGTCCCACGTAGTCCTTGCACCACCAAAAGCCAAGACGTGGTTTACCTGGTGACCTAGCACCCCCCAGCTAGCTGGTGTAAAAGCTCTATGGGCCCCACCTCGATGTATGTGTCTTATCCACACTGTCAATTCATTTTTTTCAGCTTTTTACTGCATGAGTCCAAAAATAATGTAGATTAAAAGCTCAAGTGGACTATATAAGAGGAAATAGGATTAAATTCTTTGTGTCGAAATCTTCTTGACAGCCATGGAAGTTTTGGATCAAGCTGATATTTGTGTTTTCCCGTTGTCGTTAGGGTTATGGGACCTATCAATAAGTTGGCCGGCGAATACACTTTACAGTAGGTCCTAGCAAGTTTATATCCGTATAAGTTTAATCACCACTGTTTTTGGCTAGTATGATTCACTTGGCATTTAGAATTATCTCATTTTTGAGCTCATGTCTTAAAATGAGATGCTAAAATAGATAAATGGCATTGATAAAACACATACATTATGGTGGGCCCACAGAGCTTAACATTTTTCTAACTTACGTCAAGATTAGCATTTATTTTTAATTTAGGAGGTAAATCCAAAGCTCGATGTTTCATAACATTAGCATTGAAACTAGCATTTTTGAACTTAGGAGGCATCTTATTAATCTTTTGAGAAATAAAAGTGGTAGCTTATTAGGTTCTATCAAGCATACTAAAAAAAATAATGTTCGTGTAATTCAATCAACACTACAAGAAAATAGGCCTTTAGCCACAATTTTTTAGCCTCAATTGAAAAAATGGAGGCTAAATGTGTTTTTTAGCCTCGGTTGCTAAGGAACTGAGGCTAAAAGTTCATTTTTAGCCTCAGTTGCATAGGAATCGAGGCGAAAAGTCTACTTTTTAGCCTCATTTGCATAGGAAACCGAGGCGAAAAGTCTACTTTTTAGCCTCAGTTACATGGGAACTGAGGCGAAAAGTCTACCTTTTAGCCTCAGTTGTCACGCTCCAAACCCGGAAATCGGATTCACAGGAATCCCGATTGCCGAATCCGGTGCTGACAGCCTCCGTAATACCCCATTCTCGGTTCCTAGTGTTCATATGCTAGATTCCGATTCTAGGATCCTACAAGGAGGATTGTTTTTATATATATATATATACATTTAACTCATAATAAGCATAACCACAAGATTACCCAATTCACAAAGGCAAGATCATCATCACATATCCACTAATATAATCATTTCAGTACAATGCTAAGAAGGAAATACATAAATCGAAAATCAAGCACCAGAAGACCACTGTACGCTCCAAGCTCAACACTGCTACAATCCAACATCACCTGCACGCATCTATCGTGCATAAGCTTATAGAAAGCTTAGAGGATGGTGTAAGTGTGTGCACAAGGTAAGTGCCAAGTATTCAATACAATGCCATAGTCATACAACACCGAAAATACTGGTAATCCATAAATCGTACAATGTCGGGATAAGCAGAAATATTGATAAGATCAGGAATTATCAGAGTAAACAGAAATACTGACAAGATCAGGAATCATAAGATAACAAAGTAAGTGGAAATACTGACAAGTCCATACATCATACAATATTAGAATACGCAATACGAATTAACTATGCAAATGAGAGTCAAAGAGAGCCAAATATCAGATGTCGAGAGTACAATGCAATATGTAAATCCTGCTAAGTCCGTCTAGGCCATATAAGTGTAAAAACATAGTAACCCAAAATGCTAAGTACTGCGGATGCAATGTGATATGCGGTGCGAATGAAATGACCATGCTGGATTGTGAAGTCGGGATGATAGTACATAGTATCGCAGGCTACGGGGTCCACCACAAGGGACTTCTATCCAAACCAGTCCCATACCTAAATTTGGATAGTCAGACTCAATGTGGTAAACTCCTGGTCTCAGGTTAGTCGCGCGCCCAACCGAAATCCTCGCCATGCGAAGGTACATATAACAAATAGTTACGTACCACCAGCCCGAGTGGATAGTGAATGAATGAATGAATGAATATACAATTCCTATTCAATAAGTCCACATATCAGTACGGTTACTTTCTGGGAAATCACCGGGGTCTATTACACTCCAAACCAGGTTGCCGCCCCATCGCGCGCAACACGGTGAGTGGAAGAGACCTCACTATCTGCCTGCCAATATCGGGCCCGGCTCATCGATAGCGGACCCATTCCTCGAGCTGGTCAGACTCAGCCTAGCAATGCCCCCTCCTCTCGGGCAGGTAAGGCCGTACCCCCTTCCAACCGACCACGACACAGTGAGAGACGCGGCATAATGGTATACGGCCCTCATGCGCTCATGCATCCACTCGGTCTAGACGTTAGAGCAACCTTTGGAACCAAGAGGGTTTAGGGACTTTCACCCAGGGGTATCTATAGCACCCCATGTAGAATAGATTTTCGGTGTCCCATCTGGCCATCCACGAAATACCTGTGGAGGCTACGACCCTGATATTGCTAGGGCGTACAGTGATCACAATGAAAGATGCATGAGTCATACAATCCAATCATGCATCACTCCTATGCATACCATGCACTCATATGAGATAACCTCTGCCTATCTGGGAGTCTCATAACAACCTGTCCAATGACATATGCAATGGTCGATCACATCTCATAACATACATGCAGATGATGTGTATGGGCATATATCATGATGTCATGCTGTCACATACTCATAATCGGTATCAATAACCGGTATCGACAATCGGGATCGATTGATAATCAGAATTGGCAAATCGGTTACGTCAATCGGAATCGATCGATAATTAGAATCAGCAAATCGGTCACATCAATCTGGATCGATCGATAATTAGAATCGACAAATCGGTCACGTCAATCGGAATCGGCAATCGGTCACGACAATCGGGATCAATCGATAGTCAGAATCGGTAAATCGGTCACGTCAATCAGGATCGATCGATAATCAGAATCGACAAATCGATCATGTCAATCGGACTCGGCAATCGGTCACGACAATCGGAATCGATCGATAATCAAAATCGGCAAATCGGTCACGTCAATCAGGATCGATCGATAATCAAAATCGGCAAATCGGTCACGTCAATCGAGATCGATCGATAATCAGAATCGACAAATTGATCATGTCAATCGGACTCGGCAATCGGTCACGACAATCGGAATCGATCGATAATCAAAATCGGCAAATCAGTCATGTTAATCGGAATCGGCAATCGGTCACGGCAATCAGAATCGGTCTATACAATCGGCTTCGACAAATCAGAATCGGCCTTGATACTCGACCTCGACGATCGGAATCGGCCTATACAAATCGGGATCGGCCTCGACAATCGGGATCGGCCTATAGGAAAGGTCACAATGTGGACATTTAACCATTATCGCTCTCAAGGGGTGGCCCACATAAAGCCAAACATATAGTGGGCTCGTGGCCTCACATAAGGGCCATATACACATCAAGTGGCCACATCACATGAGCCTCTCACACCTCTCATCGAGCCTCGCCATCTGGGTCGAAAATACATCACAATGGGCCTCATCATATGCGCCGGAATTTTATCACAATGGGCCTCGCTAAATGGGCCATAAATACACAATAGGTGGGCCCTGCACATGGGCCTTAAATACATCAAGTGGGCCACATCAATGGGCCGTGCCAACGAACCTCATATACAACACATCAAGGTGGGCCTTGCACATATCAAATGGGCCCCAACAAATGGACAGTGTGCCTCCTATACACACATCAAGGTGGGCCACATAAGTGGACGACATATATGAAATACATACAACATGGTGGGCCCTTCAAATACACAGTAGGTGGGCCCACCGTCCAGCAAGCTGGATGGTGCAGGTCAAACATATACATCGCAGTTGGCCCCACAACACGTCCAAATAGACAGTGCTAAAATACAATACATTCATTAAGAGGGGTTTCACCTCAGAAAACAGATGGACGGCGTGAATATACATGAAGTGGGTTACCACTGTCCTGGGGCAGATGGACGGATAGTATAAAACATATACATCAAAGTGGAGTCCACCGTCCAACAAACTGGACGGACGGTGGATACAGAATATATACACTAAGGTGGGTCCCATTTATTGGGGATGGATGGTACGAATATACATCATATGGGCCCCACGTCCTAGCCCATGTACAGAAAGACACATACATCAGGGAATCCCACGTGGATGGGGTGTAGGGATAAAATGCATAAATCATGGTAGTCACAGGGGGCGCCCATTTAATGAACGGACCAGATATACAACCCATACGTAAGGTGAGTCCCACCGTATGGACGGCTCATATGAAACATATATATCATGGTGTGATCGATGGTCCAGATGGACGGGCAGTGTGAATGTAAAAAAAAATAGATACATCACGGTTGGGGAGCCACACAGCCCGTCCAGATGGATAACGGCTACATAATACATACATTAAGGTGGGTCCCACCGAATCTTGCTGATGTAACTACAGCAGCACGGCAGACGGGCCTAGCAAATGGACGGTTTGGACACTGCACACGTGCAGTGAGTGGAGTCTACGGACGCCAGCGGCAGCTGCCTGCTGCGTGGGACCCACACCAGACGGACGGTGTGGAGGGACAAATACATCAGAGGTGGGTCCCATGGAGCTGCTGCGTCAATACACAGCTAGGTGGCTGGTGCGTGGAAAACCAGCCAGCCCGTTTCACTCAGCAGGTGGGTCCCACATGGGGCCCACTAGATATATATATCATATATTATATATCCTCATATATAGCATTTATATCATGTATTATGTATTATATTATATTATTTATATCTTTGTTTTTTTTCTGAAAGGGGGGTTCAAGCGTACACCAGCCAATCAGTTTCCATTTAACAGGTGGGTCCCACGTGGGGCCCACCATAAGGTTTATTTTCCATCACTTCTGTACATATGGTCAGGGAGACCTGAACTAAAAGGAAAAACAAATTTCATATGGTCCCCAACTTCTGTGCCCCAAAAAAAAAATGGCTTTAATGGTGGACGTTCAATCTCCACTGATTTCTACAATGGTCCACCTAATAGACAGCGTGGATATAAAATAAATACATCAATGCTGGGTCCCACCGTCCAGCCATCTGGACGGTGTGGATAAGACCCAAACATCACAGTGGCCCTCGCAGCAAGTGCGTTCATATGCTAAGCATGTCTTCACATGATTTAAGATGATGTGGGCCACCTAAGTGCCGTGAACGGATGATTTTTTTCTTGGATGACTAGCTGATTAAAGGGGACCCATCAAACGCACGGTGTAGATGTTCAACATACATTACAGTGGGGCCTGTGGTGGGGCCCACCGTCTCACTCTGCCAGGACGCTGACAGCAACAGCGTCTTGCTTTCCTCTTTCGTTTTTTTTTTTTTTACCAGGAATATTTCATCGATGGGGCCCACATCAGTAAAATCCACGCCAACCATCAGTCCCCCCGGCTCGTAGTAAATCTAACGAGTCCCATATACAGTATTTTTTTGACGTACAGAAACATCACAGCGGGCCTTAACCGTATAAATCAACTAAAACCGCTATTTTCTATAGTATGGCCCACCAAAGCTTTGGATTGGCTTCATTTTTCAGCTCAACGCTAAAAGAGCTGGGAAAAAGGGTGGGCGGTGTGGATCAGGTACATACATCAAAGTCGGATCTATGTGTGTGTGGACAGTGTGAATGTATAAAATATATACATCACATTGGCTCCCTGGATGCACAGTGCGCATGAATAAAAAGTATATCACAGTGGGTTCCCACCATCTGGACAGCAAGATGGATTGACGGCGTGGATATCACACGTACATCAAGTTGGGTCCACACATGTGGAACCCACAAGCTTTGGGTAAAGCTGATTTCCATAGTTCCTTCGTCCAGACCTGCCCATCATAGGACAGTGAGGTGGGCTCCACCAATTGGATGCCTTAAAAACATCTGGACGGCCTGGATTTCAGTTGGACCCATTAGGTGGGCCACGCACCCCATCAATACCATATGAATGAAAGGGAGATAGAAAGAGAGAGGGAGAAACATGATGGAGGGGAGGGACGCCACTACTATGGGCCCTCCCTTTCTCACAATGTATTCATGAAATGGGTCCCATTAAATGTGGGCCTCAAATCATAAAAATCAATAAATAAAAGCACCCACCTTTAAAACTACTCCTTCCGCACTAGGGCAATCTAGCTCCAAGGAGAAAGAATCAATGGTTGAGATTGGATTTTAGAGGTTGGATGATGGGGTATAAAGCTTCATAGTAGGTGGAAAAATGGAGGAAAGCTTGAACGTGAGTTGCTCTCATGGAGCTTGGGAGAAATGAGAGAGAAATGAGGAAGAGAGAGAGAGGTGATAGGTGAGAGATGTGAGTGATGGATAGGTGTACTTGATGGGTGGAGAGAGAGTGTGTGTTGACTTTAGGGGTTGCTTGGGGATGGGTGTTTGTACTTGACATGATGGGATGGAGTACTTGACACTTGATGCGATTAATGGGACATTCTCTTGGGATTGCAACGCGCGGCGTTTCCCTCGCACTGAACGCAGGCCCACATCTCCTGGCTCGAGTATCGTCTTGGCACGTAATACGCAGCGTCGGAACCGCGGCGACGGCGCGGTCGCTAGGGTATAAGTCTCAGGCCGGGCCGACTCTATAATACAGGATATGACACAGGGTTGGGCGCAACTGCCGATTATAGATCGCGGGTCGCCGGAGTTCGACCGGGAGGACCGCGGAAGCCTATGGAATGATATAGGTTGGGATACGAGTCTTACATCAGTTGCATAGGAATTGAGGCCAAAAGTCTACCTTTTAGCCTCAGTTACATAGGAACCGAGGTGAAAAGTCTACCTTTTAGCCTCAATTGCATAGGAAACGAGGCAAAAAGTCTACCTTTTAGTCTCATTTACATAGGAACTGAGGTGAAAAGTCTACTTTTTAGCCTCAGTTGAATAGGAACCGAGGCCAAAGGTCTACCTTTTAGCCTCAGTTGCATAGGAACCGAGGCGAAAAGTCTACATTTTAGTCTCAGTTACATAGGAACCGAGGTGAAAAGTCTACCTTTTAGCCTAAGTTGCATAGGAACTGAGGCCAAAAGTCAATCTTTTAGCCTCAGTTGCATAGGAACCGTGGCGAAAAGTCTACCTTTTAGCCTCAGTTGCATGGGAGCAGAGGCCAAAAGTCTACCTTTTAGCCTTAGTTGCATAAGAAGCGAGGCAAAAAGTCTACCTTTTAGCCTCAGTTGCATAGGAACCAAGGTGAAAAGTCTACCTTTTAGCCTCAGTTACATAGGAACCGAGGCCAAAAGTCTACTATTTTACCTCATTTGCGTAGAACCAATGCCAAAAGTCTACTTATCATGACAGAAAAAGGCCTCATGGGCTACCGAGCGGCCACCGTGATGTATGACTTCTACCCACACCGTTCATCCATTTTTTTCATATCATTTTAGAATACTGGAAAAGAAAAAAAGAAGACAGATTCAAGTCTTAAATGGACCACATAATGGGGATTAAATTCCTACCATTGAAAAATTCTTAGGGCCACAGAAGTTATAGATCAGTATGATATTTATTTTTTCACTTCATCCAGGTATATATAACCATATCAACCTGTTGGATGGAAAATAAATGGCACAGTGCACCCTACGAAGGTTTCAATGGTGGGCGTCCTTAGCACTACTTCTTATGGTGTGGTCCATTTAAGCCTTTCATCTGCCTTATTTTTGATCCAGTATTTTAAAATGATATAGAAAAATGGATGGACGGTGTGGATAAAAGTAATAAATCATGGTGTCCCCTTAGTGGCCCGTGGGGCCTGTGCCTGTACCGTGCTCAGAACAGGAGGGGGTAGTACCTGATCCGCGCCCTACTTTTTAGCCTCGGTTGCCTAGAATCGAGGCTAAAAGTCTACTCACCCTGCCTTGCTGAGAGAGAGCGAGAGACTCGCCATCAGTAGGTTTTTACCCAAATGAAACCAGAAAAATGAAAAGAAGAAAAGAAAAAGGAGAGAGAGAGAGAGAGAGGGAGGGAGAGATCGTAGCAAGAAAAAGAATGGAAGATGAAAAAAATGTAAAAATCGAAGATCTGATCTTCAATCGATCTTGACATCGCCAGGTACGTACGAATCTCCCTTCAATCTGTGTTATTCACCGTGCAATCTAGCATTTCTTCCCATTTCTTCGACCATTCGTCGCTGATTGAAGAAGGGAATCGCTAGGGTTTCGTGGCTCTTGGAGTGTCGGTTCCTCTCAAAATTGTGGTGGGAATCGCTAGGGTTTTTTTTTGGGTAGGAATGGTTGGGTTTTGATGCGTTTGGTAAGAAAAAGTTTCAGAAAATTCAATCTTGTGCCTTTTTTTTTTCCTGCATTTTGTGTGTTTTTGCTGGAATTGTTAAGTTTCTGGAAATCGCTTTTGATTTCGTCGGGGAGAGTTAGGTTTTAGATGCGGTAGATGTGGGAGAAATCCCAAAGGTTTTATTTTTTGCATATTGTGTATGAGTTGTGGTTTGATTTGTAGGAATTTGCTTTGGAGTTTCTGAGATTGGCCCCTTTCGGAGATCTCTCTTCGACTCTTATGTTTGGAAATTAGGGTTTTGGCCTTTTTTAAGCAATGCTGCATCTGGTGAATTTTCAGAGAAGTGGAAATTCAACAAGCATTTTGTCTAATAAATCAGATGCTTTGATGTTCTTTTCTGAGATTTTGTCTAATACACTTGATTTGGAAGCATATATGTGTATAGGGGAGATTGGTGATGTTGCCTCACCTCTTCATCAACACATGGAAGGCTGCTCGTCATATGGGTATTGACTGTTGCTAGTTACCAAAAAATCTCAATTTTTGTGAAGAAGTTTCATGTAGCATCCTCTTATGGCTGATACTCAACTTCTCTGTTAATGTTTCTTGGTTTGGTATGTTCTCGGCATGCCCAGGTGCTCATCGAATGCATGTGATCCTTCGACCAGCTGCAATCCACGTGAAGCAGGTTCACATGTTGCAATGGAAGGGAGTTGCCAATCTGCAAATAATAGTGGTGATGTTGCTAACCTGTGCAAGGTTAATGATGAGATTGTTTTAATTTTCTTAAATCACATAAGTTTCATTAAGTCATGTCATTGTTATTTACAATCACCTTTCTCTTTTGTTTCCTAGGCGTTCTTCTTGATTGATAAGCTTGGTTATGTAGGGTAGAGGTTTCGAATACCTACCAAAGGGTAATGCTAATGTGTATTATGGTTGGATTATAGTTTGTCCCATGTTTGAATTAGAAGCAACGAGCATGTTTAGGTCTTATGTGGGTAATCGAGTCTTATGTGATGTTAGGAGTGAATTTTGGTAGTGAGAAGTTCTTATTGGTTTCTTGTTGCAGAATTGAGGGAGCAGAGATCAATAAGAGCCTTCTGGCACTAAAGGTATGTATTCGTGCTCTTGACAATGATCATATTCATATCCCATTTCATGGGAGCAAACTCACAGAGGTGCTTCATGATTCTTTTGTGGGCAACTCAAGGACTCATGATTTCTTGCATTTCCCTAAATGCAGGCTCCTGTGAACATACACTTAATACCTTGAGATATGCTGATATATAGGTATGATCATTCCAATTTTGAACCAAGACTAATTTAATATATTTTTGCTATGATGATGTAGAAGTCAAGTTTTAATAAATGACAACATTTGTGCAAATAGGGTTAAAAGCCTCTCCAAGAGTGGTAATGCTAAAAAAGATCCAGTCTTAGGTCCCACTGCTAGCAAGGAATCTTCATCAGCATCGTTGTTACCTGTTTCTAGGGGGTTAGAGGATCCTTTTGACCAAAACCAAGTGGTTAAAGTGGTTGATCCGAGTCGGAGAGTTGTAGAAAATTTCTCGTATAATTCTACTGCCGACTTTGATACACACGCTTCCAGCTTCCCACCAAATTACCCCTTTAACGGAAGGGAGGAAAGCGGGGCAACTTCTAGTTCTCTAGATCGGGAGATGGTTGATGTGAAAAATGGCTTTGGAGGTTCGATTAGTAATAAACTATTTTCATCTGCTCAAAACTCATATGATACAACAGAGGATGAGAAAGTGCAGAAGGTGTCCCCTCGTAGAAAAGTTTCAAGAGAAGAAAAATCTAAAAAGCAGAGCAATTGGACTAAGAAAGATGGCGTATCTGATCCGCCCACCGTCAGTTACAAGCAACAGCCTATGTATGATTCTAGCTCGAACAATGTTGCACCAAAACAATATGAGCATGAACCTCGTACAAGTCACGATGGAGAAATTAATGCAATACTTGATGAGGTTGGCTTATTTTCACTCCAAGCTTCTTTTCTGTCATTTCTTTATTTTTCTGTAGCCAGTTATCATAAGGCATTTTCTATATGCAATGGTTTTTCTTTTCTTTTTTCTTTTTTTTTTGAGTTTGGAATTGTGTTCTTGCTTCACTTGTGTAGGAAGAAGAGGCTCTCATTTCAGCTCATAGAAAAGAAATTGAAGAGACAATGGAGATTGTGCGTGAAGTAAGTCTGTCCTACATCGGCTCTCTGCTACCCTTTTAATTCAAGATCACCGAAGGTTTCTTTCTCTTTTACTCTCATATGTTTTTGCTCAGATATCCATATGCTTGTACATGTGTCAAACAAGTCTATTTTAGACTTCATATGGTAACTATGTTTTTTTGACATTTAAAAGCTAACAAAGAAACCTCTTAAAAGTAAAATTAGGAGCCAGGGACATGCCAGTGGCACAATCTGAACTATCGATATGATGGACTCCACTATAAATTATTGCTAATGGCGAGTTCTTCTGCTTTGTAGATGCTTTCACACAACCGAATAAGTTATAGTTGTTCATCAGCCAAGCAAAAGTCATACCCAAATCTTGCGTTGTGACTTTGTATTATTTGTGGAACCTATTGTTGTGTAATAGTTTGATTGAGTTTGTTTTGAAAACTTTAAATAGTAAACAAGTGAGATTGATTGTTTGATTAAGTTGTTAACTATTTTGTTGATATTATTGCTTTCATGATTAATTGTTTCATGAGTGGATTGAATGAATGGATTAGTAGTTTAAATAAATATTTTAAAAAATTAAACATTTTTAGCCTTAATTTGTAACCGAGGCTTGGATTTAGCCTCGGTTGTTGAGAACCAAGGCTGAAATTCCCGTGGCTAAAGGCTTTAGCCTCGGTTTTTGAGAACCGAGGTTAAAAATAGATTTAGCTTCAATTGGAGGCAACCGAGGCTAAAATTTGGATTTAGTCTCAATTGGAAACAATGGAGGCTAAAATTTTGATTTAGCCTCATTTCGAGAAAACTGAAGTTAAAAAGGTCTTTTAGCCTCACTTAAAGAACCGAGGCTATAAAAGTCATTTTAGCCTCGGTTGCTAAAACTGAGGCTAAAGCCTTTAGCCACGGGGGTTTCAACCTTGGTTTGGATAACTAAGGCAAAACTGAGGCTAAAGGCTTTAGCCTCAGCTTTTAACCCTTTTAGCCTCAATTTTGAACCGAGGCTAAAGCCCCATTTTCTTGTAGTGCAAGCATGAGGCCACATGTGTAAGTGAGGGCATATATTAAGGTTGTGTGTGCGATTAGTAGGTGTGAGTGTTCGAGTCATATTTGACTCAATGTTTGATTGAATGCTAGTGCCTCCCATGTTGAGATGGACTAACTAAGACTAGATTTGGAATCCAACCACTAACTATAACAACAACCAAGCGATTTGCATAATGGTAGGGGTTAGTCATTTCTAATAAATCCCTTTTACCTAACGTATAATGATGGACCAAAAGAAAAAAGCTAAAACAAGCTGCCAAATAAATGAATGGTATGGATAAAATTCTTACAACATGGTGAGGCCACAAAGCTTCTTAGACATCACCTGGCTATGTGCCACACTATCACAATTTGAGTCTGATTTAATTGAGCATGTGCTTATGTCAGAAATAGGGCCCCACCAAGTTGAGCACCTTCGTGGATGTTACCCTTGGCATGTGGGTCCCACCAAGTGGGAGCTGATTACGTGTTACCTGGGTGGCACCTTAGTAGGTGTTACCCTTACCATGTGGGTCCTACCGTGACGAATTTTTTTTATATCCTCGTTGTCCATCTAATTTATCATATCATTTTAGGAGGTGATTCCAAAACTTAAAGCAGATCCAAATCTCGGGTGGACTACACCAATGGAAACAGTGGTGAATGGCCATTAAAAGTTTTTTAAGGCCATAAAAGTTTTAAATCAAGTTGGTATTTATATCTTCCCTTCATCAAGGTCTATTTTACATTATCAATGGGTTGGATATAAATGAAACATTACAGTGGAAATTACTGTGTGGCCCTTGAAAGTTATTAATGGTGAGCATTTAATCACTTACTGTCACTACACCAAAATAACAATTCTGGAACGAAACGTGATTTTGGTTCTGAATCGGTTTAACGTTTTAAGTTGTTCTAGATTTGGAACCGTACCATCACAAAAAATAAAATAAAATAAAAGAATAAAAGAATATTCCAGCTCTCTCCCCCCCCCCCCCCCCTCTCTCTCTCTCTCTCTCTATCACTCCCGATCTCTCTCTCGCTCCCTCGCTCTCAATCTCTATCCCTCTCTCTCCCACTCCCTCACACCTGATTTCCCTCTCTCTCCCTCTCTCTCTCCCGTTCCCTCACAGCTAATTTCTCTCTCTCTCTCTCTCTCTCTCTCTCTCTCTCTCTCTCTCTCTCTCTCTCAAATTTCCTTCATCAATCTCCACCATCGATTCTCCAACCTGATCCTCCTCCATGGCCTCACAATTCCCCAACTCGACTCATATCAAACTCCATTTCCGATTACCTACCATGGCCTCGTTGACCCCAAATTCGGCTCATATGAAACAACATTTCCGCTCTCGCCCCCATCAGAAGGTCCGAATCGTAGCAAAAATCAGGGGTTTTCTTGATCCAGAGATCGAATCCTCTGACAGGGTTTCAGGGTGTAAAACAGAGAGGAGCTGAAAGCTTTCGTGTATTTGAGACAACCCAAAGGGGTTGAATATATAGAGATTACAGCATCTATACAATGAAAGAAATAAAATCAGAATCATCTATCTATGGAAAACCAACTATATACGGTATGCTAGCTATACAAGGTATATTTCAGTCTGTCTAACATCCCCCCTCAAACTAATGGGGGTCATTGACAAGTAATAGTTTGCCAACTAGAAATGAGTGACGTGCAGAAGTTAGGGACTTGGTGAAAATGTCTGCAATCTGATCATGGGATGCAACATGTGGTAGAGAAAGGAGCCCAGACTGAAATTTCTTATGGATAAAGTGACAGTCAACTTTAATATGCTTCGTCCGTTCATGAAAAACCGGGTTAGAGGCAATCTGAATGGTACTGAGATTATCAACATGGAGTGGAGTAGGATTTTGCACAGGAATGCCTAAGTCGGAAAGAAGTCCATGTAACCAAACAAGCTCACTACACGCAGCAGACATCGCTCGATACTCGGCTTCTGTGCTTGATTTGGAAACAGTGGCCTGCTTCTTACACTTCCAAGAGATGAGAGAAGTGCCGAGAAAAACACAGTAGCCAGTGGTAGATCTTCGTGTGAGAGCGCAACCAGCCCAATCAGCATCCGAATAAGCACGAAGGTCCAGTGTCGCCGTTGAGGAGAAGAACAGTGATCGATCTAGAGTTCCACGTAGGTACCGTATGATGCGTAACACTGCAGTCATATGAAGAGTCCGAAGAGCAGAAACAAACTGACTGACGACTTCGACAGCATAGGCAATATTAGGGCGAGTCATAGTTAACTAAACTAGACTCCCAACCAAACGATGGTATAAATCGGGCTGTGCAAGTAGATCACCATCGTCGCGGCCATAATGAATGTTAAGTTCTAAGGGAGTCTAAACTGTTTTCTGATCTGTCAATGATGCCAAAGCGAGAAGATCCTTGGCATATTTACGCTGGCTGACCAGGATCCCACGTTTAGAGCGTGAAATTTCAAGCCCAAGAAAGTATGTGAGATGGCCGAGGTCTTTCATCTTGAAGGAGGATTGCAGAACTTCCTTTAAAGCCGAGATGCCAGCAGTATCGCTACCAGTCAGTAGGAGGTCGTCAACATAGACCAGAACAATGACAATTCCGTGATCAGTGATGCGCAAAAATAAGGATGGGTCATGACCACTTTGAGTAAAGTCAACACCTGTAACAACATCGTGAAAGCGTTGGAACCATGCCCGAGATGCCTGTTTGAGGCCGTACAAGGCTTTCTTTAGGCGATATACCTTATTTTCAGGGATTAAGGAGCCAGGAGGAGGTTTCAAATACATGGTTTCTTGAAGATCTCCATGAAGAAAAGCATTTTTCACATCCATCTGAGTGAGTGGCCATGAGCGAACAGAAGATATAGCCAGAAGAGTACGAACAGTTTTCATCTTGGCCACGGGAACGAAAGTCTCATCATAATCAATTTCGTATTCCTGTTTGTATCCCTGAGCGACAAGTTAAGCCTTGTATCGATCCAATGATCCATCAGACTTGAGTTTGACCGAATAAATCCATTTGCTACCAATTAGCTGTTGGTCAGCAGGTCGAGTGACAATGTCCCACGTATGATTATCTTCCAATGCTGCAAGTTCTTCTGCCATAGCCCTCTTCCAACAATCATGAGTGGCTGCCTGAGAGTATGAAGTAGGAATAGAAACGGTATCCAGAGTAGCATTCATGACAAACATAGAGCATATCAACCGATCAGGCGCTCAATGTTCACGAGCGGAACGACGGATCGAGATAAGTTTAGAATCAGCAACGGGTACAGTAGGTTCGGGTTGAGTAATAGGTGGTGGATCTGTACGTGGTCGACGTGAGTAAACCTGCAACGGACGAGGGAGAGTACTTGAGGCAATCGGAATTTCTGGAAAGGCAGTTAGACCAGGAGAGTTTGGAGTGTGCGGAGGAGGAAGAGATGAATGGAAAGCAATGTGCTCAAGAAAAACAACATGTCGTGAAACCCGAATACGACGAGAAACCAGATCATAACATCGAAAACCCTTCTGAGTTTCCCCAAATCCCAAGTACATACATTTGACTGATTTTGGAGATAGTTTGTTACGTTCACATGAACCTAGGTGAACATAACAGATACAACCAAAAACATGAAATGTGGAATATGCAGGAGGTAAGCCGGTGAGAACAGAGTAAGGAGATTTACTGTTCAGAACTTTGGTTGGCATCCGGTTAATCAAGTAGACGGAATGTAACATTGCTTCAGCCCAGAAAGAACGAGGAACTGTCATAGCTGTCATCAGGGTGTTGGCAGTTTCAACAATATGACGATTTTTTCTTTCAGCCTCCCCGTTCTGTTGTGGAGTATCAGAACAGGTGGTTTGATGAATAATTCCATGCCCTTGAAGAAATGTACGAAATTCAGTTGAGAGATATTCCCCCCCTGAGTTAGAGCGGAGAGTTTGAACTGAAACCCGAAATTGAGTTTTCACCATAGAGTGAAATAACTTGAATTTTTCAAAAAGCTGTGACTTCGGTTGCAGAAAGTAAATCCAAGTATAACATGTGAAATCATCAATGAATATAACATAGTATCGTAACCTAGAGAGCGACATAATTGGTGAAGGACCCCAGACATCCGCATGCACAAGTTCAAACATAGAAGCTGATTTTGTAGTACTTAGGTAAATGAAACACACTTACTTTTTGAAAGACAACAGGAAGAACAAGAATAATCCAAATCATTTTTATTAAGAGAAATATTCCCTAACATGCCAGATGAAATTAACTGAAGTAATCGATCGGAATGTGGATGACCCAGGCGGAAGTGCCATAGTTTCCACAATTTATTTGCTGAAGAAATATCTGATGAAGAAGAGGAAAAGAAACAACGAGCCGGAGTGACAGATGGATCAAAATCCAGTACGTACAGATGACTATGCCGCCTACCCCTCCCAAGTACCTTTCCCGTCGCCAGATCCTGCACAAAACAACAGTTGGGAAGAAATATGACTAAGGAGTTATTTGATGTAAGTTGACCAACTGAAATTAAATTGGAGGAGAGGTTAGGGACATGAAACACATCACGAAGGGTGAACTGGCGATGAGCAGAAGGAGAGAAAGTCAATGATCCAACAGACTGAATAGGTAGTCTAGTGCCATCCGCAGTAGAAATAGCCTGATTGCCGGTGTAGGGATGAATGTCACGAAGATGGGATACAGCACCGGTCATATGATTGGAAGCACCCGAGTCGAAGAACCATGTAGAAGATGGGGATATACCTGACATACCGGCTGCAGAAAGGGCCTGAACGATTTGCTGGAGCATCGCAAGAGTCAACGGAGATGAAAGACCCTCAGCAGAAACAGTAGATGTAGAATCAGTAACAGTCGGCTCGGAAGAAATAGTGGCAGCAGTAGCAGAAAGAGCACGACCAAGACCACCACATCCATGGACGGAAGAAGATGCATATGCACGTGTACGGCAGTCTTGAATACCATAACCAGTTCGTCGACAATAAGCGCACCATTCTTTGCATTGAGCGACAACATGACCCACCTTGTTGCAGCCGCAACAGGTTAAAAGAGAGGAGCTACGTGTTGGTGTAGTGGTGGACACAGCAAGCACCATATCAGATGATCCCGGAGTCGAGGAAGGAAGTGATAGAACTTTCAGTCGTTGTTCCTCAGCCAATAGATCATTAATAACTGAATTCAATGAAGGAGTAGGGCTACAGTTCAAGAGAGCAGCTCGACAATGCTCGAATTCCGGACACAGTTTCATAAGAAATTGGCGAACTTGCGTACTCTCGCGCATAGTTTGGAAAATCCTAAAGTCATTAGGAAATATTGGATCCATCAAGGCCATCTCAGTCTAAATTGTGACAATTTTAGAATAAAATGATTGAATACTATCGTCACCCTGGGTAAGGTTAACGAGATCCTGTTCCAGACGATATGACCGGGCCACATTACTTTGTTGATAAATTGTCAGAAGATGCTCCCACATTGCCTTAGCCGTGCGATGAGGTGTGTGAGGCCAACAGCAATGGACCGATCGACCGAATCGAGAATCCAGGTAATAATCCGTCCATTGTTCATTTCCCAATCAGCCAATTTATGAGTATTCGTGGAAGTGGGAATAGTAACAGATCCATCAATTAGTCCCCACAAACCACGACCCTTCAGGAAGTTCTGAAAATGGATGGCCCATAGCGAATAGTTGGTACCATCAAAACTACACCTTGGGGCCTCTGTACGTGATGAGTTCTTGTCCATTGATCGGAATTAATATAAAGCACGCAAAGAGTTGCAGCAGAAGAATGTTTTAGGTGTACCGTACAGCAGGAGATACCCAACGGGTAGCAGTATTTGCATCTGGCGGAATAGGACCTCTGGATCTGAAACAGCAACAGGACCTCTGGATCTGAAAAATGTAGATCCGGTGATGCAGCAGCAACAGCAACAGATCGGGCGACGCTGGACAAGTAGAGGGGCAACGCTGGACGAGCAAAGGGGTGAATGGACGAGAAGTGGTGGTCGGACGGGTGGTCGGACGGGCAGCGGGTGGTCGGATCTTCAACAGGGGACGGTCGGACGCGCAGGGGGGGTCGGATCTTCAACAGGGGACGGCCGGTCTCGTAGGGGGTGGTCGGATCTGCAACAGGGGGCGGTCGGACAAGCAAGGAGTGGCCGGATCTGCAACAGGGGCGGTCGGAAGAGCAGGGGGTAGTCGGATCTGCAACAGGGGCGCGGGACGAGCAGCAGATGGCGCTGGACGAGCAGAGGAATGATCGGACGACGCAACAGGGGTAGCCGGACGACGCAAGGATGGTCGGATCTGACAGGTGGTGCCGGATTTGGATCAGTGAAGCTCTGATACCATGTAAAACAGAGAGGAGTTGAAAGCTTTCGTGTATTTGAGACAACCCAAAGGGGTTGAATATATAGAGATTACAGCATCTATACAAGGAAAGAAATAAAATCAGAATCATCTATCTATGGAAAACCAACTATATACGGTATGCTAGCTATACAAGGTATATTTCAGTCTGTCTAACACAGGGCCTCGGATTTTTGTCCGGAAACCCAATGGAGAATCATCGGATAGCATAACGATTTTACTCGACGATCAAATGGAAAGGTAAGCATTCCTGAAAGAATTAGGGTTTGCATTTTCTCTTGAAAAATCTTTTCCCCCTACATAGGTGTATGGAATGGTACAGAACGGATTAGTCAAGATTCTAGGTTAATCTTCCTCATCTTTTGTTGGGATCTAGTTTAGGGTTTCCAAAGTGTTATAGGAGATTCAGTGAGGAGAGATTGGACAAGGTGCGATATCCAAGCCATTGATCAGGTGGGTCCACCTTCTTCATGTTTTGGTACAAAAATCTGGCCATTTCTCTGATCAAGTGGGCCACACATGTATGAGAAAAGGGATGCTTGTAAAGGGACCAACAACTATATTCAATGTACTTGTGTGGCCTACCTGACAAGTGTTGGGTTCTAGTTTAGGGCTTGAGAACTGGTGAAGGAAATTCACATGAGAGTTGGACACAGCGTGACATCTGGGCCATTGATCAGGTGTAGACCACCATTTGAATGCCTTACTTCAAAAAATTTGGCCATCTGCTGATCAAGTGGGCCCCACTAGTATGAGAAAATGGGTGGTTGAAAAGTAGGACCGACAGTTATACTCGATGTGCGTGGCCCACCTTACAAGTGGACTCCCTTGATTTTCAGACTGGGAATGCTTGCAGTTGGGCACATCTTAGTTATGATTGGCTCCTGTCTTGCACGTGTGCATTATTGGCATGTATTCCATGAATGGCCTGCTCAATATCCCTTCGTTCAAGTTGCTTCAGCATTTTTCTTTGGGTTTTGGATTTGATATTGGGAAGAACTCTTTTCACCTCCATAGTTGTTTAGAATCTACAGACTACATTACTGCTAGGAAAAAAAATAATCTATGTATTCCTTTCTTTGATGGTTTCATTGTGAAGGGCTTTGAGTTATAGGTGAAGATGAACCTTTTTTTTTGTGTGTGTGTGTGCGTGCTTGTGTGTGTGTCTTGAAGTCTTGTATAGAATCTTACAAGCTACAACAAGGTTTAAAACTTTAAGTAACAGTGGATTAATGAAACGTCTCATAAAACAATATGATGGCTCGTCAGTAAATCCATGATTTTTCCCCAATTTGTGCACAGAACAATGATCTATGCAATGGGACTAATCTTATGCATGGGTCAGCTGTCCCACATGCAATGTTGAAGGTGAGCACAACTGAGCAAGTTGGCCTATTATTTTTAAGCAAACACATTTTAGTAAATATTTGGTCCTTGTCCTGTCTTATATGATTTTAGTAAACATTTAATCACTTATTGTTGTAAATATATATAATTTTTATTATAAAGTTGTACTATATTTGTTCAATATTAAATTTTAATTGTATATAATATTCTTTGTTTTTTAAATTTAAAAAAAAAATGTACAGCTCTCAGCTTTCACATAGTAGGTTCAAAATAAACGAACATCTAAGGGTTCTATCAATAGGATATGCAGCCCTCAAAGAGTATATAAAAAATGAAAATAATTAACAGTCAAAGTGCAGGTAATTGAAATAAATTAATGATTGATAAGCTTAGGTAATAGCTTTGATTTTTGAAACATATATAAGCCATGGAATGGACCCATAGATGGATGACCCAATTGATACATGAACTGCCACATGGAATGTAAGATATGGCTGCATCATGTATTCCCAGGCTCCACGAATCAACTTGTCCTTCGTGCAGAGTCATGATCACGACCCAACTACCCAAGAAATCAGCTTCTCAGCTTTCTACACTCCTGTTTTGTCGTTTTGGGCAATTTAACATGTATTCAACGACCATATATCAACGTAGATTTTTTCTGCCCTTACCCCAGTTTTCCTTGGCTCTGCAGCCTTAGAAGTGCAGTTTGTCAAATCATTTTCAGGGTTTTCATTGATTCTTTTGTTGCCGGGTACATACCAATGTATTATTATATTACCCAAACATTAGATATGGGATTGGGGTCTTTTTTAAATCATCCAATTCTTTTGAATTAATGGCTTTACCATTGATTGCGCTATTAAAAAAATTTGTTTAACTAGAACATAACAGTCCTATCTTCTAAAGCAAAATAGTCAAATGATCAAAAGTTTCATGTATTCTAGTGGATGTATAATCCAACAAACCTATTCTCACTCTAGCGAAATATCAGGTCAGTCAACTTGTCAGATGGGTCACAGTTCACAAAACAAATGGACAGCAAAAGATCATCGTGTGCATTAATTTGTTACAGCCAGTGCACTTTCTTTTAGTCCTCGACTAACACGGTGAAAAAAGTCTCACATGTGAGATCGGAGCCACTCATTAGGGCATCCACTATGTGAAAAGGAAAGGACATTCTCCAAAACGTCTTTGGTGGATCCCTAACTGTGGGGCCCACTGTGATGTATGTGCCTTACATCCATGCCGTACATCTGTTTTGACAGATAATTTAAGAGCATGATCCCAGAAAAAAAGCAGATCTAAATCTCAAGTAGACCATTAAAAATTTCTTGTGGGCCACTAAAGTTTTGGAAATAGCTGATATTTGTGTGGTCCCTTCATCTAGATCTTTGTAACCTTATGAACACATTAGATGGAAAATTATAAATATTCTGGCGGTGGCGCCTAGGACATTTTTAATAGTGGGTATTCAATCACTACTATGGTGTAGTCCTCCTGACATTTAAATCTGCTTTATAGTTTGGAATCATGCCCTAAGATGAGCTGTCAAAACAAATGAACGTGGGCACATACTTCATGGTAGGCCCCACGATCATGTATCCACTGAAGCCGCCTCCTTATCCTCATTGCCAAGATGTCTTGACTCAAATAACTGAGCCTACATATGTATACACAAAGTGACACTCGTAACTCACTTTTATTAATCGTCTACATCTTGCTATACATCTCGGTCCTGATTTGTGAGAAGAAGGCATGGACAAAGTGGTGACCCCCTGATGAGTGACCCTCATCTTTGTTTGGCTGATCTGAGCCGCTCATCAGACAATAACCATAGCAAATATGTGTTGCCTAAAAGAATCAGAGCCATCTGATATTCAGATGGGCGCACCAGCATATAAAATATGGTGATTGTCAGCCATTTCTATTAATTATTCATTTTCCTGTACAAGACTGGCACACGAATTATCACATTGGCCTGATGCCTGAGCTAGGTCATCTACACGGTCTTCACTCCTGGCTTAGTGGTATACTCACGAGAGTTTGACCATAGAGGTCATGAATTATTAATAATAATAATTTTAAAAAAAAAAACCATTGTGGTGTCTTGCGCACACCGAATTTGCAAAATACCGTCGGATCGACGGTCAAATTCCCGTTTTATTTTCATTTTTACTATTTATAGTAAGTTTTAGTTTCAGTATAACTCTTTGTTCGGTAGGCTTTAGGAGTTGCGCCTAACATAAAAAGTGCTTAGAATAATTAGGAGAACGTCGTGGTTCGGCTAAATAGGACACTCACTGTTTTTGGCCGCAACCGTCTATAAATAGTACATTTATAATTTATAGTAAGATGCAAATTCTAGGAGTTTTAGTTGGAGTTTGATTTTGAAACTTCTCCCATGGCCTAGTATCCTTATTTGAAGGGTTGTGAACTCGTTTATTTCATTCATCAATCAAATTACAAATTTTATAGAATTTATTTATATTTTTCTTGCTTTTTCCATGTGGATTCGAGAAGTCTCTGTGAAGAGTCCAGAGAAGCTCTAAGGATTCAAGTAGTTATACTTGAGGAAGACGGTGATCAACCTCATCATGTTTATACTTACGTCAGAAAGCATGCCCTAAAGTTTGCTGGAGAACATAAAAGATGAATAGTAATTTTAAACACATGAAATGTTGATCAGCATTCAAAACGTTTTTTTTTAAAAATAAAAATTAAAAAATTTATTACTTTTGATGGCATGAACTTTTTCATCCGTAAAAACATAATTCCCCGGTGCCAAGACGGTTTTTTTTTTTTTTTAATGGCATGAGCTTTTTCATCCTTAAAAATATAATTCCCCGGTGCCACGAGTGAAGGTGTAGAAAAGTGTGCTTTTAAATAGGTGGTGTATTTTAGGGGCCACATGATAACTTGGTGTATGTAGAAAAAATCTCCTCTATTTTCTTAAAAATATCTTAATTCTCAATGCATTATTAAGATACATTTGGAAATCAAAGGACACAACTTTGCTGCAACTTTAAAACTGGTGATGTGGGTGGGACCCTAACTGTAGGGCCCACCTTGATGTATGCATTATATATCTATGCCATCCATCCATTTTTGCCAAATTATTTTATGACAAGTGCCCAAAAATGAACCACATCTAAATCTAAAATGGACCACACCACTAGAAACATTGTTAATTGAATACCTACCAATAAAAACTTCCTAGGATCCACCATAATGTTATTTGTCATCCAACCAATTGATAAGGTCACACAGACCTAGATGAAGAGAAAATACAAATATCAGCTAGATCCAAAACTTTTGCGGCCCACAAAAGGTTTTTAACGGTCATTCAACACTCTTTCTGGTGGTGTGGTTCACTTGATATTTGGATTTGCTTGATTTTTGGGTCAATGCCTTAAAATGATACGGCAAAAGGGACCCAACTCATCCATTGACGTAGCCCCAAGGGTCAGGGTCCCACCCACCTCGTTGGCTCTGAGGATCACAGCAAAGTCACGTCGAAATTAAAGCGTGTTGGACAAACATGGCCAATGACAACGTTGTGCTGTGACGTGTGTTTGACTTGGAAGTGCACCACATCAAGAAAATTGGATTGATGGTATTTGTAAGATAGAGATGTAAAGTGGGCTTCTTGGTGCCACCTCTTTTGACGTTCATCAGTTGATCATTAGTGATTGGAGGCTAAGTTCCACGTTACATCATGAAGGCAAGGGGAAGTGGGCCCCACTTTTTCGTGCACCATACATGCCTTCACATGATTGTACATGTGTAATGTACCGACTGTACATCGATGGCCCCACCGTATATATGCCCGGGCCCAAAAATTATCTGGTCAGTCAACATATTATTAGGTGGGTCACAGTGCACGGAACAAATGGATGGCAAAAGATCATCACCGTGCAAAAGCACTTCCTTTGGCGCTCAGGCCACACGTGAAAAAAGTCACACATGTGAAGTCAGATGCTAGTGTTAAGCCATCCTTATTGTGAAGATTCATCGTCTTATAGAACCAGGCCTACATATGCATACGGAATGTGGTGAGAAAAAGGCATATAGATAAAGCGGTGACTGCCTGATGAGTGGCCGTTATCTTTGTTAGGCTGATCAGAGCCGCTCATCAGACAATCATGATAGCAGAGATTGGTTGCATAGCAAAATCAGGCCCATCTGAATCTGATATCCCATCTGAATCTGATATTCTAAGCGGCACATGCATATGGAATATGGTGGTCGTCGGTCAATTCTAACTGGTGTCAAAGGTCCCACCATCGTGTGTTTTTATACAGGCCATCGGTCTATTTTTCTATATTATTTTTATAGCATGAGCCTAAAAATGACTCAGATCCAAATCTAAGGTGGACCACACCACAGGAAAATAATGTTGATTGAACATCCACCATGTCCACCATTAAAAACTTCCTAAGGCCCGTTGTAACGTCTATTTGCTAATAGATCCAACTTGTTGATAAGGCCACATAGACCTAGATGAAAGGAAAAAATCATCTTAATCTACAACTTCTGTGGCCCCTAAAAAGTTTTCAACAGTAAGTGTTTAATCCTCAGTGTTTTGTGTGGTGTGGTCCACCTGAGATTTAGATCGGTCTCATTTTTGTGCTAATGCCGTAAAATGAGCTTCCGAAATGGATGGACAGTGTGGATAAAACACATACATCATGGGACCCACCTTTTGACTACTATTCGAGACTTCCATGCTTTTTTACTACTCTCTTGGTTACTTGTGTTTTCATATGTGAAAGAACCTCTTAGAAGAGCTTCATTCGATGGTTGATGCTAAAGAAAATATAGTAAGGGAAGAGATGATAAACTAAGAGGGTTGTACACCAAAAAATCGCCATTTAGGAACGTTTTAAATCCGTTCCTAAATGAGGTGTCGCAAAAAAGGGAACGGTTCAAAACCATTTTGGGTAGCGTTTGAAATATTAGGGACAGTATTAGGAACGGTTCTAAACCGTTCCGGAAACGGTATTTTTCCTTCCTTAGGCATGACCAATAAAAGTTGTATAATTATTGGTTTTTGCCAATAATGTTTTTTTCAATTGAAAGTTGTATTTGTTTTTATTTTTAACATTCATAGAATATTAGGTACAACTAAAAATTAATATTAAACAAATATTGAACAACTTTATAATAAAAAATTATATATATTTACAACAATAAGCTCACAATGGTCCGAATACAAGACAAATAAATAAATAAATCCTCCATGCTCCACTCCTTGTGAAGCATGCATGATGCATGGCCCAGACCACAGCATGTCGTCTTGCGTGACCAAGCAGCAGAACTAGGTTCTCTGGCTTGTTGAGAGAGGCGAGGCATTTTGTAAGTTCGTAGTTTCTTTGAGTTCACTCCCTATCTGCTCTAGATACTGATGGAAGTGAACAAAAAAAAAAAAAAAAAAACTCATTATTTCAGTACCAAATAAACCTAGGCAGCAAACTAAAATGCATAAATCACATTTTGCAGTATGAAATTTTAAATTTCAAGTGTCAAGCATACCTGCAAAATCCATGAAGCAGTTTAAAAGTGCAAGTCTTACAAATTCTTGGATTTCCTGGACTTGCACAAACATGTTGGGCTTGGCTAGGCCCATTGAGTTAAAGAAGTTGAGCTCAACCGTCAGAATATGTTGGGCTTGAATTGAGCCCAGGCCTATTACTCTTCTATTGATCCTTAATCAGGCCCAAGTCCGATGCACCAGTATCTATTTCAGCCCACACCCGAACAAAAGAGTTTTAAGCTTGACCCGGCCCCTGTTTTCATCATGAATAAGCCCATTCAGAGTGGTACCTGTACGTACCTACATCTGATGTATCTCTTTCAACCGCAGCCTTCGAGATCCTCTACGAGAAAGTGTCCTCTGCAAATTTAATGGAGAAAAAAGAACAATCATTATTCAGAAGGAAAAGGAGCATCCACACAAAAGGGAACAATGTCAGATCATGTCTAAAACCACTAAATTTATGTGATGTGGTCCACCTGAGTAGGAATAGCCTAAATTTTGATATTATTATTATTTTTTTTAATTTTTATTTTGTTAGCTTGTTAGTACACCCACTGACAGTTCACAATTCACTGTTAGCCACCCCCACTAGGGATCGATACGAAGTTTTGATATTAGTTAAATGCAAAGATTAGATGGTATATATGGTGGGCCACTTGCCAACATTGCTGACTAAAAGTCTAAAAATCAGGTGAGTTGAAGGCTCCTAACCTCTATATGGTGGAGGTTAACTACCTGTGTGTATGCCACGTATGCAATTTCTCAGTAATATTTAACTACCTGTGTGTATCATCTATCACAGTTGGAAATCAAACCTAGAAACCAAAAGCTAAAATTTTAAATGAATTATCTGGTATGCAAGAGTGTGACTGTTGGCAATTCCTCTAGATTTCAATTCTTCCATTATTAAACTGATACAATCTTCCATCTATCTCTATAAGGATCCCCTGCATCCTCAACATAACTTACTGGCACCCCACAACATAACTTACTGGCACCCCATGTGCACTGAAGAATATCATAACCTGCCTAATTTACCACAACGTGAGAAAATCATTCATCATTTAACCTGAATGGACCATTTCCTGAAAATGTCTTGGATTGGAAGACCTGAATTCAGTAAGGAAAATTTAAAGGTCATTTTCCTCTATACTCCACAACTTTTAGTGTGCTTGTAGACATCATTTGACCTGAATCAAATGTCATAAAAAAAATATGGCACGCTATCTACTACTGACTACCAGTTTTCCTGTAGTCTACCCCTTGATGAAAATTTGCCACAAAGAAGTAACCTTAAATTTAACTTCATTGATGTCATTACTGGGGCACCAAATGACTCATGTGGAGGTAGGTCAAGAGTATAATCATCCCCAACAAGTACACAACACCTGCTAATATGAAAATACAACAATATAAGCTACATTAGATTGTAATCAATGTAAATAAGCTCCTAGACTAAACTACTCGAGACATTGAATTTCTACAATGAAAAAGCCATCTGAAATATTTTTTTTTTTTTAAAAAAAAAAAAAAAAAAGAAGAAGAAGAAGAAGAAGAAGAAGAAGAAACAGAACAACTTACCACATGGTTGCAAAACTTCTGAGTTTGAGGGTTGACGCCCATGACGGAAATTCACAGATATAGTGGAGCCTGTCCAGAAATCAAAAGAAATGAAGGAGTTAGAAAATGGTTTAGACTAAGAGAGAAATGTAACGTTTTGAAGAAAAAAAAAAAACAGAGAGAAAAAAACAGAATAGAGCAGGAAGAATGCTTTCCACCGAATAATATTTTATTAGCTTCAAGCAGTATGTGAAATGAACAAAATACATTTTTTGGGGCACAAAAGCGGTAAAACATTAACACGTCCATTTCAGTTTTATATTTCATGACAACCCAAATGCACAAAAAGTTCAAAATAAAGCCATCCACTGACGTATTAAATCAGAAGTGATGCTTGGCACTACTGCAAACTACCACAAATACCACCAGATATCTTGACATGGCAACATTCACCTTATCGTCATCAAATTTCCTAGTTTTCTGGTCCACTCCTAGCTTGGCCAATACAGCCCCTGAAGAAACCTTCAACTCCCTTCTCTTTAATGGCAACTGCAGGGTATCTACCAAAAATAAGGATAGAAAAACTCAATCTTCATCAAACATTTTAAAACAATTTATGTGTGACAAAAGACAAACTTGAGTGTAGAGAGTAAGTTGTATAAATGCATGAAATTTTGGCTAGGCAGGTGACCAAAATAATTCCTGCAGACATGAATCTCACCCGCCAGTCTCGAGGTAGAATGGACAATCCACTTCACCCTACAGAATACATAAGCAATGCATATGGGAGAAGAGAGGACACTGCATGTTTTACTCAATTGTGCCGCTAATCATTACTTGTGAAAACCTTTAAACTATGACTTTCTAAACTACAACTGATTGTAGGAGATCATTTATACCTATAGATTCCAGATAGATGATCAATTTTATCTCAAGCCTCTGAAAAAATCAAAGCTCTCTTCCTATAAACAACAGAACATAAATCATTCATAGTTGGAAGTGGCAGGTTGAGTTCGGAATATGGAATACCAGGCATGGGAGATTTCTTATAGTTGGAAAATACTGGAACTCCACCATCGGGAGCAGCAGTCAGCTGACCACCAGAACTGATGCCGCCCACTGTTGTTTCTTACAGAAGTTGAACAAGAGAGAAATATATATATCCATCCTAGGAATTATATAGAAGAAACAAGGATGACTGATCTTCTGCATATATGGAAGGCCTTTGGGTTTTCTGATTTTTGGGTAATGGTCCAAGCACAGTGTGGTGCACCTTATGTAGAGTGTGGATCTTACCCACATGAATTTGGTCCATTCACGTCAGCTCCCTTCCTACGTAAATCACACAATCATTTTCTTATCTCACGTAAAATCATTTGGTAATTCACATAATTTTCTCAAGTGAAATTAATAAAATATGATATCAGCATTAAACATCTTATTCAAAATTTAAAACATAATAATATTATGTAGGGAAGGATTACTATATCCAATTGTAGGTCAGCTGTATGATTCTGAAATCAGTGGGATGAGACA
Source organism: Magnolia sinica (assembly GCF_029962835.1). Classification (NCBI taxonomy): domain Eukaryota; kingdom Viridiplantae; phylum Streptophyta; class Magnoliopsida; order Magnoliales; family Magnoliaceae; genus Magnolia; species Magnolia sinica. The sequence goes on from NC_080581.1 coordinate 63,773,087, forward strand.
ACTTTACAAATGGCCCATTTGGGGCAATGCACACTAGACGAATGAAATAATCAAAGTCTATGTCATGCTTTGGGACTCAACTATGAACCAGTCCAATCTCCATTCTACAACTATGAAACACCCCAATAAGATACAACTAAAAATACAATCTCAATAGTTGCAAGCAGAGTCTACGGAAGACTCAAAAAACTACATATTTCTAAGAACAGGACATCAAGATATCAACTCCAACAAGGAAATGCAAGAATAATTGTTGTGCATAAAATACTCAAAGAACTATAATCAGATCTACTTACAATAGATGGATGGTAATCTGGTACTTAAAGAGTAGGGAAGCCAATCAAAGCAGTGACAAACAACCAGAGCAACAAATTCAAGTTCTCATAGCATTATTCCAAAATGAATGCACTTACCAAGTCCACGCCCATGAGGTTTAAGTATATTCTTACACCAAAATGAGAGAAATGGCTTGGACAAGACCAAGCATTCCACCAATAACCAATGTTGTTGCATACCCAAATGTGGTCTGATTTTATTTTTTTCTTTCCATCTAAGCCAATGTTGTTGATCTGTTGAATGATTCCAAAGGGAATGAGAGAAAATAAACATTTGTATGCACATATGGGTTTTCCAGGGAAAACTAAGACCTAGATCTTCAGAATTTGATTCACAATTCAATCAAAGCAAAAATGTGGTTAAAGCACATTTTAGCAAATGCAACAGATGGACTGTATGTTTATCAAACATGTACAGAAGTCACTATTAGAAAACCGCCAGAATGTGGTTGATAATCAGGATTTTGTCACTTTTTTAGACCATGGTTACATATAATGACAGAAACTTCAACAGAAAATAAATCAGAATAAAATACAATGCCTTGCTAGTGATTTTTTGATAGGAGAATGAGTAGCAGGTGGGAGAAATATGCTGCCTTGCTGACTAATCAAAGTTTTGATTAGCCATCCCACTGCAGTGCCATCATAAACTTCCGAATGCAGTTTATAAAATAATATTTATATCTTAAAATTACAAACCCATTGGACTGAAGCATCCGATCCATCTCAATGAGCAGATCTTCGATGCTACACCCACGCTTCTCTTTCTCAGAAAATACAGTCCAAGCATGAAGTAAATCATAGGTGCGTGGATAGGTAGAAAATGACACATCTGTATTTTATGCAACAATAGGAACCTTAGCTAAAATACTGGAACAAGAACATCAGCAAGTAAAAAGAAAAAAAGAAAAAATAAATAAAAATGAAGAAGGCACTTGAATTCTAGAGGCTTTGTATGTATACTATTACTATCATCGAGCATTGAGTGAATCAAATATGACCCACGTTTCACAACTGATACCATGGTAGACCTGTCCCCAAACTCTTCACATGGAACAATCCTAATCCATCAGTGGGCTGCAAATTGGGGTTTAGAAAAAGTAGAGCAATGGTCCACATTAAACTAAATAAAGGGCCTAAAGATTGGAAGAGTAGAACCTTCCTATCTGGGCAATTTTTGGACCATGGGCCATCCACTGTAGGTCCCATGATATTAATTATCTAGAACACTGAACCAACCCACCCTCCCTCCCTCTCAGTTAATGTGCGCTTGACTCATGGACCAGCTAATAAATCCACACGGACCACTGCATGTGTTGTCACCACCTGATCAAAAATCATTTTGCTGGTCGAAGGCCAGTTCTGTCATCATTGCTTAAATCTTATTCAAATTAGAAATCAAATCAAATCTACACCGTTCAAGTATGAAATTAAGAGTAATGAATTAGAACGTATTCCACAAGTGGCATTTTTTCTTTTCATTCTATGAACATAAAATAATAAATGAAACCAACAACTTACATTCATTAAAAAAAAGAAAAAAAAAAGAAAAAAAAAGGTCCTAATCCTCCTACTTTAGAACATGGGCACCCAAAAAAAAAAAAAACTACAGTAATTAAACTTCCATTCATAAAAGTAAAAAGTAGATAATGTAATAAAGATTTTCTCAAATTTGCTAATGAAATTCAAGTTGAATTTTAAGTATAATGATACAGTCATCTGCACCAATTGAAAAAAAAAAAAAAAAAAACAATTTATTAGGCCATTGCTTGAAAATTCGGTAAGGCAACTAGTTTGATTTTTAGGCAACTTCGATTAGTTTTACAATGACTCAGCTGATCCATCCATTCATGAAAACTCATACCGAGTTAATCCCTTATGGAAAAAAAAAAAAAGAAAAAAGAAGAAGCTAAAATCAATTAATCAACAATAGTATTTGTTGTTAGTTGAATGATTTTCTTTGATTTTATTAGTGATATTTCTAAATTTTACTTTTAAAGCAAATTCGTATCAATTCATATCCTTTATTAGATTATAATACTTTTTTTTATTACAATATTAATCTTCTACACCTTTCCAAATCACATTCGTCTTGTTATTCATAAGCTCAAATAAATTGTTTTATTCACAACATTTGAAGCTAACATGATACTAAGCTCCTAACATGCAACATTTTATCTATGACTCAATTTTAAAGAGAGAGAAAAGAGAAGGAAAAAAAAACACTTTGCGCATTGAGTGAGCACTGATAAGATTATAGTCCTAATTTCTGTACTTATAAATACTACAACAAAACTTTACCTCTCGGAAAAGAGGAGGAGAAGAAGAAGAAGAAAAGATGCAACAAAATTATCTTGGAGCATCGCATTGCTTTCTTTCTTGCTAAGAGAATGTTTTGACCTAGAGCAGCAACATAACAGTTCAAGTTATATTAGATCTCTTGCCTTGTTCATAACATACATTTTAGGTCCATACTCAACAAGCAATTGGTATTCTTCAATCAGCAGCCTCATAGGTATAACTCTGCTCCATAATAGTGGCAGCTAACAAACTCATCAATTAAAAAACACTCTTACTTTAAATGTGAGGCTCCCGTTACTAGGATTTCTTATGCTGAATACGCATCTGAAATGGGAATGGCAAGGCTATGGCACCTTAATAACATGAACTGTAATTTGGTAAGGCTGATGGTAAATGTAACTATTCGCATTCATTATAATTCTTGCTGCTGAGTCAAAGTTCCCAGAAATCTTAGAGGGGGGAAACACGTGACAAGTTAAATTGATTTCTGGCTAAATGAGAATTCGATAAGGGTGGATTATAATCAAAATGCAAGGCTCCAACTCTCCATGGTACCTATCCTTCATGAATTGCCTTGACTACATTGCATCATATAATACCCATAGCCATATATAGAATCCCCATTCAGTTGGTAATATAGAAAGATAAATGTGCATTGGGAAGAGCATCCAAATTGCCAGTCCAGCAGAAACACTTCTGCCCAAATGATATGCAGAGTTTAGGAAATGTAGAAGTTGGAAAAAGACCACCCAATAGAAATATAATCCCAAATGCACCCTAAACTAAGACCATCATATTCCTAAATCCCAGATAAAAGTTCTTGAATCCATCTCTAATCAAGGATCAAGGAAAATACATCTAATTAAAAACCATAAATAAATACAACAGAAATCCATTCACACAATGAAGCCATCAAATTTTGAGAGAGAGAGAGAGAGTCCAAATGCAATCAACAAGAAAAACAATCTACATAATAAGTGCACCAAGAAAATCCTAGCCATTGAAAGCTACTTAAAAGCAATGGCAGATTCAACTCTAATGCAGTCTAACTCAACAGATGCAATTTTGAAGTGCACTCACCTAATCCATCATACACTGCCAGAGTAGCCAAGATTTCTTCTGCCATCATCAACATATCATGAGCCCTATTTCCTACATCGACGTCATATCATCCAATACGCCATTATTAGAGAATCATAGCACTGCCGTACAGGACGTGGCCAAATAGACCAAAGCAAGAAAAAAAAAAAAAAAAGGAAGAGAGAGACTAATACTCTGCCCCATTGTAATGTTGATAAGCAGGCACTTAGAAATTAATTACAAATTGCATATGCGTTAGAGAAGTTTTACAATGGGGCCCACCTGACAAATCAGACCAGATCTGGAAGTAATGTCTCTTCTCAGGAATTTAGATAGAAAATATTGCTTTGTTATAGTTCAAATTGGTATCATGAAATTTCATGATTACTCAGCCTGATGTGCTGCAACTAAACACATTACTTCATAAATCTATATTAAAAGTAATTACCAAATACTGATTTTTCACCAAAAGTCTTTTCACACAATCACCACTGACCCTTCTGGTCTACCCAACTTAACAGCTCTTGAATTGAGGTTTCAACCCATGGTTAGAGATCTTGGCCTCAAAACCAGGCTGTTTAGCTCTGACAGGTGACAGCTTATAAAAAAAAAAGGTGGACAGCTAGAGAAAGAAGTTTCAACCATCTGTTGAAATAGCCTTGTTGTTTGAGTCCAAAAGATCAATAAGCAAATCCTACCTGATAGAAAGCTTGGGTCTTGTACACATAACATTTTGAGACATGTTCAATCAGCAAATCCTCCAAAAGAAGCTCATAACCCTCCAATAACTACTTCTCCTTGCAGAACCCCCAAATCGGACAACCAACAGTCTCGAGATCGCCTGCAACACCAGACTCCATCATCCTACGATACAATTCCCACACTAGATTAGTTTGTCCAGCCAGGAGAGAAGCCAGCAAGACCACATTCCAGACCATAAGATTCAGTAGAGATTGAACCTTCTTCAACTCTGAAAACATGTATGAGGCCTCTTCAATCTTCCCCTCTTCACAGAGACAATTTATGTACGTTTCTAAGGAAGCAGGCTCGGCTTGGCATTTTGTCGAACACGAGGGTCGTTGCAGTATTCGGGACCTTGATGGTTAGAAGAAAAAGGAATTCGAGAGAAATCAATGAAATGGCTTCAACCATTAAAAAGCTTAAGAGATTTCTGCAATGAAATTTCAAACAAACCTCAATATATTACCTCCAAGTTGACTCGCTAATCAGGTGGAGAATAAAAACCCAAACCATCAAACTTCTACAAAACTAATTAGTATAAGATAGATTTCCAAATGAAATAGTCCATTACCGAATAGAAACAATGAACCACTAATTGCGGTTTTGGAGGTTGAGGCGGTTGCTAGAGAGGGCAGAGATGGGGTTGGGGATTTCGGGGCATTAGGGTTTGGGGGAGTTTGTTACCAGATCTGGATTTGGGGAAGAAACCCTATGTGATTTGGGGAACAAACCTCTGTTTCACTATTTCACTAGCGGATTTTACGATACGGGTGATGGTTGCACAGCCACAGGGAAGATGGTTGCACGGAGAGAGAGAGAGAGAGAGAGAGAGAGAGAGAGAGAGAGAGAGATGGGATGTGTGGGTTGTAGGAACGAGAGGGATAGAGGGAGAGAGAGGAGAGGGAGAGAGGAGCTGCGAGATCTTGAGAGAGGAAAAGCGGATGGGAGCCGAAATAGAGAGAATCTAATGGGTATTTTTTATTTTTATTTCAACATTTGGTACGGTTTCAGATCGGGAACGGTCTAAACCGTTCCTGAACCAAAATCCTAACTGTTCCAAAATGAAGATTTTGGTGTAGTGTCGAGGTAGTTTATGGCTCATTGAAAAGCTTATCGAATTAACTTTCGAACAAGCATAAGACTACTTAGTTCTAAGGTGCAATGATAAAAATTGTGATTGTGAACTAATTTCCAACATCACGCGATCTTATAAAAATGGTCATGATTCCTCGTGTTACAGGTCGAATTTAGTTGAACTTAGGCTCATTGAAAAGATAATTCGATGAGCTTTCAAATATAACTAAAATTATCTTATTTGGATATTGTTTGACCTTTTAAATGTGAACCTAAAGTCATTCATGACGTAATTCATGTTGTGTGCATAGTCAACATCATGCAACTTTAGTAAATGAAGTAGATCTCCCTTGTTGCACTTCAGATTTGAGTGATCTTGGGCTTGTTGGAAAAGTAATTTAATTAGCTTTCCAATGAGCATAAACTGCCTCGATCGAGACCCATTTGGTCTATCATCTTCTGACCTAATGTGTACCTATCGTAACATCAACCAATGAAAAGCTTTTTTGATAGAGGTTCTTTTATAGGTGAAAACATAAAAAATTGTCATAAAAGATGTTCAGAAAAGCATGAAAGATTGTTGGAGAATAATTGGAAGTTTGAAAATTTGTTGGAGAGCATAAAAAATTAATAGTAATTTTAAATGTGTAAAATGATGATTAGCCTTTAAAACATTTTCTATTCTTGATGGCATAAGCATTTTCATCTTACAAACTATAATTCCCTAGTACCACAAGTGAAGGTGTAGAAAAGTATGTTTTTTAGATAGTGGGTGTATTTTTATGGGTCGTATAATAACTCTCTCTCTCTCTCTCTCTCTCTCTCTCTCTCTCTCTCTCTCTCTCTCTCTCTCTCTCTCTCTCTCTCTCTCTATATATATATATATATATATATATATATATATATATGGAAATGGTAGTATGAGGTCGACCTCATGGGAACTTCCCATGAGGTTGAGCTGTGTGGGCCGCACCCTAATGTGTGTCGAACATCAATGCTGTGCTGATGGGTCCCCCTTAGGTTATGGAATATGGTAAAATTCAGCCGTACATAGAACTCAGGTGGGCGATACCATCTAAAACCAAGTGAAGACATGCCTAAAACATGAAAAGTACTTGGTGGGCCCACTTGAGTTTTGTATGCATCTTAAACTTGGTCCGATCTCTTATCCAAGTGGGAAACACAATGGTGGATGGTTTGGGTTTGTGAACCACATCTTAGTGGGCCCAGTAAATGATTATGAATGTTTTAATGGGAGAGTAACTCCTCTCAACTGTTGTATATGGTGTGGCTAGAGGTGTACATGAATAGTGCTAGCTCGGTTAGCTCTTTCGACTTGACTCGAAAAAGCTCGATTCGACTCGGTTTGAAGCTGAGTTTGAGCTGATTTTTTGAGCTTGAAAATGAGTTTGAGCCAGCCCCAACTCAACTCGACTTGGATCGAACCCAGCTTGAATCGAACTCGGATTGAACTAGTTCAGTGATTCGGTTACTTTGATATTGATGTTACTTACCAAGTGTTTGATGAAATGACTCAACAATGTATGGCTAGTGGCAAGAAAGGTATGTATATGAAACAAATACCATTTTTTTCTTGATTTTTATGTTGCTTAGAAGGTGTTTGATAAAATAACTGTAAAACCATCGCTGTTGTGTCAAATACAGTGAGATTTTGAAGGTGCAGTTCAAGTATTTGTGAAAATGTTGCATAGGCGAACTCAGATCAATCTTGGCTCGAACTCGGTTCGAACTGGCCCGAGCTGCTGATCGAACCGAGCCGAGCTGGCCAGTCAGGCTCGAGGACCAAGCCGACCCGAGTTCGAGCTGAGGTTAGCTAGTGGCAAAGCTGAGTCGAGTTGAGGCCAGCTCGAATGGGTTCGACTCGATGTACACCCCTGGGTGTGGCTCACCCAAGTGATAGCACTGTTAAGATTGTTGTGCTCTAATTTAAAACATTTGGAAATTAAAAGACGTGACTTAACTGCAACCTTAGAACCAGTGATGCGGGTGAGACTCTGACGTTAGGCCCACCTTTTTGTATGCATTGTATATTAATTATGCCATCCATCCAATTTGCTAGATCATTTTATAGCATGAGCTAACCAAATCCAAATCTCACATGGACCACACCACTACTAGAAACATTGCTAGCTGAACGCCCACCATTAAAAGCTTCTTATGATCCATCATAATATTATTTTCCATCCAACCTGTTGATAAGGTGACAAGGACCTACATGAAGAGTAAATATAAATGTCAGTTACATTCAAAACTTTTGTGGCCCACAAACAGTTTTTAATGGTCACTCAGCCCTCTTTCTGGTGGTGTGGTTCACTTGAGATTTGAATCAGCTTGATTTTTGGTCCATGCATTAAGGGCTTGTTTGGACAATGGTATTAAGTTGTATTAAATGGGATTGCATTACTAATCCTACTTTGAAATCGGAAATGCCATGTTTGGAAGGAGTGTAAGATGGGATTAAAATTAATTTTGTAGGCGTTGGAAAATGATCATTGTGTTGGAAAGTATGAGATGTGATTACCAATCCATGGATGATAGATTTTTTACTTCATCCAAGTTCAATTCAAGCACAATTTGAAAGTAAATCTTGAGATTTATTATTATTATTATTATTATTATTTTTCTATGGAGACATTTCAAACATAATATTAGAAAACATGGGATGGACTCAATCCTAAGTAATCCTATGTGGGATACAACTCATCGGAGGACAATATGTTATACATGCATTTATTATAACTTTTACAGTTCCATCCATTTTAATCCCACTTAACGCAGCTGGCCAAACAAACTCTAAATTGAAACGGATAAAGAGATGGATGGCATATATCTACGGTGCATACAACACGATGGCGTCAATGGTCACAATCCCACCCACATCCCTCTCTCCGAGGGAGACGTCGCAGTCACGTCCAAAATTAAAGCGTATTGGGCCCACATGGCCATGGCCACTGACAAAGGGGAGCGGGAGCGGATTGGCTGGTGTATCACACACCAGCTATATAGCTGTTGTAGGTACGTGTCCACGGGTCGTGAGAAGACGAGCAGTGACGCTCCTCAAGCTCTAATTTGTACAAACGGTTTAAAGGAGATCAAAGTTACATGCCCCATAGTGATCTATTTATTATATCTAGACCGTTCATCTATTTTTAGAGATCATTTTAGGCATTACCCAAAAAATGAATCATATCCAAAGATCATCAGGACCACACCACCAATAAAAGCGGAGATAATGATTTTCACTGTTAAACAATTTGTAGGGCCCACCGTAACATTTATTTTCCCTCCAATCTGTTCATAAGGTCACAAAGACCTGAACAAAAAGGAAAAACAAATTTCATATTGATCCAATACTTTTGTGACCCAAAAAAGGGTTTCAATGATAGACGTTCAGTCCCCCACTGCCTTTTACAGTGCGGTCCACTTGATAGTTAGATCTGTTTTATTTTTAGTCTTAAGCCTTAAGACAATCTCGACAAATGGATGGACGGTTTGAATATAACACATACCTCGTGAACAGACTCATAGATCTTGCTGACGTTAATACACGAGCTATATAGCTTGTGTGGTACACCACCAATCCGCTTCCTTAACAAAGAGTGCTATGACGTGTGTTTGACTCGAGAGATAGAACTGCGAAGTGGGCTACTTGATGCCACCTATTTTGTATGGTCACCGTCAACGCCACTTAAAAAAGAAGGAAGAAAAAACACCGATCATCAGTGTTTGGAAATAGGACCACGTTCATCGCATCCATCCAAAAGTTTAAGATGAAATTCCGCATTACATCATCGATATAAAGAGAAATGGGTCCCACTCTACCGTGACACCATGTATGCCTCCACGTAATCGTACGTGTGGAATGTACTGACTGCACATTGATGGGTATACATGCCTTGGCCAAAAACTTACGTGGTCATTTAACTTCCGAGATGGGTCACAGTGCACAAAACAAATGGATGGTAAAAGATCATCACCGTACGAGCGCACTTTCTTTGGCACTCAAGCCACACGAATTAAAAAAAGTCACAGATGTGAAGTCAGATCCATTAAGCCGTCTTTATTGTGAAGATTCCTGGTAAGACGGGCATAAAATAAGTGATAAGACAGGGCCATAGGTAAATTGGTGACTACCTGAAAAGTAGTCCTCGTATTTGTTAGGCTGATCAGAGCTGCCCATTAGACAACCATGATAGCAGAGATTCGTTGCGTAAAAGAATCAGGCCAATCTGAATTTGATATCCAGAGGGGCACACATGCATATAGAATGGGACGGGGATTGCGTCCTACCCCCGCCCAGATGGTAGCGGGGCCCACGTGATGTAAGTGTTCTATCCACGCCGTTTCATCGTTTTTCTCGGATCATAGGTATTGGGCTTAAGTGGACTACAAATTGGGGATTGAACGTCTACTAAAAACATCCAGGGAGTTAGAGAAGTTTCGGATCAAGCTGATAGTTGGTTTTTTTTAAACTTCATCCACGTCCACATGACCTTATGAATAGGTTGGATGGTAAAAAACATCACGGTGGTCCTTATAAAGGTTTCAACAGTGAGTGTCATTATCACTGCAGCTTCCTTTGGTTTGGTCCACTGGACCTGTGGACTTGCTTCATTTTTAAGATCATACCTTAAAATGATCTGATAAAAGCGATGAATGACATGGATAAAATACTTACATCACAGTGGGTCACACGGAGCCATGCCCGGATGGATTAATGTCTGGGCGGGTGTAGGACGCAATCCGCATCCTATAGAATGCGGTGATCATCAGTCAATTCTATCAATTGGGAACACAGTTTGGCTAGATACCCGTACGCCGGCCATCAAATTGGTGTCAAAGCTCTCCAGGCCCACCATGATGTATGTGTTTTATCCACACCGTTCATCCATTTTTCCATCTTATTTTTATGTCATGTGCTTAAAAATAATGCAGATCCAAACCTAAGCTGGACCACACTACAAGAAAATAGTATTGATTAAACGTCTACCATTAAAAACTTCCTAGAGCCTATTAAGGTCACATAGAACTAGATGAAGGGAAAAAATAATCTTAATCTAAAACTTCGGTGTCCCCTTAAAAAAGTTTTCAATGGTAAGTCCTATTCAATCCCTACTAGTTTCTGGTGGTGTGGTCCACCTGTGATTTGGACCTGCCTCAATTTTGTGCTCATGCCATAAATGTGATTGCAAAATGGATGGATGGTATAGATAAGAGACATACATTATGGTGGGGCCCATATAAATTTGACACTGGGGAGTTGGCTGGTGTTTGGGTCACTTGCTAAACTATTGACAATCATTTCACTCACCTGAACTGTTTTTTTTTTTCTTTTTTTTTTTTTTTTTTTTTTTTTTTTGGGGGGGGGATTAGCTTGTTAGTACACACCCATGTCAGTACGCACGCTCCATGTTAGCCACCCCTGCTAGGGATCCGAACGAGGTATCCTCACTCAGTCTGCCACTTGAGCTATGGATCCGGGTGTCACTCACCTGAACTGTTAAAATACCTTTCAGTGATCAAATAACTTTTGCACTGTTATAATTGTCTTTTTTCCTCATAGGAGGGTAAACTAGTTTTCTAAACAGTTAATAGCATCCTATAATCAAGCTCTTTCAGCCACTCATTCACATGGTTGGGGACATTTCAATAGATGCCACCGACTACTTTTCCAAACCATCCCTCTTTTCTTTTCTCTCTCTCTCTCTCTCTCTCTCTCTCTCTCTCTCTCTCTCTCTCTTTTATTTTTCTTATTGTTTTTTTGTAAATTTTCTTTTTTAGCTGCACAATGTGGAATTATTTTTTTTATATAGCCTCAAAATTTTGCAAGTTCTTTAGTACAACAAGACTACCTATCTTACATTTCATTGCTGTATGAAGTGAGGTAATTGTGAAACTTTGCCAATGTATCTTATAGCTTAAACTGTTTGTTAGGGCTATACATCAGTCCAAGTCAAGCCGAGTCGAATCAAAATGGGCCAAGCATGCCTTGACTTGTCTGTGCTCTCCTTGAGCTTGAGCTCACCCTTGAGTTTACTATTAAAGCTTTCCTAGTTTGCCAAACCTTTTGAGGCGAGCTAGTGTATCGAGTCGAGTCAAGGCGAGCCTACTCCTATCTTAATTTATTATATTTTTTACAATTTTCGCATAGCTATTCTCAGTAGTCTTGTGAACTTGCTCTGTTGCTTGCTAGCTGCCAAAATGAAGGAAAAAAAAAAGATGAAGAAGAAAAGGAAGAAAAAGAGTGAGAGGGATTGGGAGAGGAAACCCACACTAGCTGGAGTTCTCAACTTTTCTATCGATCGTAGCTTTCGGTCACCGGTCGGGTTGGTGGAGAGAGAGAGAGAGAGAGAGAGAGAGAGAGAGATGAGTTAGGATTTTTGCTTTGGGAAGAAAGGGGAAGGAAAGGGATGATGAATGATGATCGGGAAGGGTTAAGATTTTGGAAAGAATGGGATGGGGGGTTGTTCGGGTAAGTTAGAATGATTGGATTTTTATTTTTATTTTGGCAACTATTTATAACATCGAATCGAGTTGAGGTCGAGCCGAGTCAAGTGACCCAGTACTTGACTTCGAGTCATTTTCTGACTCGAACTCCTAAATATGACTCGCCTTCCCTCGTACCACTTAGTTGAGGCAAGTGAAGTTGAACTATTTAGATATCCCTTAGGAACCCATGCACAAGGTGTGCATGCATTCTCAATGGATGCATATAATTTATGTCAATGTCTAAGCATTAATATATATAGTCAACTAGATACATATCTATTTAAGAGGAAACACATTTATAATATTAATGATTGACATATGTGCATGTTTAGCATTCATCAGAACTTTCTTCTATAATATATTATAAAGTAGGATCAAATCATCTATCTTAATCATGTAGATATGAGACACGTTGGGATTCAGTCGCATATTTGCCATAGGGTCGAATTTTTTAATTAATCAAACGCTTTGTAAAATTATACTTCAGATCTTTATTAAGATGATTTAGCATGTCCTAATTCAATAAAATTATTGCAACAAGTAGGGTCTACGCATCTTTCATTCTAGCAAGTTTAACCATCAAAATTTCTTAAATTTAAAATGTCTTGGAGCCGAGTTAAGCAAGTTTTTGGAGATGACTTAGCTCATGACCCGCTCTAATGTTTGTAACCATAGTTCATGAACCCAGTGTGAAAAGGAGAAATGATGATAATCAAATGCTAAGGTAGAAAGAAGGGAAAAAAAAAAGTGCATAGTACCCTTTCGCATGAAAAGTGGTATAAGAGCTTGACCCATTGATGGGCCTTGCTTGCTTGACCCGGTGAGGTAAGTAATTCTAAAGAGTGGAATTAATGGATTTTGCGTGGGGATGATTCTCAATCTTTCTTGTCCGTCCAGTAAATACAGCTACCACCAGTGTCCCGTCCATTAATTGATACAGGTACAACCAACCAATCTTTGCCATCAAAAGCCAACATATGAAAGGCTCGTAAATATTGCAAAAATATCTAAAATTTCTATTTCTTGAAAATAGTTTAATTCTAAGTATGATGGTGAAATTATTGTCCTTGAAATTTAGGGAGCTTTTGATAACTAAAGCCTATAGGACCTCCTATCTAGCCTCTGGGAGGCCGATTGCTTGCTGGCGCTGTCATTAGCTAATAGTTACCGGAGGGTACTGTGGGCCCTATCATGATGTATGTTTTATCTATGCCGTCTAACCATTTTTCCATCCAACCTGTTGTTTAGGTCAAACAGGACCTGGATGGAGGGAAACACAAATATCAGCTTCATCCAAAACTTGTGGCCCATTCGGAGGTTTTTAATGGTGGGTATTCAATTACCACCGTTTCTTCTGATGTGGTCCACTTCAGATTTAGATCTACTTTATTTTTTGGCTCATGCACTAAAATGATATGAAAAAAATAAAAGGGCAGTAACGATAAAACACATACATGGTGGTGGCACCCACATAGCACGGGCCTGTAGCCACCACGCTAGTGGCAGCAGCTGCCAGAGTCATGCGTATGAGCTGGGACGTATGTTTAACCGAACTTCCACGTTACATCATGGATAAATGGGAAGTTGGACCCTCCCTTTATATAAAAGGCCTTTACATAATCTGTTTCTCTGCATGCCTTCACATAATCGTACATGTGGGATCTACCGATGGCCCTGCTACATGCACAGGTCAGTCAATTTAGGAAATGGATTGGCTACTCCCCTGACACCGGCCGAAGGATGATGGTCGGTGCTCTATGGGCCGCATCATGATGTATGTGTTTCATCCATGCTGTCCATCTATTTTTCTAGATTATTTTATGGCATGAGACAAAAAACGAGGTATATGTCAATATCAAGTAGACGACATTACAGGAAACAGTGTTTAATGAATGTCTGACCGTTAAAAACTTTTTGGGGCCATAAAAGTTTTGGATCAAGCTGAACTTTGTTTTTTCCCCTCTTCTCGGTCTGTATGACCTAATCAAAAGATTGGTTGTCAAATAAACAGTACAATGGGCCTTAGGAAGATTTTAATGGTGGATATCCAATCACTATTATTTTCCCATGGTGGGGTCCACCTGAGATATATATCCCTCTTATTTATTGGATCAATCCCTAAAACGATATGTAAAAATGGATGAAACACATACATATCATGGTGGGGCCCACAGAGCACCGACTGGTGGAAGGAGTAGCCAATCCGTTTCCGTCAGTTTACCGGGAGGGTCACGGTGCACTAAAACCAACGTATGGTAAAAGACCATTGCTGTCCAAGTGCGTAATTTATGTTTTTTTTTGGCACTCAAGCCACACCCGAAAAATGTCACGCATGTGAGATCAGATCCACTCATCAAGCCATCCTCATTGTGAAGATGCTTTATCTCAAAAAAACTGGGCCACATATCCATACAGAATGGTGACCATAACTTGTATCAATCAATCACATTATAAGTATATGTCAGGCTCTTGTCTTTCTTAGTCTGATCAGAGCCGCTCATCAGACAATCATTATAGCAGAGATGTGTTCCTAAAAGAATCGAACCCCATCTAAATCCGATATACAGATGGGCATACATGCACATAGAATGTGGTGATCGTCCGTCAATTCTATCATCCATCCGAATTGTGAGACACGGCATCTACGAAGTGTTGACGGTCCCACTAGTGTAAGACTTGAATAGATGGGAATAGAGTGGAAAGCTCTTCCCTTGCGTGTATAAATACCCACAACGCTTTCTCTTTCTACGCATCCCAACTCCCGTTTACCAATGGCTTTCCTTTCTTACAAAAACAGATCATTTTTTATCCTCTTCCTTCTCCCATCTCGTCTTTCCAACGCAACAATGCATCCATCATCATTTCTCTGCCTTACTCCATATCAAGCATGCATTTCATTTCTCTCCTGACAGCCTCACTACCCTCTCCTCATGGAATTCAAGCAATACCGATTGCTGCTCTTGGGAGGGAATCACGTGCAATATAGTCACTGGTCACGTGATCAGCCTTGATCTCAGTAGCCGTCTAATCTCGGTCGGGTTCATTCTAAAAGCCTCTTTCGTCTTCAGAGCCTGCAGAGTCTGAACCTTGCTTACGATGAGTTTGATCCCTCTCCAATCCCTTCTGGGTTTGACAAGCTCACCAGTTTGACCCATCTCAACCTCTCTTCTTTGAGATTTTATGGACAAATCCCACTTGAAATCTCCCGCTTGACCAGTTTGGTTTCTCTAGATCTTTCTTTCAATGATCATTACAATGATACTAAACATCAATTCCTGAAACTCGAAAACTCAAGCATTGGAGCACTCTGTTAGACAGGCCACATGCCTTATATAGCTGATTCTATAGATAAACGATGTATAAGTAGAGGATTTTATATTTATCATTTTATCTTGTATAGTTGTTGTAAAGCTCCATATATTCAACTCTTTAGAGTTGTCTCAAATACACAGAAAACCAAAAGGAGAATCATTTTCCTAAAAGCTTTCATTATTTTCTCATTGTTTACATGGTATCAGAGCGATACCGATCTTAATCCGGCAACTCCTTCATCACCAGCCCTGCCCTGTCAAATCCAGTTCCTCCTCTGTCTGATCTAGCTCATCCTCTGTCAGATCTGACCCTGCCCTGTCTGATCCGGCCCTGCCCTGTCAGATCCGGCCCTCCCCTGATCCGACCCTCCCCTGTCAAATCCGACCCTCCCCCCTGTCAAATCCGACTCTTCCCCTGTCAAATCCGGCCCTACCCTGCTATCCTATATGTCAACAACCCTCGTCTGGCCATCCCTAGCCACATCCGATAGAAAGATAAGGAGAGGGAGACGGAGAGGGAGAGCAAAGAAGAGAGAGAGGAGGGAGAGAGATTGACAAGAAGAGAGTGAAAAGAGAGATCCGTAGGAAGGGAGAGAGAAAGAGGAGAGAGGAGAGCGTATGAGGGGTTAAAATAGGGACTGGTTAAGGTCGGCGCCCTAACCGATCCTCAAAACGCTTGAGAGAGGGACGTCATCAAGTTATGTGGGCCCCACTATGATATATGTTTTGTATCCACACCATCCATACATTTTGAGAGATCATTTTAGGGCATGATACAAAGAATGAGGCAGATCCAAGGCTGGAGTGGACCCCACCACAAAAAACAGTGGAGAGAGTGACGCCCACCGTTTAAACCTTCCGAAGGTTCACCATCATGTTTATTTGAGATCCAACTTGTTCATGTGTTAAAGAAGACATGAAAGAAGGGAAAACACAAATATCAGATTGATCAAAAACTTTTGTGGCCCTTAAAACTTTTTAATGGTAGGCATCACTCTCCCCACTTTTTTCTGTGGTGGGGTCCACTTGAGCTTTGGATCTCACTCATTCTTTGGATTATGCCCTAATATGATCTCTCCAAATGAATGGATGGTGTAGATACAAAACATACATCATGCTGGGGCCCACAGAAGTTGGTGACATCACTTCAGTGGTGAGTTTCGCTACTCAACCTGTCAGTATCTAATCCACGCCCTTGAGAGAGGGGGCTGGGTGATGTGATCAAGTTCTGTGGGTCATATCATGAGGTATGTGTTATATCCAAACCGTCCATCCATATGGCAAGCTCGTCGTAAGGCTTGAGACAAAAAATAAGACAAATCCAACTATCAATTGGACCACACGATCAAGAGCATGTAGGGGATTGAACGTCTACCATTGAAACCGTTTGGGGGTCACAGAAGTTTTGGATCAATATGAAATTTGTTTTTCCTCTTCATCCAGGTCTTTGTGACCTTATGAACTGATTGGATGGAAAATATACCTTATGGTGGGCCCTACGAATTTTTTAATGGTGAAAATCATCACCCATGCTGGTATTTGTGGTGTGGTCCATTTAATCTTTGGATATGATTCATTTTTTCGATAATTCTCTAAAATGATCTCGAAAAATGAATGAACGGTATAGGTTGATCCCAAAATTTCTCTAAATCCAAAGCTCAAGTGGACGATGCCACACGAAACAATGTGGAATAATGATTTCCACCATTGATACCTTCCTTGGGCCCACAGTAATGTTTATTTGCCATCCAACTTGTTCAAAATATTAAAAATCTATGGATGAAAATAAAACACGAACATCAGCTTGATCTAAAACTTCTGTGGCCTTTAAGAATTTTTCAATGATAGAGGTTCAATCACACTATTTCCTGTGGTGTGGTCCACTTCAGCTTTGGATATGCTTCCTTTTTGTTCTCTAGACCTAAAATTATCTGTTAACATGAATGAAATGAGTGGATAAATTAAATAAATAATGGTGGACCCCACATAGTTTACTCAGTTTGATAAGGGTACTGAGTAACTCAGCTAAATGTAGTGGAGATGGGTTTCCTTAAAATATTCATAATCACATATTGGGTTTGCCTAAATGTGATTCACATATCCAACCCACTCATTATGTGTCCCACTTAGATGAGGGGTTAGACCAAGTTTCAGCTGCATCCAAAACTAATGTGGGCCCCACCAAGTGCTTTTATATTTTTTAGGATGTCTTCACATGGTTTTAGATTGTATGGTCCACCTGAGTTTCGTATACGGATGATTTTTGAAATATCTCATAACTTAAAGGGGCCACATCAAATGCACGGTGTTGATGTTCGACACACATCATGATGGGCCCTACAAAACTTACTAACATCAATTCTTAGGTTCTTGTGAGGTTAATAAGTTGGGTCACAATTTTGACTAGAATATTTAGCCCATTTTATATGTCTGGTCCATTCACTCTATTTTACTGATCAATAATACCCTCAATTTGACTAGTTACTCACCCCGATCAAGCTACATATGAGAAAGATATTGGGCATACAAGATTGATCAACAATTTAAGTGAAATTTGATTTAAACATCTGAAGTTATTTACTCTTCAGTTTGAACTAATTAGATTGTTCGAAAACGGTTAAAGGTTCAATTAGTGGATGCGCCTAATAATTTATTAATAAATATTTATAATTTATTAAAAAGTATTTTTTTCACAGATAAATTTCAATTCCCATTTAAAAATAACATTTTTTTTTTCAAAATGTATATTTTTTTACTCTTAATTTTCCTTTGAAAACTTTTAACAAAATATCAATTTTATTATAAAATATTTCAAAAAAAATACAAATTATGAATTTTATTTTTAAAATCTTAAAAAATTTCTCAAAATTTAGTTATTTTTTTTCCCCAAAAATTACAAAATGCCGATTTTTTCTTCGA
Source organism: Magnolia sinica (assembly GCF_029962835.1). Taxonomy (NCBI): domain Eukaryota; kingdom Viridiplantae; phylum Streptophyta; class Magnoliopsida; order Magnoliales; family Magnoliaceae; genus Magnolia; species Magnolia sinica. The sequence goes on from NC_080581.1 coordinate 63,791,358, forward strand.
AAGCATCATTTTGTTTTCAACATATCAATGTTCTTTTTAAAAATGATATATATATTTTTTCAAAATCTCAGTGTTTTTATAAATAACTTTTTCTTTTAATTTCAAATTTTAAACATTTTCAATTATTTTTCAAAATCACAAATTTTTTTCAAGTTCTATATTTTTCATTTCAAAATGTTTGTTTTTTGTTGAAGTATCGATTTTTTAATATCATTTTATTTTAAAATTTTAAATTCTTTCTAACTTCTCCACTTTTTTTAAAAAAAAATTTAAAGAATTTTTTTCGAACTTGTCAATTTTTATTGAACTTGTCAATTTTATTTTATTTTTCAAAATACAAATTCTCGTTTTCTTTTTCAAAATATTTTCATTTTTCAACATTGTGAAAATTTTCACATTTTTAAAAATCTTTTTAATTTTTTTTTCAGGATATTATTTTTTTCTCAAAATCAATTTTTTTTTTTCAAAATTATCAACTTTTTTCAATATTCTTTTGTGTTCCCACAAAATAGATTTTTATTAAATCACGATTTTTATTTTTTCAAAATTTAATTTTTTTCTCAAACATTGTTAATTTTTTTTAACTTCTCAATATTCTTTTTCATGTGATATTACAAATCATTTGAATATTAGTTTTAAATTAAAAAATAAAAATAAAAATTCCACTCATTTGATATAAAAATAAAATAAATTTTCTTTTTGCATTTAATCAATTGTTAAAAAATAACCTTAGATACAAATATGTACAATTAAACCACTGAAATTCTATTAAAAAACAATTATTAGACTACAAAAAAACTTAATTTTCCACCATATTCTTAAAAAAATGAAAAAAAAATTTAATGTTTTTAGGCAAAAGTCCTTTTACGACGGACCATGTTCCGTCGCAAAAGCAACTGAAAAGCGTCGCCATTTGGTATTTTGGGCGGGAATTTGTAGCTGATTATATTCCGTCACAAAATCAAACTTTGTGACGGATTTAGTCCGTCACCAAGTTACGACGAACCAAAATCTGTCGTAAATACATCGTAAATCAGATTTTGGCGACGGATTTTGGTCCATCGCAAAATTCCGCGACGTTTGGATTACGGATTTTTGAGAAAGACGGGCTTAGCGATGGACTTTTTCCGTTAGCGATGGATTAAATCCGACGTTAAACTAAGAGATTTTCGTCCGTCGCAAATTCACGATTTTGATGTAGTGGGATAACACAAATTTCAGCTTGATCAAAAACTTGTGGCCCCAATTAGTTTCGAGGTTCACTTGAGCTTTGGATCTACCTCATTCTTTAGCTCATGCCCTAAAATGATCTCTCCAAATGGAATGGCATGATGATCTAGGGATATGTTTATCTAGGTTGATGCATCTGATAAATGGATTAGATGGCATATAAAAAGCTTCGATGTATTTCTATTATATCCATGCCGTCTAACTATTTTGTCATATCATTTTAGGGCGTATTACCAAAAATGATGCAGATCCAAAACTCAAGTGCACCATATCAAACCTAAACCTTTAACCTCTAACCTAAACCTAAACCTAAACCTAAACCTATAACCTTAACCTAAACCTATAACCTAAACCTATAACCTATAACATATAACCTAAACCTATAACCTATAACCTTAACCTAAACCTATAACCTAAACCTATAACCTATAACCTAAACCTAAACCTAAAACCTAAATGTATTCTCAAATCCCAAAACCTAAACCTACACCTAATCCTAATCTCAACTCCCTAACCTAAACCTAAACCTAAACCTATAACCCTAACCTAAACCCGAACCCGAACCTGAACCCAAATCTGAATCCCTAAACCCTAAGCCTAAATCTAAACCTATAACCTAAACCTAAACCTAAACCTATTACCTAAACTTAATTTAACTTAAACCTACACCTAAACCCAAACATATAACTCGAACCCGAACTCGAATCCGAACCCGAATTCCTAAACCTAAACCTAAACCTAAACCTATAACCTATAACCTAAACCTTAGCCTTAACCTAAACCTAAACTATAACCTATAACATTAACCTAAACCTAAACCTATAACTTTAACCTAAACCTAAACCTAAACCTATTCTCAAATCACTAAATCTATAACCTATAACCTAAACTTATAACCTAAACCTTAACCCAAACCTAAACCTTAACCTAAACCTATAACCTATAACCTAAACCTAAACCTAAACCTATAACCTATAACCTATGACCTAAACCTTAACCTAAACCTAAACCTATAACCTATAACCTTAACCTAAACCTATAACCTTAACCTAAACATAAACCTATAACCTATAGCATTAACCTAAATCTAAACCTATAATCTTAACCTAAACCTAAAACTATACCTATAACCTAAACCTATTCTCAAATTACTAAACCTATAACCTATAACCTAAATGTAAACCTAAACCTATAACCTTCACCTAAACCTATAACCTAAAACCTAAACCTAAACCTAAACCTATAACCTTAACCTAAACCTATAACCTATAACCTAACTTAAACCTAAACCTAAACTTATAACCTATAACTTATAACCTAAACCTATAACCTTAACCTAAACTTATAACCTAAACCAATAACCTATAACCTATAACCTAAACCTATAACCTATAACCTAACCTTAACCTAAACCTAAACCTATAACCTAAACCTATAACCTAAAACCTAAAACCTAAACCTAAACCTAAAACCGAAATGTATTCTTAAATCCCTAAACCTAAACCTACACCTAATCCTAAACTTATAACCCTAGCCTAATCTTAAACCTATTTCCATAAACTGACTATAGTCTTTTCATTGTAGAGATGGATAAAAGTTGGATGCGAGCTAAGAATAGGTTTGACCCAAAGTATAAACAAGGGGTTCAAGAGTTCATGGAATTTGTGTGAAATCGGGCAGATTCAGGCAATAGGGTTAGGTGTCCATGTTGAAAATGTAAGAACATGGTTTATAAGACTTTAGACAAAGTAGAAGAAGATTTGTTCATAGTTGAGATTGACCAGATTTACACTTGGTGGATCCATCATGGTGAAGATATCCACCAAAGAGTTGAGGCCACTGAAGTCCTCGCTGACCCAATTGTGCCAGATGACGAGGATGAAGACGTTGACGAAATGCAAGATATCATAGGGGATGTGTTCAGGGGAACAATTGCGGATACTGATTTTGCAGCGACAAGTAGTAACCAAGATATTCCTCCTATGGGTGATGTCGAATTAGAAAAGTTTAGTAGGTTGTTGAGGGATTCACAACATCCACTTTATCTAGGGTGTGAGAACTTCTCCAAGTTGAATTTTCTTTCAAGGTTACTTCATTTGAAGATAATAAATCGTTGGAGTAACAAATCGTTCGACATGTTACTTGACTCGTTGAAAGAAGTATTACCGGACGGTGAGACATTGCCTAAATCTCATTACGAGGTAAAATCATTGATGCGAGACTTGGGCCTTGGTTACATCCCCATACATGCATGTATAAATGATTATGTATTGTATTGGAAAGAGCATGAAAATGTTGAAGAGTGTTCAAAATGTAGAGTCTCGGTGGAAGTATGATGACGCCAAGCATAAGAAAATTCTTCAAAATGTGTTGATGTACTTTCCATTGAAACCCAAATTGCAAAGATTGTTTGTCTCGTAAGACGGCTGAAGATATGAGGTGGGAAAGGAGAAACACATTCATGATCATAGTACATTGAGGCACCCTGCAGACTCTGAAGCCTGACAAAATTTTGATAAGCAATATGATTGGTTTGCAGAGGATTCTCGCAATGTTCGACTAGGTCTTGCAAGTGATGGTTTTAATCCATTTGGTAAAATGAGTAGCTCATACAGTATGTGGCTAGGGGTACTTATGCCCTACAATTTACCTCCTTGGTTGTATATGAATGAGTCATTTTCATGATGTCTTTGCTTATTCCTGGACCCAGGTCACCTGAAAATGACATTGATGGGTATTTGCGACCGTTAGTGGATGAGTTAAACGAGTTGTGGAGTCGAGGTGTACAGATATATGATACATTTGTAGGATAAACATTTCGATTGCATGTAGCGGTCATTTGGACAATAAATGACTTCCCCGCGTATGGAAATTTATCTGGGTGGAGCATAAAGGGAAAGTTGGCTTGTCCTACATGTAGTATTGAGACTTATTCATTGTCATTGAAGCATGGTAAAAAAATGTGTTATATGGGCCATCGTCGCGTCCTTCCGAGCGATCATAATTAGTGCAGAAAGATGATGATATTTGATGGTAAACAAGATCATGGGCCACCCCTGAAAGAGCTATCCGGAGAAGATGTGATACAACAACTGAGTAACATTGGAGAAGTTAGATTTGGTAAGGCATCGCACTTGAAGAAGAAAAAACGTACAGTATTGGACAATAAGTTGTAATGTCTCGAAAAAAATCCATACAATGACTCGAGTACCACCTTAGGCAGAAATTGCTAAGGACCGAATCCTTTAGAAATAAGATAAAAATTAATCAAGTACTAAACTGAATTATTCATCGAGTTAGTTCGAATCACTTTCTATATGAACTACAAGGCCCAAAACCAGTAGAACTGCTAGCTCTAGTTACTTAAAAACCTAGGATCAATCTCAAAACCCAGTTGCTCTCGGGAGCATCTTAAAACTCCGTATCGGACCTGGACTGCGCGTTGAATATTGTGAAACTATATGATTATGACTACCTTACTGGGCTTGACAACCATCTTGGGAATCAAGTCCAAATAGTATCCAGAAATGCACAACTTGAGCTTGGAGCGAAGTGTGTGAGAAACACGAATATCCTTAGAAAATAGACTCAAACTTAAGTGAATTGCGTCGTTCACTTGCAAGCTAATTTTAAGGTTTCAGACCATCAGATTCTGACCCAACTACACCCTTGGATCAGAGAAATTTTCCTACACATGTCAGTGCACTTGTGGCCCTGATCGAGTGACGATGACCGTTGAACTAAAATTGGTCCTCCACGGTCGATCCGTAAATCCGATCAGACCAAAAATTTAACCTGACATGGATCTATTATTAGGAAACTTTCTCTAAACCGTATACAGAAAACGGTCCTCCAGATGATCTCTGTTGGCCTGAAACAGAAAACTTTTGGCTATAACTTAAGTATACCATGGCCCTAGGACCATTGTCATCAGTTATGGGCCTATACACTACAAGAAAGAGGGTTTTTAACGGCGAAACTTTTAGCGACAAATTTTTTTTTCGTCGCTAAAAGTGACTTTCAGCAACGAAATAAATTTTCGTCGCTAAAAGAGTACCTTTAGAGACGAGACTTTTAGCGACGAAAGTTTTCGTAGCTAAAAATCGTGGACGAGACTTTTAGCGGCGAAAATATTCGTCGTTATAGGCTCAAAACATTTTTTGGACGATTACTTTTAGCTACGAAACTTTTCGTAGCTAAAAATCATGTATGGGACTTTTAGCGACGAAACAGTTCGTCGCTAAAAGTAATTTCCCGCTTTTTAAAAAAAATTTCAGCTAAGAGTTTTAGCGACGAATATTTTCGTCGCTAAAAATCAGAAATTTGCTTTTGGCAACGAAAACTTTCGTTGCTAAAAGTATTCTGTATTCCACTTTATGAATTCTAGATTAGAAGAGTTTTAGCGACGAATATTTTCGTCGCTAAAAATGAAGAGTCTGCTTTTAGCAACGAAAACTTTCGTCGTTAAAAGTGTCCAGTTTGAAAATTTTGGCCCTGACTTTTAGCAACGAACCAAGATCGTCGCTAATAATTTCCCCCCTTTATTAAAAATTTTCCCACTAAAAGTTTTAGCAACGAATATTTTCATCGCTAAAAGAGTTGTGTATTTCGGTTTGAAAATGTAGGCCCTGACTTTTAGCGACGAAAAGTTGCGTCGCTAAAAGTAATTTCCCGCTTTTTAAAAAATTTTCCCTCTTAAGAGTTTTAGCAACGAATATTTTCGTCGCAAAAAAAAAAAATTTACTTTTAGTGACGAAAATTTTCGTCGCTAAAAGTGTTATGTATCTCGGTTAGTTTACTTTTGGCCCTGACTTTTAACGACAAACCAAAATCATCGCTAATAATATTTTTAGCGATAAAAATGTTCATCGCTAAAAGTAATGTTGCTTTTGAATAAAAAATAGGAAATTTGAAATTTTTGAGAAAAAAATTATAATATGAGAAAATTTTTGAGATTTTTAAAATAAAAATTCTTAATTTGTATTTTAATTTTTTTTGAAATATTTTATAATAAAAATGATATTTTATTAAAAGAGTAAAAAAATATACATTTTGGAAAAAATGTTATTTTTAAATGCAAATTGAAATTTATCTGTGAAAAATAAAATTACTAAATTATTAGGGAGATCCACTAATTGAACCTTTAATCAACTCTTTTTGGACAATTTAATCAGTTCAGATTGTACAGTAAAGAACTTCAGATGTTTAAATCAAATTCACCAATTTCTCCCAAATTGGATCACTTGCCCTCAAATTTTGAAATCGAACGTTCAAATCCTTGATTTTGTTGGAAAAACATGAAGAATCAAGCATTTCTCACCTATTGGCACTAATTTGGTACGATTTGAACAAAAAAAATGGAGCAAAATGCAAAAATATAACAATGTTTGAGAAAAACTTTAAAAACAAAATGATGCTTTTGGAAAAAAAAAAAATTAACATTTTGAAATTTTTGAGGAAAAAATTATAATATGAGAAATTTTTTGAGATTTTTAAAATAAAAATTCTAAATTTGTATTTTAATTTTTTTTGAAATATTTTATAATAAAAATGATATTTTATTAAAAGAGTAAAAAAATATACATTTTGGAAAAAATGTTATTTTTAAATGCAAATTGAAATTTATCTGTGAAAAATAAAATTACTATATTTATCTGTGAAAAATAAAATTACTATATTATTAGGGAGATCCACTAATTGAACCTTTAATCAACTCTTTTTGGACAATTTAATCAGTTCAGATTGAACAGTAAATAACTTCAGATGTTTAAATCAAATTCACCAATTTCTCCCAAATTGGATCACTTGCCCTCAAATTTTGAAATCGAACGTTCAAATCCTTGATTTTGTTGGAAAAACATGAAGAATCAAGCATTTCTCACCTATTGGCACTAATTTGGTACGATTTGAACAAAAAAAAATGGAGCAAAATGCAAAAATATCACAATGTTTGAGAAAAACTTTAAAAACAAAATGATGCTTTTGGAAAAAAAAAATCAACATTTTGAAATTTTTGAGGAAAAAAAAATAAAATATGAGAAAATTTTTTAGATTTTGAAAAAAAAAATTCAGAATTTGTATTTTTAATTTTTTTTTTTTTTGAAATATATTATAATAAAACATCATGGTGATCCATGGGTTTGCCATATCCCGGGACAAATTCATCGGGTTTGTTTGGCTCGTTTGGCATATCATGGGATTTTACCATCCCATCCCTCCTAATCCCTCTTAATCTGCTTGGCCAAACAGGCCCTGAATGTATTTGGTCTATCTATGTCATCCATCCGTTTTTCTGTCTAATTTAAGGAGTTGAGCTCAAAAGATCAAGTGGATCATATCACTGGAAACAATGAGGATAATAATTTCCACCGTAAAAACCTTTCTAGGCCCCACAGTGATGTTTATTTGTCATCCAACCTAGTTCATAAGATCATACAGACATAGATGAAGTTAAAACACAAATATAAGCTTGATCCAAAACTTCTAGGGTTCCCAAGAATTTTTCAAATGTAGATGTTCAATTCAATTGTATCCTGTTGTGTGGTCCTTATGAACATTGGATATGCCTCATTTTTAGTCTCAATCTGAAAATTTATCCGTTAAAATTAACGGATGGAGAGGATAAAATACATAAATTATGGTGGACCTCACAGAGTTTACTCGTAGTGAGTTACTCACTATGCAATCCACTTCAATGGTAATAAGCTATATGGGCCCATAGAAGAGTTAAAAAATCAGGCAGATCTAAAATTCAAGTGGGCCACACATCAGACAAAACAGCCGGGATGGAACATCCACCATTGGAAACTTGGTAGGACATCGGGATGATATTTGTGGCCATGGTTTTATTCGTGTGGTGAAAACCTTATTAACGGTTGAGATGGTGTATAAATATCATAATGGGTTCTAGGAAGTCTCAATGGTGGACGTTTCCATTCTCAGTATTTCACTCGGAGTGGCCTAGCTTAGTTTTGAATCTGCCTGATTTTTAAACCCTGTCCCATTACGAGCTTGAGAAAATCATGAACAAAGTGGTTTTGTTACTGCATTTCTGTGGGCCCACATAGCTTCTGGTCACAAGAACTTCCCATGATGCATTTCGTCATCCATCCCTTGGCATGCATTTTGCAGTGAGGATTTTGACAACTCACGGTGCCCCTTATCAGCATACATTGTTGGGGTGGATTTTCAATCCGTTTTGCTTCCTAAACTATGATCTCCCCTGTTTTTGTTATAATCATGCCATAGATGCTATGGTAACAATGCTTCATTGTTGATCCTAACCTATCATGCTTGGATTCGAATATGAGCCATTTGATCTTTAGTTCTCAATGTTCTAAATTTTCTATCCTAGACAATCATTAGTTCAGTGAATGCTTCTTAGTATAGACTAGAATATGAATAGTTTATTTCATCATCTAAAATGTATTTCGAGTTCTAAACCCATCCTCGATGGCTATGGTATGGTGGGCACCATTCTCTATCAAAACCTTTATAGCGACTGACGTAGGTATGGACGTGATGAGGTCGATCACTATCTTCCTCAAAGTGGATAATTATTCCAATTCCACGGAGCTTTTTTATATTCTTCATAAAGATTCCTCGAATCCACGAGAAAAAATAGAAATAAATTCTAGTAAATTCAAAAATAGCTTAATTGATGATTAAAAAAAATGGAATTACATGCGTTTTTAATTGTCACTTGCACAAATCTGATTCTTTACAATTATAAGCAAACCATGATAATCCTAACAAATGGATGAATCGAAATGTCGATTGGACCTATTTTTGCGTAAATGATCTTGACCGTCCATTTTTAATTCCATTTACCGAATGGTCAAATTTACTAAATCAGTGTGATATTTTCATGGTAGTTCTTGAAATATGGATTAGACCTGATGAACCGTATTGATCAATGGTTTGGACCGTCTAGGTTCTGTATAAAAATGGGAGCACTATAACTAATTGTGTTCGTAGGCACCAGAGCATTTCTAAATAAATAAATAAAAGAGTCCTTGTAGAGCACCAACATTCATGGGAGATGTGTTGGTGTTCCCTCACATAGAATTTTTAAAATAAAAAAAATTAAAAAAATTAGGTGTTGATACCAAAAATGAGAGGGATATAAATCTCAAGTGGACCACACCACATGATAACAATAGTGATTGGATATCCACCATTAAAACCCTCCTAAGGTCCATTGTACTTTTTATTTGACATTAAATCTATTGATTAGGTCATACATGCCCAGATGAAGGGAAAAAAAATATCAGATTGATCCAAAACTGTATATGGCCCCCAAAAGTAACTTAATGGTCCACGCTCATTCAACACTGTTTCCTATAATGTGGTCCAGTTGAGATTGGGATATACCTCGTTTTTTGTCTCATCCATAAAATGATATGGAAAAAAAGATGGACGGCAGGGATGAAACACATAAAACATCGTGGGGCCCACACAACACCGACCACCAGCCAAGAGCGTTGGTGTCAGCGCGAGTAGAGAGAGGGAGATATACTCTCCTCTCTCGGTCTCTCACTCTCTGTCTCCTGTCTGCAGCGCCCTCTCTTGGTCTCTCACTCTCTCTGTCTCCTGTCTCGCGCGCCCTCTCTCTCTCTCTCTCTCTCTCTCTCTCGGTCCCTCTCTCAACCGCGCCCTCTCTCTCTCTCTGTCTCTCTCGGTACTCTCTCTCTCTTGCGCATCCTCTCTCTCTCTCTCTGTCTCTCTCGGTGGATCGGTGGACCGTGATCAGGTATCTCTCTCTCTCTCTCTCTCTCTCTCTCTCTCTCTCTCTCTCTGACCGTTCTCACGGTTGACGGAAATCCCTAATTCTAGATTCGGGATTCGAAATCCCTAATTTCTGGATTTGGGATTCGGAATCCCTAATTTGCCTGTATGGGATTCAGATTTGAGGATTCAAAATTGAAAATCCCTGATTTTTTGATTTTTTGGGGATTCATATCTGAAAATCCCTAATTAACAGATTTGGGGAGTTTTTGGGGATTCATATCTGATTTTTTGTTAAATGCAATGGGGGATGTTCTGTTATAACTCAGAGTACAAGTAATGTTGTTGTTTTATTTTGATTTAAAATCTGGTTTCAATTTTAGATTTATATGTAATAGTGTATTACATTGTGTTTTTGGATTTTCGGTAATTGGCATTTTTTTTTATACGAGGTTTGCCATCTCGTGCATAATATGAAAGGCGGATGTTGATGCAGCAGCAGTTAAAATAGCCATGGCTGGAGCTGGGTGTGAAAATGGTAGTAAAGTGGAACAATAAGAAATGGCCTTCATATTGATATATTTAACATTGTTGCTTTGTGGAATAAAACTGCAAATCCTATATAAAAGAGAGGATATGTGGCTATTAGAGTCTTTTTTCTTCACTTTGAAACTGGACTTTATGGAGGATGCATTTTTTAAGGTTTCATTAGATTGGTCTTGGTCTAATCTTTCAATCATTCTCTAACTGTTAAAAGAAAATAAATTTCCATCTAGAGTTGGTTACGAGTGTAGTTTTCTATGTAACTGTTAAAAGGAAATCAATTTCCCCCTCTCTTTTGGTGACTCAAACAGAAGAAGCCATCTCATAATTGAGGTTTTGTTATAACCTGTGTTGTTTTCTAAGTGCACATATTTTCATTAGTATATTTATATTTTTACCAATCTGTATTTTCTTTTAGGCTTTAATTTCTCGGTATCTTATGCAGGTTGCTTCAGATCATTATGGTTATTCTGTTATTGTATTTGGTGAACTCATGGAATTCCATGAAACTGATTGAATGGAAGGAGCTTCTGTTGTTCATACAAGTCATGTTTCTGATTTTTTGGATGAATTGGGTGTGTGAAATTGCATGGAACTGATCAAATGAACATGGAACAATGAATGGCCTAGATGTTTAAACCACATCTCGTTGGGTCCACTGTACAAAAAAGAAAGAAAGAAAAAAAGGTTTCAATGGATGTGCATCCACTCTTAACCATTGTTTATGTTGTTGCTCACCTAAGTTGTGGATTGGCCTCATTTTCAAGCCCATGGCTCACCATGAAAGGGTATATCTAATTCATGGGATAGGTGTCTTCAAATTTTGAGGATGTGTTGCAAGAAGAAAACCTTTACTTGATTACTGAGGTAAGTTGCTGATTTTTTATTTTTATTTTTCTGTTGATGAAGTATATTAAACAGCATGATTTAGGTCTTCATCAAGTTGCTGATACAGTTACATTTATTTCCAGGCTATTATCATTTTGCAGAAATATTTTAGACCAATGAAATTTTAATATGACTGAAATGGACGGACAGCTGAAGGAAGCTGGTTGTCTTCATTTTCATTTTCTAAAATTTTGTTTGTCTTTTGCTTTTTGAACATGCATAGAATCCTATAAGGAATTGGGAAAATACAGACCAATCTTAGACTTCTTAGTGACATTCTATTTGGTTGTAAACAGGGGCACCTTCTGTGATTTGAAGCTTCATCTCATCATCAATAATGCCAGGTTTTCTCTTTTAAGTCACTAGATAAAACCCAAGATTTCTGCACCCATATTCACTCTACAACCGTCATTACTGTCTGACTGTTGCACCCTTAGTGTATTCCAGATCATATAAATGATGGGCCACATTCAAATATTGCATCAATATAGCCTATCTAATGAGTATATTGTTGTAATTTTCTCCCCAAGTGATCTTTGAAATATGAATCACGTTTTTCGCAACTCATATGTTTAGACTGAGATGATAAATTGTAGGAAAATAAAGATGGTGTATGAAAACATTTCTTGTATATCAGTCCCTCGGGAGGACATGTTGCGAGGGAAGGTGGATTGTCTGTTGACACCCTTGTGAGCTGACTTGGCATGATTTGATTGAGTCGCGCGTTGATGATAGAAATGGAAGAGTGGATTAGATGTGCCTTGGCCTCATCTAAGATGGTGCAACCCTTACCTTGAGGCCCACTTTGATGAATGTATTCATGATGCCCATCTATTTTGCTAGGTCATTTTAGCTCATGAGCTCATAAATGAAGTAGATTAAAATCTAAGGTGGACCACACTATAAGAAATAGTGCCCATATCTGATGATCAGGATTCCTCTGTTGTGAAAAATGAGATAGTGCCCATATCCGTGAAATGTTCTATTGAGGGTAGGCTGAACAGTAGGACAATTTTTTGCGTTTACCAATGATTGCTAGGTTGAACAAATTCTTGTTCAATGACCTTTATGGATATTGATCCCAAAAACATTTTAGTGCACTGTTTCTAGTCTATATCCATTATATTATGAACTTACGTTTTTTGTTTGCTCTAATATAATAAGATGTCAATTTTAGATTTCTTCTCTCCCTCTCTATGCTTGAAAGAATGGGATTTTGGTTCAAATGCATAAGATGGACATTGAAATCATTGGTCTTCTTTGATTTTTTTTCTTTACCATTTCTTCTGTAAAGTGCTTCTAAGTTGTTTGAACTGATGCAGGTAAGAAGTTCTGGAATGTGTTTCATCTGCAGCCTATGCGTGATCAGAAGGTAGAATTCCAAAAAAAATATCATCTAATTTCACATTATTTCCATTGCTTTATGATTATACAATTCCAAAAAAATGAGAACCAGAGGTTAACAGTACACAGACTGCTGAAATTGATGTTTTACCAATAGATCACTACTATGATGCCTTAGGAGGGCCTGAATTAGATACTCTCAGGGTACATGGACTTTTGTTTTTTGTTTTTTTTTTTTTTGCTGCTACTGTTGTTGTGCTCCATTTGCTTCGTTCAGCTGACAGGATATCATCTCTATAATTATAAATGCTGTTTCAAAGCAAGTGTGGAGTGCTACTAATTTGGAGAGATCTGACATAAATAAAGTCTTCTATTGGTACGAGAGCATAATCAAGTTCTCAAATCTGCACTTGACTGAAAAAGATCTTAATGGCATTAGTGCTAACATGGAATGCATATGCAAAGTTAGTTATTTATGTGCAAAAAAAGAAAAAAAAAAGAAAAAAAAAAAAGGAGAATGTGGTCCCGACCCAATTGAGGAAGTTATGCCCAAAGTGTAGTCAACATAGTGTCCCAGTGGGAATCAGAAGTTTAACTGGTAATGGTATCATCTCTCCTTGATAGGGGCAATAGTAATGGACTGAAGACAACTGAATCTGCTAAGGCATCTAGAAGATAGTCCATTAATTTATTATTATTATTATTTTTTCATTTTCTTCAGATACTGAATCTACTAAGGCATCTAGAAGACAACTGAAAGAGACAATCTACTCAGTGCTGTTTGATATGAATGTTCCTGCTGTTTGTAGAAGAACTGCAGGCATGGCAGCTGAGACCACTTCTCATCACATTATTGCTGAAGTGTGCAACATTCGCAGGAAGACAAATAAATCTTCTTAAAAAAAGGTGAAAGAGCGTGCTTCTTTCTCCCAAAGCAATTTATAACCTCTTGACAAGAGTGCAGGATCTCATCCATGCTCCGCTCGAGTACTTTCAAGCGCATCTTATCAAGGTGAATGTGGCCAATAAGGCCTGTATCCGCTTCTGAACTTTCAGGTATTTGTCGATGCCTTTAAAGCGACTTTTTTCAAACGATTCTGAACTAAATATGCTGCATTCTCCTTGCAATGCATTTTCCCATAGAAGCACTCATTCAAATATAGAATAACTCTCCGATCTATAATATCATTCTTGAAGTTAACTTTGCACAAAAGTATTTCCTTCATCGATTCCCATGAAGAGTTGTTGCTCTGAGAAGAATCAAGAACTGCTTTATATGCAGGATTTGATACTGCAGTAGCAGCTAATACACCAACTGGTTCACCAGCAAGAGACCTGCTAGGACTATTTTTGTCCACCTGTCCATACTCAAATTGAATTATAGAATTGTTGCAGAGGTTTCTCACTGTCCCATCATAACAGATAACGACATCTCTAAGTGTGGCCATTAGATTTTTAAACAAAGTTCCTGGTTCAGCTAGTCCTCTAGAAGAACGGATCAACACTTCCCTGGATGATATGGAATGGACCAACTCTTCATAGGGGGTCAGACCTTGAAAAAAGGAGCTCTTAACTAACCCAAATGCCTTAGAAGGATAGTCAACACCATTAATAGAATACTTATTTTGGAAGTGGAAACTCATATCACCATTAACAGAATACTTATTTTGGAAGTGGAAACTCATATCACCATTAACAGAATACTTATTTTGGAAGTGGAAACTCATATCCTCAACCAAACGCCTTGAATAAAACTTCCCTCGGTCATGAAGTTGAAGCCCCAAAAAGCCAAGTTGTTGAACAACCTTACTGATAGCTGAATCATTTTTAGAATCTATCAAATTACCCAAAGCAAATAACTTTAGAATACGAGTCACGATTGGCAGTTTTATAGTTTTCAGGTAGCTTTCCACTAACAACTCTACAAGTTCATTGTAATTTGATCTCAAGTGAAGCAGCAAAGGTGATATGTCCTGAATCTTCTTCTTTATATCTTCAGTAACAACCTTGGGAATGTCAAAATCATTCAGGCCAACACTATATCCTTCTAAAAAGAGAATGTCCTTCAGCAATGGCTGCAACATATTAAAGAACTTAATAGCCTCTTCTGTTCCCTTCTTGTCAAGAACAAAAGTAACAATCTCTGTGAATGATGACTGCAGTAAATCTCTATTGAAATCAATCCTCACCATTTCACTTTTACTGATCAAATGCCTCTCCCCAAAGCAGTCAAAAAACGCAGGTAAAGCACTCTGTACCATTTGCAAAACAGTCCACAGAGGACCTGTATGGTGAGCCTTAAGCAAAGCAGGTTCTAGTAAACTGGTGAAACACACATAGCTAACTGTTGCGTAGTCTCTTTGTTCAAGAAAGAAGTCCTAAACATGAGTTTAAGTGACAATAAAGAATCATGCACCAGTTGTAAATTCAGACTACTACTATGAGAACTACGCATTTGCTTTTCAACACTAAACAGCTCCAAAACTTCTGCCTTTGCTGCTAGAGACTGGATAAAATATATGAACACAATCCCCATCAAAATCTGCACCTAGGGGAGCACAAATAAGGGGATTGATCTTAACAGTCTGGTCGTCATGCACATAGACAGAAAATGCTTGTAATGAATGTTTATGAGTACTAGGTGGCCTATTAATGAAAACAATGTCTCCGTCCATAATCCGCCTATTTATGATTTGACCAACTTTCAAATCTGATTTAGTTTACTTTGATTCTCTTTTTTCCAATTCAGTTTTGAAAATTTTGAATGTTAGAGAAGTGCTACTGTGATTTGTCTGGATGTATTTAAGTGACTATTTTGTGTGTTCTCTACACCATAATGAAGGACCACAGCTGGTTACAGAAAGTTGTGAGGTGCATTGGACACAGAAGGCTGAAGGAGATCTAATAGTCCAATGCTCCTGAGCTTTCACAAAGACCATTTTTCAGTGAAGCTATCATCTAGAAATGCAATAATCATTTCAGTGAAGCTGAAATGACCAATTTGAAACTATCATAGTATTTGTATTGTGTGATCATTACTCCAAGTTCAACTAGAAAGGAATGTAATTGCAATTTGTACTCCATTATGAATAACACTAACCATCGATACAGTTCAATCATTGCCACCTAATTGAACTGAACAATTGCAATCCAACTCAGGTGTGTTTCAAAATGCAGCGTAAAAGATGCATTTAGATCAATGGATTATTTCTAGCCTGGTGAACCTGTGATTAGCTCTGTTTTGAGCTTGTAGATTATCTTTGCATTAAGTCGATGAAACTCAATCAGGCCTTGAAAGATTTGAATTTTATTTTGTATTGTGACTTGAATAAAAGATATGATGTCATTGAGAAAACCCAAAAGCCACAACTCAGTTTTTCATTTTTTCTTTTTGCAGTGGCTATAAGTACATGCCTTATCAACTTTTGGCTTGCCACGTCACGATGGAGGTGAGTTTATTGGCTGTTAACTGGTAGCTCTTTGTTGGAAAGTATTCTTCTTCATCATGGTTATCAAACAATTCCTGTTACAATAAAAGTGGCTGATGTGCCAGTCCATGTTGGCATTGAGTTGTAGTTTGACCACCAAGTGTGTCAGGTTTTTGGGTATCACTCTGTGATTAGAGTTCATGGAGAACCCACAGACATGTTATGGAGTCACAAATCATATGCCTGTTTCCAGTGACTAGTAGAAATGATGTCACATGATTTTCAGTTCAATTGGCAGGTGTATTACAGTGAAGAAACACTCAATGTGCCAGTGGAGATGATAGAAGGGAAGTGTGAAGCCAGAAAGAAGCATGATCTTCCATCTCTGGATGACCCTGCAATCTTTGAGCATATCTTCTTCAGTGAATACATGTATGATCCTTCCAAATGTTGGGTGGTGTAGATAAAAGAGAAAGATGGCGATGATGTTAAGATGCAAGGACAAGGAAACAAGTGTGCATGGTTATGGAACTTGACTAGAAAGTAGGTGGTAAGGAAGTTGTCGAAATAGGAAGAAGACGATGATTTTTTGTATATTTGTTTATTATGTTAAACTTATATGTATTTATGCGTGAATAAGTGTGATGCGGATAAGATTGTTTGTGTTTGGATGAATGTACTTTTATGTTTGGATGGATTTTCTTGTTTGGGTTTAGATGGATGTGAATGTGAATATGATGAAATATATTATATAACAGGTGTATATCAGGATGAATATGATGAAATATATTGTTAACAGGTGTATATCAGGAATTTTGAGCTAGAATAATTTTTTAAAAAGAGACTTTTAGCGACGAAAATTTTTGTAGCTAAAAGTTTTGTAATTTATTTTTAGCTGCGAAAATTTTCGCTGCTAAAAGTCTTGTACAATTTTTTAGCAACGAAAATTTTCGTCGCTAAAAGTAGAATAATTTTTTTAGTAGCGAAAATTTTCGCTGCTAAAAGTCTTGTACAGTTTTTTTAGCGACGAAAATTTTCATCGATAAAACTGGAACGATTTTTTAGGAGCGAAAAGTTTCGCTGCGAAAAGATTGTATAGTTTTTTCGTGACGAAAATTTTCGTCGCTAAAAGTTTTGTAATTTATTTTTAGCAGGGAAAATTTTTGTAGCTAAAAGTTTTGTAATTTATTTTTAGCAGCGAAAATTTTCGCTGCTAAAAGTCTTGTACAGTTTTTTTAGCGACGACAATTTTTGTCGCTAAAAGTTTTGTGATTTATTTTTAGCAGCGAAAATTTTTGTAGCTAAAAGTTTTGTAATTTATTTTTGGCAGCGAAAATTTTCGCTGCTAAAAGTTTTGTACAGTTTTTTTAGCGACGAAAATTATCGTCGCTAAAAAGCTTGCATTTAGCGACGATTCGAATTCTTCGCTGATAAAACGCTTCGACATCGGTCTTTTAGCGACGAATTTAGCGACGAAAACTTTTGTCGCTAAAACTTTTTAACTACGAAAATTTGACTTTTAGCGACGAAAATTTTCGTCGCTAAAAGTGAGATTTCTTGTAGTGATATAAGGGCCTTAACCCACCGCTCTCTCATTCCATATGAAATTCCTAACCCTATAATAGAAAAAAGAGAAGGAGACAGTGAGGAGAAGAGAGAGAGGGAGAGAGGGAGAGAGAGAGTGAGAGATAGTTGCTAGGATTCGATCCCACTGCTCCACATGCCGAATCATTCTACCTGTGTCGCTATTTCGGTGATTTTGACTCCGTTATTGGGTAAGAAATTCTAACCCTAATCTGTTTTAGGTATCTAAATAGAGTAAATGGTGAAATAACTAACCTATTTCATGCTATAGGTTGCCGTTGTGTCGTAGACAAAGATGCAGTGTTCAAACTGAGTATGATATGAGTTTACCGACGAAAGGTGCAGACTATAAACGTTTAGGTTATGGTTTTCAAGGCTTTCAATACCAGTTAATGATTTATAACTAACTTGATTGCTATTACATGTACTTAGATACGATGATTGCTGTATATTACACACATATATATATGAACTATATTGAATAAAATTCATTCCATGTGTTTGATGAAATGCTTGAATGAATATAAAATTATGATTTGTGCTTGCCATAATTATTGATTGAGAATATATGATTGTTGTACGTGTGACAACTCCTTTGTGAAAGGATTTGCCCTAATACATGTTATAACTAAGTTATATCATGTATGTCGAAGGTGTAGCTTAAGTGTTTGATAAAATGTCTGAATGAGTAATTGTTTGATAAAATGTATTTATTAAAGGTGTTGAGATGAGATTATCAACAACCTTAACTATATGCATTGATTTCTTTATGTAACCTCAATCCAACTACGTAATTTAGGTACGAAATGCATATGTGCGATAACATGTTTATTTTATATTTTTTATGAAATGCTCAAATGATTACAATGCTTGAATTGTTTGCTCTATACTATTATGACTACTATATGTGAATGCTATTATCTTGGAGTGTGATTGGAACTACAACGTAGTCTAGGCATTCGGTAAGAGATTTTGTTAGTGGCTAGATTGGTTCCGCCACAAAAAACATGTTCAATGAATCCGAGTCGTACGGTGATTATCAACAGTGGTTAGGCCACAAGGAGTACATATGCGCTCCATGTCAATTAACTTAGTGTGTGCTCGTACCAATCGGACTTGTCAGGTAACCCGATTGGCCTAATGTGTGTTTACCATGTATGGACACTACTGCCTGAATCTAAGGTACCACTTACCAGTACAAAACCTGTTTAACCTTGGTACCACGATCCGCTAAGACTCATGTCAGGCCCATATCCTAGACCGTACCATTCCATAGGCTTCCACGGTCCTCCTAGTTGAATTTCGGCAACCCGCGATCTGTTATCGGGGTTTGCGCGTGATCCTGAATCGTGTCCCGTATATCAGAGTCGGGTCGACTCGAAACTTGTACCCTCACGACCGCGCCGTCGTCGCGGTTCCGATGCCACATTTCGCACACGAGGTGATACCCAGGCCAGGAGATGTGGGCCCGTGTTCAGTTCGAGGAAAACATCGCGCATTTACAAAATGAAGATAACCTTTCAAATCAATCTCACCAATCACATCAAATGTCAAGTACAACCATTCCATCCCCAAGTACAATAACTCCCCTAAAGTTAACTCTCTCTTACACCCAAGTACACCTATCCATCACTTACCATCCCTCTCTCCCATCACTTCTCTCCCATCATCTCTCTCTCTCTCTCCCTCCCATTCTCTCTCATTTTCCCAAGCAACCCCAAGGAGAAGAATCATCCATAGAGAGGAAAAGCTAGTGTGGCCCACCTTCATACCACCCAATCCCACCATCCAAGCTTTATCTCCACCGTTGAAACTCTTTCCTTGGAACTCTAGATTACATTGGCGGAAGAAGGAAGAATAGAACAAAGGTGGGTGATTTTATGTTTTTCTACCATTGATTTTGTCATTTGAGGGCCCACATATGGTGGGACCCATCTTGATGTATGCCTTGTATCGAGGGGCCCATAGTGGCAGGGCCCCTCCACCATCCGATCTCTCTCCCTTTATCTCTCTCTTTACCTTTGGTTATGGTAATGATGATAGTGAGGTGTGGCCCACCTGATGTGTGTGTGTGGCCGACCTGACCAAGTTGGTGGAGCCCACATTGCTGTCCATGGCGCGACAGACCCTGATGGACGAAATCACAAATAACAGCTTGATCTAAGCGGTGGTGGCCCATCCTTATGGCACTACATGATGTATGTGCCTTATTTACACCGTCCAGCCATGGACCCCACCCACGTGGAACCCACCTTGATGTACGTGTGACACCCACACCATCCATCCATCTTGCTGCCCAGGTGGTGGAAACCACCGTGATATTTTTTTTATGCACTCTGTGCATCCAGTGAGCCCAATCGTAATTTTTATATTTTAAACATTACATTGCCACACACATATGGATCTGACCTTGATGTATGTATCCGATCCACACTACCCACCCTTTTTCCCAGCTCATTTTAGGCGTTGAGCTAAAAAAGGAGCCATTCTGATTATCTGGCGGGCCATTACTTAGAAAAACAATGTTTTCTACCGTTGAAACCCACTCCGATGTTTCTATACATCGAAACATGCTCAATATTGGACTTGATGGATCTGTTATGAACTGTAGAATCCAATGGGCGGGATGGATTCTTCCGATGTGGGCCCTACTAGGGAAAAACTGTAGAAATTCAATTTTCAATATATATATATATATATATATATATATATATATATATATATATATATATATATATATATATATATATATATATATTGTATGCAGTAGACATTGCTGCTGTCCAGAGGACGCGCAGCGTCCTGTTGCACTGGACGTGAAAGGGGCCTAGGGACATAGGTCCCAGCCATGGGCCCCACCATGATGTGTGTGGAACATCAACACCTTGCATTTAGTGGGCCCCCTTAGGGCAGCGGGACACCCCAAAAATCAGTCGTATACATAACTCAGGTGGTCCACTACAAGAAGCAGCTGGAATTGAACGTTTACCATTGAAACTTCTTGTCCCAGAAGTTTTGGATCGATATGAAATTTACTTTTCCTCTTTATTCATGTCTCTGTGACCTTATGAATAGATTGGATGGAATAAACGTTATGGTAGGCCCCACGTGGGACCCACCTGTAGTGAATGAAGATTGGCTAGCGTACTGTACAGAACGTCATAAAGTTCTGTGGGACTCACCGTGATATGAGTGTTCTATCCATGCTGTCTAGATGCAGGACGTGGACCCCCCATGCTGCATGCATTTCATCCTGCTGTCCATCTGGATGGGACCCACCTTATGTTCATCCACACCATCTGGTGCCGTGGGACGCCATCATGATGTATGTGTTTCACACACACTGTCCATCTCAAGGATGCAGTTTTAAATCTCAGAGGAGCACGCCAACACTTGGATGTTTGAGTATATAATATTATACTAAATGATACTTTTATATATGTATATATGCATATAAATTAACATTATATTATATATTTCTGGTGAGCCACTCGTGGGACCCACCAGACACGTGCCTCTTATCCACCGTCCATCTAGATGGGTAGTGTAGGGCATGCTGAGATGTATGTGGTTTATATCCAAGCCACCACTTGTTTTAAGGTGTGGGCCCACCCCACACGTGTGACACGTGTGGCAGGTGGGGACCCACCTTGATAATATCTTTTGTATCCACACCGTCCATCTGGACGGTGTGCTGAGTAGGGCGTGCATGATGTATATGTTTCATTCCTGCATGTAGTGCACGCCGTGGTGTATGTTTTTCATGTAGGTCGTTCATCTACAGGCCCACCTACAGTCTGCAGGCCCACATTGATTTATTTATTCTATATCCACACCATACAGATTGTGTTGGACGGTGCTGGACAATGTTTGGACAGTGTTGATGTACATGGACAGTGTTTGGACAGTGCTGATCACATTAGTGAGCCACGTACCCCTATGACAGTGTACAGTGATACAGATGTTGCACCTGTAACTACTAAAATGATTATTTTGGTGTGGTCCAAGCCTACTTGAGACCATTGATGCGACCCGTCCATGAGGCCCACCTGCCTTGTATTTAAGGCCCATATGATGGGCCCCACCCGCTTGAATTTGGGGCCCATGGGCAAGGCTCATTTGATGTATTCGAGGCCCAGATATGTGGCCCATTGGTGTGGCCTGCGGATGTCGCCCACTTATTGTATATGAGGCCCATGTGTAGGGCTACATGTTATGTATTTGAGGCTCATGTGCAGGGCCCATCTATTGTGCATTTGAGGCCTATTAGTGTGGCCCATTGATGTAGTCCACTTGATGTATGTTTGAGGCAGAATATGATGTATACCCGGCCTAAGTGTTGGGGCCCAATGTGATGTATTTATGGCCCATGTGTCGAGGCCTGATGTGATGTATATGTGGCCCTTGTGTGGGGCCATGGGCCCACTATATGTTTGGCCCTATGTTGGTCACTCCTTGGAAGTAATGTTGGTTAGATGCCCACATTGGTGGGCAATGACGGTTAGATGTCCTCATTGTGACCTTCCCTTAGGCCTTGTTAGGCCCATTCTCTTCGTAGGTTAACCCAAATAAGTGAGCCCCATTCACCATAGACGGATGACTCTGAGCTATCGGATTTGATATAACCACGGCCGAGGGCTGATCTTTATATTATGGCTGATTGGTTGTCCATCTATGGGCCCCGCCTTGTTTGTATATGCTAGTTGTCGGTGCCGATTATCGATGCTGATCGTCGGTGCTGATTATCGATGTTGAATATCGGTACCGAATTGTCGAGGGCGATTGTATAGGCAGATTTCAATTGTTGAGGCCGATTTTGATTGCCAAAGCTGATTGTCGAAACCTATATGAGGTATATGCGACCCATAATTAAGGCCCATTGTGATGTGTTTGAGGCCCATGGGTAAGGCCATTGTGATGTGTTTGAGGCCCATGGGCAAGGCCCATTATGATATGTATTAGGCCCATGATGCATGACCCATTTGTTGTATTCGAGACCCATGTGTAGGGCCTACATGTCATGTATTTGAGGCCCATGAGTAGGGCCCACCTGTTGTATATATGTGGCCCTTCAGTAAGGCCCATGGTGTTGTATATTAGGTCCTTGTGTGAGGCCATGGGTCCATTATATGTTTGGCTCTATGTGGGCCATTCCTTGAGGGTAATGTTGGTTAAATGTCCACATTGTCAATACCGAATATGAGTATGTGACAGCAGAACATCATGATACTTTTCTATACGCATCATCTGCAAGTTTGTTATGAGATGTGATTAACCATTACATATATCATTGGACGAGATGATATGAGACTCCCTGATAGGCGGAGGTTATCTTACATGATCGCACGACATGCACAGGATTGATGCATGACTAGATTGTATGACTCATGCATCTTGCATTGTGTTGTGATTACTGTACGCCCTAGCGACATCAGGGTCATAGCCTCCATAGGCATGTAGTGGATGGCCAGACGGGGCACTGAAAATTTGTTCTAGCATCGGGCTGCCATAAATGGCCCTGAGTGAAAATTCCTAAACCCTCTTGGTACCAGAGGATGCCCCAACATCGAGACTGAGTGGATACATGAGCGCCCGAGTACCGAATACCAGGAGGCCGCGTCTCCCATTATGTCGTGGTTGGTTGGGAGGGGGTGTGGCCTTACCCGCCCGAGGGTGGGGGCATAGCTAGGCTGAGTTTAACCAGCTCATAAATGGGTCTACTATCGATGTGCTGGATAGGTATTGACAGACTATTGGTCAAGCGGATAGTAAGGTTTCTTATGCTCACTTGGACTATACTGCTGGGAGAGGGGCAATGTCATTTGGAGTGTACTAAACTCTGGTGATGATCCTAGAAATGAACAGTATTTATATGTGGACTTATTGAGAAGGAGTTGTATACTCATTCATTCATTCATTCACTATCCACTCGGGCTGGTGGTGCACAATTATTTATTACCTGTTCCTTCGCAATGGCCAATATTTTGGTTGGGGCGTGTGACTAACCTAAGATCAAGAGTTTACCACATTGAGTCTGACTATCCAAATTTAGGTATGAGACTGGTTTGGATAGAAGTCCCTTATGATTGACCCCATAGCCTGCGATATTACGTACTATCATCCTGACTTCATACTCCAGCATGGTCATTCCATTCACACCACATATTGCATTACATTCGCGGCATATGGCATTTTGGGTTACCCGTGTTTTTGTATTTATATGGTTTAGATACGGCATTTGATATTTGACTCTTTATGACTCCTCATTTGTATAGTTGATCTGTATTGCATATTCTGATATTGTTCCTCATTTGTAGAGTTGATTTGTATAACGTATTTTGATATTGTTCCTCATTTGCATAGTTGATCTATATTGTGTATTCTGATATTGTTTGACTCATGGACTTGTCAGTATTTTCGCTTACTCTGATAACGTATGATTCATGACCTTGCGCCTATTTCAACATTGTATGATTATGTCATTGCGTTGAATACTTGACACTTACCTTGTGCACACACTTACACCACCCTCTAAGCTTTCTATAAGCTTATGCACGATAGATGCATGCAGGTAATGTTAGGTTGCAGCAGTGTTGAGCTAGGAGCGTGCAATGGTCTTCTAGATCTTGATTTTCGATTTATGTATTTTCCTTTCAGCATTATACTCAAATGATTATATTAGTGGATATGTGATGATGATGTTGCCTTTGTGAATTGGGTAATCTTGTGGTTATACTTTTTACTAGTTAAATGTATAAATAAAAAATAAAAAAATCCTCCTTGTAGGATCCCAGGATCGAAATTTGGAGTATGGACACTAGGAGCCAAGAATGGGGTACTACGGAGGCTATCGGCACCGGATTCGGCGATCAGGATTCCTGTGAATTCGATTTTTGGATTTGGGCGTGACAACTCATGAACTGGGCATGGTGGTGTATGGGACACCGTGGTCGAGCTGTTGGCCTACACTGGGGTGATGAGTCTTCCCGTAGTGACCAGTGAGCAACTCAAACTCAGGAGTTGAATATGGTGGTGTATGGGACACCGTATTCGAGCGGTCGGCCTGTGCTAAGGTGACGAGCCTTCCCGTAGTGACCTTGAATATAAAATAGGCCTACGATCAGGTGACGAGCCTCTCGTAGTGACCTCGAGTGTGAATTAAGCCTACGCCGAGGTGACGAGCCTCCTGTAGCCACCTATAAAGTAAACTCGCGAACTTGCCTATCGTATATGATTAACTAGGATTGACGACCCTAGATGGATCATTGTTTGGATCAATGATATAAAGGGAGGTACCTTAGCTTCCCAAACCTACTGTATGAATAAGTCTAATTAAGAACTTGGCTACTCACGCACATGCACCGCATTGCATGTGCTTTTGGGATTAGAGTTGAGCACAGCAGGAGTGTTGCATGCGCGACCGTGAGATGATGTTGCAGAGGGAGTGTAGGCGAGGGCATACATCATTATCGCATCCCATCTTTGCATTAATAAGAGTACTTAGGAATGCTTGTTGTATTGCTTTATCATTACTGCTTGACTGAATTGATAACATGTTAACCTTTGCCTTATAGCTCCACTGAGTTGATCACTCACTCCCACTCTGGGATGGTGTTTTAAAACACTAAGCAGACTCTATTGTAGTTTCAGATGACGACAAGGCTTATGAGACGGAGCCTGCCTTCTATGACGACGAGGAGTTCTCCTATCTGCAACTCTCTAATGGGACAATATAGATCTAGAGTTGTGTCACTAGGGCTATAGGGATATAGATTAGATGATATTAGACTTTATCATTTTGTGAATTTTGAAATTATATATGTAATTATTTAACCTGGTGACATTCATACTCTGGGGACTTACAATCACTTATATGCTCTATATATTTATCACAGTCTTCCACTTGCATAATTTTACTGTCTCTAGAGTATGATATGTTGATTTGGTACAATCCCACTCATGTTTAATACACTAATACTGACAACATTTAATCATCATTATCTATGTTGCATAAGTGATACGTTGGAACTCGGGAGTTGAGCTTCTGCTTGACCCCCGATTTTTAGGGCGTTACATAAGTGGAGGAAGAATAACATTTTTTGAGTTGCCCTATTGGAGTAATCTGAAATTGCGACACAACTTGGATGTCATGTATATTGAGAAGAATATATGTGACAATGTGGAACATTGATGAACATAGAGAATAAAATAAAAGATTGGATCTACAAGCAATGGGTTTAAGGAAAGATTTGCACTTGCAACCACATAAAAATTCATATACTATACCAGTAGCCTGCTACACATTGACAAAACTAGAGAAAAAATATTTATGTGAATGGTTGAGATCAGTGAAGTTTCCCGATGGGTATGCGTCAAATATAGCTCGGCGCGTAAACATTACGGACTGTAAGGTAACAGGAATGAAAAGTCATAATTGTCACGTTTACTACCGGTTACAATTCGTGGATTCCTGAGTAAGGATATCAGTGCGGCGCAGATTGAGTTGGGGATATTCTTTAAGAATTTGTATTCGAAATTGTTGAATATTGAGGTTATTAAACGACCGGAGAGGGACATTGTCGTAATCCTTTACAAACTTGAAAGAATTTTTTCACTTGCGTTTTTCGATGTTATAGTACACCTAGTGATTCACTTACCGCACAAGGCGAAGCTTGCAGGCCCAGAAGAATATGATTGGATGTATCCGATCGAAAGGTCGTAAAACCTATTAAAAATTTTATTCATTCCATAAACTACATATATCCATGTTTTCATACATATAACATAGTGTTTTTATGTACAGATACCTTCACACACTAAAATAATTTGTGAGGAATAAGGCACATACAGAGGGATCCATTGCTGAGGCGTACATTGCTAATGAGTGCCTGACATTTTGCTTCATATATTTTTAAGGCATACAGACTAAATTCAACTGAGAAGATCGGAATGCCGATGAAGGGTAAGAGCATGAACAAGGACTCGTATCTGTATTCGCACATGATGTCCGACCTTTAGGATCCCCGACGTTTCAGGATATAGACCTTGGGGATCAAGCAAAGGCACAGTGGTATGTGTTGGATAATTGTGAAGAAATAAAGTCGTACTTAGAGTAAGTCTTCCCTCGATAATTGTATCTCTACATATAACGATCTTAATGTTTCTTGCTGATGATGTGCCAATTATGTGTAGTGAACACATTAACGAGATGAAGTCCCAATACTCGACAAATTATGATTGAATGCATCAGGATCAGTTTTCAGAATGGTTCGCAAAACGTGTAAGATTTCACATTGTATCTCATCACACTTAGAATTTTGTTGTATCACACAATTTTATACCTAAGAAAATTCCTAAATAATTACATTCTATACGTGATAATAGATGAAGACGTTGTGCGCTAGTAACTCTGCAGATGCGTCTGATGCACTCTACTCACTGGCATGTGGCCTTAATAGACGTGTATCTAGATATATAGGTTGTATTGTAAATGAGATTCGGTTCCACACTGAAGAACGTGAGAATTATAAGACCACACAAAATAATGGGGTGGTTGTGAAGGGAATGCATGAGGAGGTAGAAATTGACTTTTATGGCATTTTGATGGATATATTGAGCTGAGTTATTTTATGAGAAAGCGGTTGTACTTATTTAAATGTGAATGATGAGACATTGGAAATAAGAAGTTGGGAATACATACTAACAACTACTTTACGAGCATAAATTTATCTTGGAAGTGGTTTAAGGACGACCCATTTGTCCTCGCCAGCCAAGCCGAACAAGTATTTTACCTCGCTGACACTAAGTTAGGCAGTTCTTGGCACGTAGTGCAGAAAATAAAGCCCAGGAACGTATTTGACATTCTCATACCAAAATTTGAAGATAGCGAGGACGGGGAAATGAAACGTCTAGGGTTGAACAAACCTATCAAGAAGACATGTCATCTAGGGATATAGGGATTGATCCAAATGTTGATATTGATGTGGTGCAATTGAACAAAGATGATATGCCACCTAATCATGTTGATGCTTCAATAATACATGACATTATCAGAGATGGTAGTGATTTCATTGATGACGACGTTGCAAGCAATGAAGAAGAAATACAGATCAACAATAGTGATGGTGAAGAAGAAATAGTCCTAAGTGATAGTGATGCAGATGACGATTATTAAATGTACATATGATTTACATGTCATTTTTCAATTCGAATAACTTATGTATTACATATATATGTGAAAATTACAAGTCATGATTTATTCTTTTAATTGACTCGTTTATAATCCACATTTGCAGTTAAGTCAATTTCTGATCATGTCCTCCTCAAACTGGAGCGTAGTGGAAGCATGTAGTATACTTCATCAGCTATTGCAGATGGACTTTTTAGCCCTATCTTCTTCTGGTAAGGCCAAAGAGATACCTGGTTTGGTTGATGAGTGTAGGGAGGAATATATCAACGATGACTCAGATAAAAGATTATACAATCTCAAAGAAATTTCGGAGCTAATGGAGGATTATAACTATGAGAAACTTCATATGGAAGATACGATTTTGTCACTTGCACATTTGAATGGAGTCCCGAGAGACCAAATTTCTCCTATTGTGACTGGCATGTTGATGTAACAATGTTGAGTGCTTCACATAACTTGACATATACTTCTGCAACATACGATAACTTACGCAGGTAGTACTTCGCATAGTTCACCTCAAAGTTATTTTATATTACAATTAAATATGTGTATTTAATATAGAATGACAATATGTAATGGAATTTTCAAAGGTTATAGATTAAAGTTTACAATTTTATTATATTCTGCTTGCATATAGTGTAATGGTCTAATTATATTTTAATCATCTCTCTAAGCATAAGCACAAATGCATTCTACTAACAACACTACTTGTATAATGTTTTAGTATATTCCACTTGTACTAACATTGTTTAAATTTATAAGTTCGTAGCTCGCACATATTCAGTGATGGCACCAAGTGGGAGATCACGTCATTGGCGCACTGGATCTACCCCTTCCACTTGTGATGCAACGGAGATAGCATGCTATCACGTGTTGCATCATAGGCGTTTGATTCCTCAGTCGTGTATACACCGGGCACTGCATGTAAGTCTAGACATATATTTCTTTTAATGACTTTTGTTTATGTTTAGACTTACATATTTCTTTTGCGACAACATCGTTGACCAACCGACGAGGACGTGGACCCACGCGTGGGTTAGTTTTAGAGCGACTTACGCGTGAGGGTAGAGTGATGGTAGAGTTCCCACAGGACTGCCTTAGACCTGTTGGGGACAATGTCAGGTTGTTTACATCGGAGGTTGGTATTTTATGCCGATCTCTGATCCCCGCCATCACCCCCCGTTGGGCAAACATGACAGATGATGTGGTGCAACTCATCTGTCAACGTCTTATGGTAAATTTTAGTAAATTAAATTTTGTTTTGTAAAAGTTCATTTACGATTAAGTTAGTTTCTTATTAAGTTTATTGCCTTAATCTATTATTTATAAAACAGCAGGATAAATTTATTTTGGATTTAAGTGTTCTGTACATTTCCTATGCCATCTACGACATGGTTAAGGAGTGGTTCAAGGAGTACCGTGGTGACTTACACTAGCAGTACCAGCGGTGCAGGAGCCACGAGGAGGCCGTACTGTCCGAACCGCCGTATATGACCCTTGACGACTGGTGAATACTTTACAAGATACTTTCGTTTGAGTCTTTTTAGGTAATATTTACATATTTATGATATCTTAAGGTAACAATTAAATTCATAATTAATA
This sequence comes from Magnolia sinica, assembly GCF_029962835.1. Taxonomy (NCBI): domain Eukaryota; kingdom Viridiplantae; phylum Streptophyta; class Magnoliopsida; order Magnoliales; family Magnoliaceae; genus Magnolia; species Magnolia sinica. The sequence continues at coordinate 63,820,893 of NC_080581.1, forward strand.
ACAATGTATTATGAATAATGTGTTCAGAAGAGGAGCAGAATAAATTCTGCGAACAAGGGAAAGTTAGAAGTGAACCATGTAGCTGGTTCAAAGTCATTTGTACGATTTCGTCATGACATGGTAAGAAATTACTGGTGATTATTAAGTTGATATATTCTTTCTATGTATTTATATTAACTCTATTGTCCTTTCGATTGCGCAGCGAGATTCTGTCACTAGTTAGGAGCACGGACCAGTAGACCTCTATAGAGGGACTCACTGTCGACAGGCGACGGGATCTTGGGTACATCTTAGAGCCAGCGAGAATTGGATAAAAATCCTTACATTATAAAATTTAATTGCATTGAAATATAATAATGTCATTCGTTATGACGATTCATATGTTTTCACTACATGCGGCAATGGACACCATACACAGTCAGCCCACTCTCGATGATACTTAGAGGAGTGAGCTAGACATCCTGAACGAGGTGCTTGACACTCGTTCTGGATATGTGCGTGGGCTTGGCCATGGTGCCAAGTTCATGACACCCGCTAGAGCTACCTCCAGCCGATCCGTCGCTGGTGAGAACGCCCTAAGCCGAGCTGATATCACAGAGAGAGAGAGGGGTTCAGCAACTACGGGTCGTCGTCGACGAGATTAGAGACCAGCTGGAGAGGTAGAGGGAGGAGTAGGAGAGGAGGATCGAGGAGATGCGGGTGGAGCTTGGGCGACGGATTGAGGAGATATTTTAGGCTATTGCTGCACGCTTACCCACCGATGCCCCACCACCTCCACCTTCTTCTGATGCCCCACTACCTCCGCCTTCATCTTTGTTATTTTTTGTATTTTATTTATGATTTATTTTATATACAAATGTTAAACATATATATAATTTATGCATGGATGAATGTGATGTGGATAAGATTGTTTGTGTATGTATGGATGTGGTTTCTGTTTGGATGGATATGAATGTGAATATGATAAAATATATTGTAACAGGTGTATATTAGGGATTTTTGCCTGAATTTTGAAAAAAAAAAAAAAAACTAGTCTTTTACCGATGAAATATTTTGTAGGTAAAAGTTCCAACTACAGTTGGTTCATCCACATTTTTTCCTACGAAATATTTCATAGGTAAAAGTTTAATCCACATTTTTTACATACGAAAGTTTTCGTAGGTACAAATTTTTAGCCACTGATGCCCCACCACCTTCGCCTCCATCTGATGCCCCACCACTTCTGCCTTCATCTTTGTGATTTTTTATATTTTATTTATGATTTATTTTATATACGAATGTTAAACTTATATATATTTATTCGTGGATGAATGTGACGTGGATAAGATTGTTTGTGTATGTATGAATGTGGTTTGTGTTTGGATAGATGTGAAAGTGAATATGATGAAATATATTATAACAGGTGTATATTAGGGATTTTTGCCAGACTTTTGAAAAAAAAAAAACTAGTCTTTTACCAAGGAAATATTTTGTAGGTAAAAGTTCCAACCACATTTGGTTCATCCACATTTTTTACCTACGAAAAATGTCGTAGGTAGAAGTTTCGTCCACTTTTTTACCTACGAAAAAATTCATCGGTAAAAGTCTTACCATTGTCGACGAACAAGCTTCATATTTTTTACCTACGAAAACATTTGTCGATAAAAGTCTTTTTACCTATGAAAAATTTCGTAGGTAAAAGTTTCGGCCACTTTTTTACCTACGAAAAAATTCGTTGGTAAAAGTCTTACAATTGCCAATAAATTGATTTTTCATCGGTAAAAGCCTTTACCCACGGTTTACCCACGGTTTTCTACCGACGATTTTTTCGACGAAAAATTTCGTCAGTAATACTCAATACAAACAAAAAATCATGTTTTACCGATGAATTTTTTTGTCGATAAAAGTACAATTTCCTATAGTGCATGTAGTGGGCCCCAGTTGATGGAACACAATCCAAGCATCATTGTTGAGGTAAAATCCAATCTATTATTGACCATACTTGGAAGCAAGATGTCCATGTTATATCCACTCCGTCCATTCATCTCAAAAATGGGTCAGATTCAAAACTCAAATGGACCACCATAATAAACTAAGTTGGTTGAACACCACCATTGAGAACTTCTTGGGCCCACAAAAGCTTTAGATCACACTGACATTTGCATTTGTGTTTTCCCTTCACCCCAAGAAAGTTTCAATGGTGTGCATTCAAGATCCACTTAAGAGTTTTGGATCAATGGCTACAATGCCTCTTCAATGGCATCAAATTCAAATAAAAACCAGCCCATATCAATAAAAAAAAATGCATTTATGTGTTGGGGTTTTTTCTGCATTTTCAAATCAAGGATTCAAAATTGACACAAGATTGGGTGGCCGGGTCCATTGACATCCCTATTTTGGACAATCCACCTAAAAATGCCCAAATCCCTAATTCGGTATTGAGAGAGAGAGAGAGAGAGAGAGAGAGAGAGAGAGAGAGAGAGAGAGAGAGAGAGAGAGAGAGAGAAGATATCTTAATGTTCATGAAATTTGTAGCCTTCAAGCAAGCTTCAGAGAGAAAGAGAGAGAGAGGGCGTGCGTGGGTAGGGTGTTCGGCCACAATATTTTGGGTGGGGATATGGAGAGAGAGAGAGAGAGAGAGAGAGAGAGAGAGAGAGAGAGAGAGAGAGAGAGAGAGAGAAAGAGATAGAGAGGGAGCGACAGAGAGAGAGAGAGAGAGAGAGAGAGAGAGAGAGAGAGAGAGAGAGAGAGAGAGAGAGAGAGAGGGGACGAGAGAGGAGACTTATTAGAGAGAGGCAAAGAGAGGAATCAAGTTAAGGCGAGCTAGACGAGAGAGGGACAGAGAGAGAGGAGACATGTGAGAGAGAGAGAGAGAGAGAGAGAGAGAGAGAGAGTTAGGGCGAGCGGGACGAGAGAGGGACAAAGAGAGAGGAGATCTAGTCAGCAGATGCCTCATTCTTTAGCTAATGCCCTAAGATAATCTATCCAAATGGATGGGGGGCATGGATACAACACATAAATAATAGTGGGGCCAACAAAACTTGGTGACATCACTTCAGTAGAGAATCTCGCGACTCAACCTATAGCCAATCGGCATCCCTCATCAATGCCTACAACATGTAGGCTTACCGTACTAACTAAACTCTCTGGGGCCCACTGTGGATGCATGGGGTTTATCCACTCCGTCCATCCATTTTATCACGTAATTTAAGATCATGAGCCAAAGAATGAGGCAGATCCCACTACAAGAAAGTAGACCTTTACTGGCGATCAAAATCGCCGGCAAAGGTCCCAAAAACCGCCAGCAAAGCATTTGGCGGCAGTCAACAAACCACGGGTAAAAGGCTTGGTCAGTAAAAGGTTTACCGGTGGCCATTAGGCTTTCCCGGCAGTTTTGTTGACCGCCGCCATAGGGGGAGCTTTACTGGTGGTCAGCGACCTTCGCCGACCGTAAATAGCTTTTGCAGTCAGCAACCTTTGCAGGCCCTTCTTCTGACTGCCATTATAGCCTTAAAAAGTGTCGTTAAAGGTCTTCCTAAGCACCGTGAAAGACAAACGGCCACCAATGATTCTATTGGTTATCAAAAGCTACAAAATAGATATCTTACACACGTTATTCATCAAACTTCCCACATCTTAAGCTGGTCTAAAAAATGTTCAGGGCGTGCATAAGGAAAAACTTTTTTAGAAGGATCTCAACATTAGAACTCTTAGGTGAATGCTTTTGAAGGGTAAATTTATAAACAGGCACCCATGTGCCAACGAGGATTTCAGCACCCAGCAGCAAGAGATTTTGCTATCACCCACACATACCCATAGTCATCAGCGATTCCAGCAATAAATGCACTTTTACATGAGACCAAATACCCTCAAATTGTTTATATATTGTTCCCATTAGGTAGAACTATAAAAAATCAACCTAAACATATTACATACATTTCTTATCAAAACACCGGATGGCATTTGCATGGGGACCGCAATTCCATACCACCTAATCCCATCTAATACCATGCACCAAACAGCATGTATGGTCCGCAAAAAGATACTGTAATGCAGCTGACCACATCCTTGTGCCGCTGGATGCTCTGCACCATCCTGCCATCATTCAGGGATATGACTTGGAAGCTATTCTCCCAATTGCCACATGCGATCAAAATGTTTTCAGATGGCATTTGCAATGTAGGAAAGCACTGTTTTGCAAGCTCAACATTCTGAGCCAAGGTAGAAACAATTTTGTGAGGGGAGAGAACATCAGAACCAATTCCAAAAATGGGAAAGGTGAATCTACCTTAGGAAAGAAGCAATTAACACCAATATATAGAAAAAAAGAAGTCAAAACACTTGAATAAGATCTATTTAAGGCGGTGACTGTTAAATTCCTCCTCGCTGTGTGGAAGAAGTTGGCGTAGAAGCCAACCACCATCCCATAATATCTCTGCAGATATACCCGACCTACATAGAACACTGGCCAATCCATTGAGCACCTACAAAAGCAAGCACATTTTACTGTTTCAAGTTAAATGAACCATTTCAAGAAATTACAAGTTACTAAAGAAATATTATAATCCAACACCCAAATTTTCTAGAACTATGTAACATCAAGAAAATAATTTGGTATCACTTCCTCTGCAAAACATGAGAAAATACCATACCATCTAGCCCTATGCAAAAGCTATTGTCTGATTTGCTTCTATCGAAATCATTTTTCAACTCCCTCTTACTAGGATTTTACACACATATCATCACACCTAGAAATAAAGCATAAGGAAAAAAAAAATCATTCTTTTAGATAGTACCTAGATCTTACTTTAATTTCAAATGTGAAACATCAAAAAGTAAACAATGGAATGCAGAAAAGAAGAAGAAGATACAATATTAGGACACGTGGGACACTCAATCATCAATCGGGACTGTTCATTCAATATTACCATTGGGAGCAAGCCATGGTACAAGAATCAAGCCGATTGAATGATCCTCACCCTTTGTATGAGTTAATTTGTTACAACCATCCATCGTTTTTGAGCCAGAGATCACATGATCTAAGTATTGTGTCTCAACCCACCTGGAAGAATGACCATTAATTCCTCTTTGGCCAGCTTGCAACAAAAGTCCATATCATCTAAATGTCTGCCAAACGTTACACATCCGGGTTTACCTGAATCATAACCCATGCCCGTTTATATATATATATATATATATATATATATATATATATATATATATATATATTCTCTCTCTCTTTCTATATATATATAGAGAGAGAGATGCTCACACACAACCACAACTAGCTAGTTGTACACTGCGTTTTGGTCCAACTAGCTGGCATTTAATGAGAAAAAATTGCTCTCATGTACAATACAAGTTCTCATTAATTAATGCTAATTAATGTTAAGAGAGAGGGCGTTTGCTCCACGGTAGCTTTTCGCGAGCTCTCTTTTGAAAATAATCCACATCTTGGGTGGGCCCTGCGTTGGTGTTAATGTAAAAATCCACCCTGACCATCAACTGTGTCACCCCATATTAGACATAGGAACTGAAAATCAATTCCATCCAGGGTTCAAGTAGACTACACAATTGGAAATAGTGTGCAAAAATAAGCTCACCTTCCAAAATGATTCCTTCGATGAGGTGCTCTTAAATGAAGTATGGCTGTGATTTTTGAGTTCTTCACGTAACCTTTGGTATGGCATTGAATGATTGGAGAGGATTTCACTTACTCATAACCGTGGGTCCTGAAAAAATCAAAGGTAGGCATCTCCCCCTCTACTGTTTTATTGGTGTGGCCTACCTGGATTAAAAGTCAATATGATATTTTGTCTCAAGAAGTAGAATGAGATGACACATTTGACGGTCGTAGTGGATCTCACATGCGCATCACGACATCACTGATGGGCCAATAAAAATAAGGTTAAGCGTCCTCTTCTGCCGTTAAACTTCTTGGGCTCCGTTACAAGAAAAAATAGCCATGTTAGAAAAAAAAAAAACATGAGGATTAAGTGCAGATCCGAACGATAATCGGATCAGATTCGGGTAAACATCATATCCGACCGAACCGAACCGAAATCCGATCCTTTTGGATCCAATCCGATTCGATCTGGGCCGGACCGGGTGTAAATTACAAGTTTTCCCCTCCCCTGTACATACCTTATAATGAACTAGAAAAATGGTTAGACGGCATGGATATAGAACAGATACATCTAGGTGGGCCCCACAGTCAGGCTTCGCCCACAAAGCTATTTCTCTTGCCTCACCTAATCCGCATTCATCTACATTGAATGGTATGAGCTGCAACCAGCCAGTCCCTAGGTCCGAATGGGTAGTTCTATGGGTGGGCCCACCGTGATGTATCTGTACATCCAAACCGTCCATCCCTTTTCTCAGATTATTTTAAGGCATGAACACAAAAATGAGGCATATCCAACGCTCAAGTGGACCACACAAAATAATAATCTTAATCTTGGTTGCAGTAAAATGCACAAAGCATTGAATGTCAGTTGAAATAAGTGCAAGAGTCATCTTTGGTGTGGTCCATTTGATCGTTGGATCTGCCTCATTTTTTTATTTTGATGCCTTAAAATAATACGAGAAAAGGGATAGACGGTTTGGATGTACAGATAGATCATGGTGGGCCCGCCCATAGAACTGCCCATTCGGAGCTAGGGACGGGTGGGGGTAGTATGCAATCCGCATCCCTAAGCCTATAGTTGTAGGCACCTGTCGTGCGAAGACGAGCACTGACGCTCCTCGAGCTCCGAGTTGTACGAACAGTTCAAAGGAGATCAAAGTTATATGGGCCCCACAGTGATGTATTTATTATATCTAACCGTTCATATAGTTTTAGAGATAATTATAGAGTTATCCAAAAAATAAATCATATCCAAAGATCATATGCACGACACCACAAATAGCAGCTGAGAATGCTTTGTCAAGTGTGGTTCACTTAATAGTCAGATCTATTTTATTTTTTATCTCAAGCCTTAAAACGAGATTGCCAAATGGATTAACGGTTTGGATATAACAAATATCCCACTGAACGTAAAGAACATGCTAACATAAAAGCTTGCATTTCACGTTACAGCTGCTGTGACTGTGACGTTCATAGTTGTAATGCCTCGAGCTGTGAGTTGTACGAATGGCTCAAATGATATCAATGTTACATGGCCCCATAATGATGTATTTTTTTTTATATCCATACTGTTTATCCATTTTTTGTGATCATTTTAGATCATTTGGAAAAAAAAAAAAAGAATCATATCTAAAGCTCAAATGGACCACAACGAAAATAATGAGGATAATGATTTTCACCGTTAAAAACAGTTGATCCGAGTCACACCCAATCCGATCTAACTCGGTTTCCCTGGCCGAGTCGAACTCGGTTCGGGTTAGGCCAACAGGGTGTCGGATCAGATCGAATCGTATGTCCCGGACCCGACCTCGGATCAGATCGAGTTCGGGTCAATGCATTTAGATTTTGGACCGGATCAGGTTATGCCCAATCCGATCCGACTCTGTCCAATGCCCACCTCTAGATAAAGATAACCTTGATTTTTGATATGGCCCACCATGTCATGTATGTAAAATCCACTCCCACCATCAGATGTGCAATCTCATTGTAAGTCTAGAGCCAAAATATAAGGCAGACTTGTAATTCAGGTGAGTCACACCAATATAATAGTTGAAGTAGAGATGTGCACCTTTGATTTTTACAGGACCCAATCATGATTGTGTGAAATCCACTCCAACCATCAGATGAGACAGAAAAGGCTAGGTGATAGACCGGAAAATAAGATCGACACGTGATTCAAGTGGGCCTCATTAAACGAACCATTTTAGAGGGTGAGATTTTTCAGCACACTGTTTCCAATTGTGCGGTCCACCTGAACCACCAGTGGGGTTGATTTTCAGTCCCTAAGTCTAAATATGGGGTAACACACTTGATGGTTGAGTGTATTTTATGTTAGCACCACAATAGGGCCCACCCAAGCCAATGACCATTATGGAACACGTGTTTCAAAGGTAACATGAAGCAAAGTCCTACCTCTCTCTCAACATTAATTAGCATTAATTAATTCAAACTAGTTGGACGGTCCAACTGGTGTGTGAGCATTTCTCATATATATGAACCATGGATGGAATTGATTTTGGATTCATAGGTTTAACATGGGGTGACATAGGTGATTGTCAGGGTGGATTTTTACATTAACACCAAAGCCGGGCCCACCTAGGCTGGGAATTATTTTCGAAAGACTTCACAAAAAACTACCGTGGAGCAAATGCCCTCTCTCTTAACATTAATTAGCATTAATTAATGAGAACATGTACTTAAGAGAAATTTTTTCTCATTAAATGCCAGCGAGCTAGTTGGACCAAAAGGCAGTGTCCAACTAATTGTGTGTGAGCATTTCTTATATATATATATATATATATATATATATATATATAACTTTGAGAACGTATATATTCAGCGGAGGAGATTACAAGAGATTCGGGTGGGCCTCGCCAAAATCAAGAGCCACACCTATTCTATCGAAGCACTCATACTTACTTACAAGAAGGGAAACAAGGGAGCTATTTACATCTACCAAATCAGATGGCTCTTAATCCCACATTGTCCAGAAAAAAGGCACCCCTGGTGGGGAACGGAAGATCAACTACCGTCAAGATCTCGGTCCGGCCTTAAGAAGCACTCCCAAACTTAGCCAAGCGTTCCGCGATGCCATTAGCTTCCCTTGGAGAGAGAAATTTTGAGGGAGGCCCACCTCCTGAGGTGGGATAATTTGATGTACAAATACCAATAACTCCAACCCGGGGAGCCATCATTGTTCAAGAGATCCACTAGACACCTTGAATCATTGACCATATCAATGGCAAAGAAGCCCTTAGAGATAGCCATGTCCAGCCCATCGACAAGGGTGGTGGTTTCCGCCGTGAAGTTAGTGCCTATGCCATAATTCACGGCAAATGCGAAAAGAAAATCTCCTTTGCTGTCTTTGCATATGCCTCCACCACCAGAGGGGCTCGGGTTACCCTGTGCCGAACCATCAACATTGCTTTTAACCCTGCCCGCTTCGGACCTGGACCATTTAACTACCTCGGGCTTGCTAGAAAAACAGGGGACACACCTGATTTGGAGCTACTGCAGAGTGTTTTGGCCGTAGGATTTGACTAGACAGGGGTTTAGGAGAGAAGGACCGATGAGATGCAACTAGTGGGTGACCTGACTGCTGGTGTGGGCCCCACTAACAAGCCTGTTGTTGAACCTGGAGTTATTCCTTGCGATCCATATTTCCCAAATCATGAGGCAAGGGAGGAGGCCACAAAGCAAGATGAAAGTGTTAGAAGAACCAGCTGTTCTCCACCAATGGAGCGCGGTAGTATTCATGGAATAAATAGGCTGAGGGGGAATGTGAAAATGAGCTATAAAATAGGACCAAACCTCCTTGGCGAGCCCCCCAAAAGTTAGAAGGTAGTCCATCGTTTCCTCTACTGATTGCAACATAGCATAAGGGAGGTAGTAGTCGCATCAGGATGCCAGGCAGA